>NC_135624.1:34810125-35113155 GCF_053574225.1 Canis aureus | reverse complement strand
AAGTGCACAGGACTATAATGCTACAAAATGATCCCTACTTCAATTTCCCTTCTCATAACTACATAAAAATTACATTTGCTTTTATCACAGAGATGTGCAGTAAAAAATGAAAAAGGCCCATTAGATTATCTGCTCTCATCTCCTCCTGGGAAGTTGTGTGTGTGTTTTTGTTTGTTTTTTTGGTTTTGGTTTTGGTTTTAACTGTCATAGGCTTTCTAGGGACTTTGGGCTGCTCAGTCATTCCAAGGTAATGCAGATAGTGATGAGGGAGGAAAAGGATCTCACTGCTTATACTTTGTGTTTATACTTTGTTTTTTGTTTTTTTGTTTGTTTTTGTTTTTGTTTTTGTTTTACTTTGTAAACCTGTACATTGGCACCCAGGGGAACACTGTCATGGCCAGAGCATGTGTGGATGGAGCTCAGAAGAAAGGTGGGCAAGTGAGCCTGGAGAGCCAAGGCAAGGCTGGGCGTATAAAATTGGAGCCACTATCAGAGTTAGAATAAATAATCATAGTTAGCTAAAAGAAAGGGGCTAATTAGTAACCTGGTGGGCAGTTTCAGATTTGGGACACTGGAGGTTTGAGACAGGCATGTGTGAAATACACATAAGTATGGATATGAGGGATCCCTGGGTGGCGCAGCGGTTTGGCGCCTGCCTTTGGCTCAGGGCGTGATCCTGGACACCCGGGATCGAATCCCATGTTGGGCCCCCAGTGCATGGAGCCAGCTTCTCCCTCTGCCTATGTCTCTGCCTCTCTCTCTCTCTCTGTGACTATCATAAATAAATAAAATTTTTTTTTAAAAAGTATGGATATGATATTAGTATAGATTATTATGTAGACATAAATATTTTATTGTTTCAGTATTACTGTGAAGTCTTCTGATTCTGTTCCCTTCATATTAAATCCTAATCCTGATCACAGTCTGAAAAACATCTCAAACCAATTGCCTTAATGCCTTCATCATTATCTTATATATGCATAATAATTGTTACTTTATAAGTGGACATTAAAATTGATTCTAATTTTAAATACAAGTATAACAAACAACCTCGGGCAAAGAGCTTTAAAAATGTTTATCTATTATAATCTAGTAAATCGTTTTCCAGATGTATAATCTAAAGAAAAATCAGAAATGAAGTCAAAGATGTATGTGTCATTTGAATCCAAGTGTTTGTTTATGAGCGTTAAGAGCGTTGCACAGTTTCAGAGCTAATGCCACTTACCTGCCATGTCACTTTTCTGAATGCAGAAATGTTTGTTTAAAATTAAATTATTAAGGGGCACCTGGGTGGCTCAGTGGTTGGACGCCTGCCTTGGGCTCAGGTCGTGATCCTGGGATCCAGGATGGGGTCCCTCATTAGACTCCCTGCATGGAACCTGCTTCTCCCTCTGCCTGTGTCTCTGCCTCTCTCTCTCTCTCTCTCTGTGTGTCTCTCATGAATTAATAAATAAATCTTCAAAAATAAATAAATAAATAAATAAATAAATAAATAAATAAGAGATAAAAGATGCTGACACATATGTATATTCTTGCTTTAAGGCAAAAGGCTAGTTTTGGATCAGTGATACTCTGAAAAGAGCATAGATTCAGGAGTAGATGAGCTGGGGTGTAGCAGGCCCCTAAAACTTAACCACAGGGTAAACTGAGAGAAGACTTAATCCTTTTAAATATCATCTTCTATATCTGGGATTTTAAAAGTTGCGTTATACTATGCCATAATCTGTGCAACACATCATAGAAAACTTCTAAACACAAACTTGGAACCTAGAAAAATGATCATTGCTCACCTTCTCGGTCCTCAGGTAAAACTGTTCTATACATGTGTGTGTTCATTCATTCATTCGTCATTGTTTATTTTGTCTAAGTTAACCATATTTTTCATCTTCACTGGATGTTGCAAGCCCTGAATTTTGCTTTCAACATATATTTTTTGCACAACTAAAGCTAGTCTGGTCTAAATACTATGTAATATTACACTTGCTTTTATTTAAATTTATTCTTCTTTTCCCCCCAGCTTTTCCAGGTGAAAACCTAGACCATTTATTTTAGGCATTTTTTTTAGCATAGGAACGAAAACTATAAATTTCTTCTTTTATTTAATTGCAAGTGTGTTACTTAAACGCTCAGAGAGTTACTAGGGAATCTTTTTTTTTTTTAATTGGCTTATAATTATATTATAATTAGAGAACTTCCTCTGTATGATTTCAATTATTTTAAAAGAATTGTGATTTACTTAATTGTCCTTATTTGATCTATGTTGGTGAATATTCTACGGTCACTGGAAAAAAAAATGTGCATTTAGCTATTCTTGGGGGAGAAGGTAGTAAAGATGTCTATAGAGTTGAACTCATTTAGAGCATTTTATAATTTTTCTCTATTCTTACTGATTTTCTCTCTACTGGTACTTACAGTTCCTGATAAGGATGTGTTGAAATTTCCAAATATTATTGCAGATTTGTATATTTTTCCTTTCAGTTCTACTGTTTTTTTCTTTATATGTTTTAAACTCTGTTATTCGAACTAAACACATTTATTTTATCTACTCTTCCATATCTCACTTTGCATTCTCAAGTGACAGCAATATTGATGTATCACTAGTCATTTCTTTATGATTAGTGTCTGGTTAGTATATAATTATTTTTCATTTCAAAAAAATAAGAATTATTTTTCATTTCACTTCAATACAGGTCTTTATATTTATATAATATTTCCTATGGACAGAAAACACATATGCCCTGATTTTAAAAATCTGTTTAGTCAGTTGTGCCTTTGAATTCAGGAGTTTGTACCATTGTATGTAATGTAAATATTGACCTGATAGGTGTAAAACCAGGTACTTGATATGTGGTTTTTATTTGTCTCACATGCTCTGACTTGGTAAATGTTCTAAGTGTACTTGAAAATAGTGTGCATTCTCTTCTTGTTAAATGCAGCATTCCGTATATGTCAATAGGTCAAATGGATGAATAATGTGAATCAAATTTTCTATATCCTAACTGAATTTTTGTCTCCTCTGTCTACTTGTGTTCCTATACAGAGGAAAATGTTTCTTCTCTGTCTCTAAATGCTTCCAGGCTATTCTCATTCTCTTCCACTTCTCACTGTTTCACTAAGACATGTCTAGGTGTGTTTTTCTTTTTATTTATCCTTATCGGGCTTCTCTGAGCTTCTTGGATCTGTGGGATATTCTCTCCAATTTCAGAAACCTATTTGCCATGTTATTTTGTATGTTTTCTATTGACCCATCCTCTCCCCTCAACTCCATCTGGGACTGCAGCCATACATATTTTGGAGAATTTAATATTTCCCCACAGAAATGGAGAATGCTATTTGATTATTTCTTTGTTTGTTTGTTTGTTTTTTTTTTGTTTGTTTGGATAATTTCTATTAACTTGTCTTCAAGTTGACAGATTACTTATGTTGCTTTATCCAGTATGCTAGGAAGTCCATTAAAATACTTTTTTATCACAGATATCAAGCACTTCATATCTAGCAGTTTCACTGGGCTTTTTTTTTTTTAAATGTGATTTATACCTTTCTGCTGAAATTCCCCACCTGTTCAAATCCATCTTCTAACATATAATTTTTTATCATAGTTATTTTAATTCCAATTTCTGTGCTATTTCTGGGTCTGGTTCTTTTGATTTTTAAATCTCTTGATGATGTTTCTTATTTTATTAACATTTTTTGTCTAATTGAAAGAAATTAAACATTGTGTGTAAAGAACAGTAAGACTTGGGAAGTATTTCCTCTCAGAAGAGAAAATGCATCTTTTTCCACAAGACATTAGCAAAGGGGATTGAGCCAAACTGGTATACAGATGAGCTGGATTTATTATTCGCAGACTTTAGATGACCCCAGGGGTGAATAACCACTGCTGTTGTACTCTTTATAAGATCAGGAGTGCTGGAGGGATTTTCTGTTTCCTTGCTTTACATTTGAACAGATCCTAAAGTCCCTAAGGAGGATTCCTCCTCAAGGCTCCCTCCCTCCTCTTAACCATAAGATTTCATTCAGGTTCTTGAACTTCAATATTAACTTAAATGGACTTTTGTAATGACCTTTTTCAGTTCTTTCACTTCTTCCTCCAGTGTCATGGTTCATTTTGGAATTGTATACCCTCAGCCAGATCTTCAGTGAGCATTTCCTGTGTTAATGAATTTTTTCAGCTTTTCATTCTGTGAATATCTTTTTTTTTTTTCAAACCTTCATTTTCTTTTAAGCAACTTTCTGTGGGTATAATTTACATAAAATGAAATTCACCCATTGAAAGGTTACAATTTGATGAGTTTCCCCAATTGTATGCAGTAAAGTACCCCCTCTACAATCAAGAACTAAGAAAAGCTCCCCCAAATTATCCCATGCCCCCTCCTAAGCAATCTTGCACTGCCCACTACCGGACACTCTCTCCAGCCCTACGAGGTCTACCACTATGGTCTTTCCATTTTAGGATTTCATGCATGGGGCGTTATATAGCATATAGGCTTTTGAATCTGACTTCTTTCACTTAGCAAAATGTTTTCAAAGTTATCTATGCTGTTGTGAGGGCAAGAAGCTTACTTCATTTTATAGATATATTGGACACAATGTGTTTATTAATTCACTATTCAGACATATTAGGATTGTTTTCAATTAACGGCTACTATGAATAAAGCTAGTATACACACATAGTATACAGGATTGTATGGATTTTTGTTTCCATTTCTCTAGGGTAAATATCCTAGTTGAGGGATTGTGGGTCTTAGGGTAAAAACAAGTGTATGATTAATGTGTTTTTTTTAATTTTTATTTATTTATGATAGTCACAGAGAGAGAGAGAGAGAGAGAGGCAGAGACATAGGCAGAGGGAGAAGCAGGCTCCATGCACCGGGAGCCCGACGTGGGATTCGATCCCGGGTCTCCTGGATCGCTCCCTGGGCCAAAGGCAGGCGCCAAACCGCTGCACCACCCAGGGATCCCTATGATTAATGTTATAAGAAATTTCCACATGAGTTTCCAAAGTGGCTATACTATATTGTATCCTTATAAGTGATACATGATTCTTTCAATTGCTCCATAACTTTGACAACACTTGATATTACCAGCTTTTAAAGCTATAGCCATGTTAGCGTCTATATAGTGGTAATATCGTTGTGATTTTAATTTGCATTTCTGTAATGAATATAGTGATAATGAGTATCTTTGATTGTTGTTTGTAATTAATATATCTTCTTCAGAGATGTATCTTTTAAATATTTTACATATTTTTAAAATTTGTTTAATTTTATAAATAAAATATTTATAAATAAATGCTTATGAATTAAAATATTTATAAATATTATCCTTTGTATTATTAACTATAAGTTTTGCATGTATATTAAATGTTAATACTCTAACAGACACATCTCTCGTGAATATTTTCTCCTAGCTTCTGTTTTTTCTTTTAATTTTACTGATCACGTATTTTATTTTATTTTTTTTATTTTATTTTTAAGCTTTTATTTATTTATTCATGACAGACATGGAGAGAAAGAGGCAGAGAAATAGGCAGAGAAAGAAACAGGTTCCATGCAGGGAGCGTGATGTGGGACTCTTTAGGATCACACCCCGGGGCAGAAGGCAGCACTAAACTGCTGGGCCACCGGGGCTGCCCTGGTCATGTATTTTATTTATTTATTTATTTATTTATTTATTTATTTATTTATTTATTTATTTATTTATTTTTCATTCATTCATTCATTCATTCATTTAAAAGGATTTATTTATTTATTTATTTATTTATTTATTTATTTATTTATTTATGAGAGACACAGAGAGAGAGAGAGAGAGAGAGGCAGAGACACAGGCAGAGGGAGAAGCAGGCTCCATGCAGGGAGCCCGACGTGGGACTTGATCCCGGGTCTCCAAGATTATGCCCTGAGCCAATGGCAGGCGCTAAACTGCTGAGCCACCCAGGGATCCCCTGATCATGTATTTTAAATAGCAGATATTTTTAAGTTTGATGAAGTCAAATCTATAGTTTTGTTTTATGATATTTGCTTCCTGTGTCTTATTTAGAAATCCTTGCCAATCAGATGATCATAGTGATTCTCTCCTGTGTTTTCTTCTAGAAGTTTCATATTTTCAGCTATTACATGTGGATCTACAATCTGTTTTATTTTCTATATATATAGTTTATGGTAAGGAGTGGTTTTATATTTTCTCTATGGATATATAATGCTCCATCATCAATTGACAAAGGGAGAAATGTAGAAAATAAATACCAAATAAAATTCAGGATGACTTGGGAGGAGACAAGCAGAGGTATGTTTTATCCAAAGTTGTTAATATTATTCTGCCAATGCGGCAGTGATTCGTGCTTATGACAGCTCTAAAATTTTCCAAAATGAGAAACTAAGGAGCTACAACAAGAAAGAGAGAAAGAAAGAGAGAGCATGAGAGAGAGCACTAGAAGCGTACAATGTCACCACTTGAATTCACTGTAGTAGAAGTTAAGATGGCACACTGGGGTAAATGAAACTCAGTCCACTGTAGTCTACTTTGCCAAATTTAATGCGTAAAGATGTTATTATTCAAATCTGACTCTCTTCACCTCTATCAATACTTTTCTACTTCAAGTCTACTTTGTGTAATAGTGGCCTGGAACAGCAGGATGATTTTTGTCATACTTTTTTCTTGCTTTCGCAAGGACAGGTGATTGCCCCTCATTATCTTCTCCCTCAATTAACTGAATCATCACTGAAGACTGCATTCCCCAGCAGACATAGGGGAATGTTAGCAGACACAGGCAGAAGCATCCGCTGGGAGCTTCTGGGGACTGTTAAGCAGAAAGGTTGGCTGCCATTGCCCCTCTGCCCTTCTTCCTTTTCTTGTGCTCCAGGGGTGGGTGTGTTAGCTGGAACTCCAGCCAACACCATGATAACTAGGACTCTCACTAGAGGTTGCAAAAGGAAACAATGGAGTTATCCTTTTTACCAGAGGAATTTTAAGCCACCATAAAAGTTCCAAGCACCCAACAATGCATTAATTTATGTGAGATTGAAATAAAGTTTTATGTTACATAAGCCACCTCAGATGAGGTATCTGTTGGTTGCATATGAAGACAGTTCTCACCTGCTGTAACTTTTTCAATCCATTTACTTCCAATCTGTTTCTGTTTTGCTTCCCTGTATCTGTTATGAGTATGTAGATGAAATCTATTTTTTTCATCCAATCTGTCAATCTTTTAACTCTTCTAATCCCTTTTAACTGGACAATCAGACTATACTGGTTGTGCTTACTAACTTATTGGAATTTACCTCTAACAATTTATTTATTGCTTTCTATCTGATTTTTATCATGATACTCTTTTAAAGTTTTCCTTTCTTTTTGCATCTTTGTTATTATAATCTACTTTTTCTCTCATTAAAATTTTAATTTCTCTACTAATTTTGAACATTTAATATGGTATAATATTTTGTTTATTTTGTCGATTACTCTAAACTTTTTACTTGTACATTAACTTAAACATCTAAATTTAAGCAATATTTTTATGATTCTTCTAGAAAATGTATGCTTTTTAAGACTGTAAATACTATTAACCTCCTTACAAAGCAAATGTTAATCTTATCACAGATCAAATTTTGTTCTTTATTTTTAAAACACTGTATTAGGCATTATTGTCATTACTGTATAATTTCAATGTATAAGTAATTTTACTTACAGGTTTAAAATTTTGCTTGTTCACCATTCATTCTTTTCAAATATAGCTTTATTGAGATATAATTTGCACACCATGTACTTCATCCATTTAAATGGATGGCACGATTCAATAGTGTTTAATATATTCATAGTTGTGTAGTCGTTCCTGAAATTTAATTTTAGGATATATTAATTCCTCCCCCTGCAATGAATTCAGGACCTATTAGAAGTCACATCACATTTTCCCCCATGAACTTTCCTGTTCTTAACATTACACACAAGTGGAATCATATAATATGTCATCTTTTATGATTAGTTTCTTTCATTAATCTTAATGTTCAGTGTTTCTCTCCCTTACATTACCAATTTTTTCCTCCTTTTAATCATTTCCCATCAGTATGCAAATATACTATAGTGTCTCCTACCTACAAAGTAAAGCTATATTGAGACTACGTCCTCAGACTCTCATGCCATATTTTTCTGCTCCTCTTCAAAGCAAAATTTCTCAACTAAATGTTCTCTTTTTGCTCACTTCTCATTCTCTTACTGCCCCACCATTTCTTGCCTCCCCTACTGCACTGAAAACATTCTTGTCAATGGCATTAATAAATTCCATTTTTCTAGATACACATGTGAAACTTCAGCCTCCATGATCCTTATTGTTATCAATCATGCCTTCATTTCTGAAATAACTTGTTTTTTGCTTAGTTCCTGGAATTATTCTGGTTTATCTCCATACTTTAGGGCATTATTTTATGGAATAAAATAGCATTTCTATAAGCAACAATGGCCCTTCAGATCAAAATCCCACATGATTGGCGCCCAGCACAAAACTTAAGTCTTAAGTTACTTGACTTGGCCATGTCAGGATTCTGTATCACAAAGCATTATTTTACTTCTCTAACTTCCACCTCTTGCCTTTTTCTCAATATTATTCATGTAACACATCAGACAGTAGGGTTTTAGGAGGCTAATAAATAATATGCCTTCCCAGTCTGAGTTCTGAAGCAATTTGAGTGAATATAAAAGATTAAGGGGATGAGACTCTCTGAGTGTATTTAGTGTCTCTACCAGTAAGTTTACAATACGGCTGAGACAAATTGAGAGCACATAATTTCTGTAGATAGGCAAGCTCACAGGGAAAGCTAACAGAAAGGATAAAACCATCCATGCCCTATCCCTGAATTGTTAATCATGCAATTGGCTTCATTCCATCATATTCTACTCAGGAAAGAGTCAGTACAGTGATAGGGAAAAGACACGCTCATTATGCTGATGGGTGGTCCCTACCTGTTGGTAAGCATCTTAAGTGAAAAATCTCCTACTCTTCGCATATGAGCAGATCTTGGACTTGAACTTTAACATGAAATAAAACTTCAGTGAATTTATAAGTAGCTTTAAAAAAATACCTTCTACCTGGTATTAATTGGAAATAAGCTATCTACCTTTTTTCCCAAGAAAACTAGAATATAAACCATAAAGCAGCATTTTAAACGTTTCTAGTAGTTTAGCAGCAGTCATTATTAAAGTCAAACAACCCCCTGCCTTTTTCTTAAACAGAAGTTCCTGAGCACTGTATAATACTTGCATAATGACATACAATCATGTGCACATCAGTCATTGCATGCTGTTATAATATGCTATCAGGATGGACTTGAGAACTATACACCCTGTCACTAACTGATCCCAAATTATTTTGCCTTTAACTTTCCACAGCACCATCAAGCTTTCCAGTATTATGTATTACTATCATTTCTAAATTCACATTTGATATGCTTCACAACAACAACAACAAAGCCCAAAAAACACAACCAGTCACAGCTTACTTTTAGTGCCAAAGTGATAGGTACTCTGGTCAAGATGACTTTAGTTTGAACATGTAATAATAACAAATGGGTAGTGAATTTGAAGACATAAGGGTTGGGAATCAAGTTCATGACATCCTTTATGGAATCTTTTTTTTTTAAATTTTTTTTTAAATTTATTTATGATAGTCACAGAGAGAGAAAGAGAGAGAGGCAGAGACATAGGCAGAGGGAGAAGCAGGCTCCATGCACCGGAAGCCCGATGTGGGATTCGATCCCGGGTCTCCAGGATCGCGCCCTGGGCCAAAGGCAGGTGCCAAACCGCTGCGCCACCCAGGGATCCCCCTTTATGGAATCTTTTAAGAAACCTCTCCCCTTACCTCCACTCTTTTGTCCTTCTTGTTCTTTTTTTTTGCTTTTCCACGTTTTTAGGCTATTTATTTAATAGTAGCCACATCTATTTAGAATTTACTGGGTAGTAAGTGCTATTCTGGGAAGTGGGTGTAGCTTGTCTTACATAATTCACACAACTGATGCAGTAGCTACAATATTATATACATTTCACTAATGAGGATACTAAGCTTAGCAAATAAACTTGGCTTGCCCAGGGTCACGTTGCAAATAACCTGCAGAGGCTGGGCTTGTATTCCTCTCTCCTACCCCTCCCTTACACCATCTCTCTACATCTAAGGTGCTTGAAGGTAAGTGCAAGGCTGCTCTGAGGGGAGAAGTCAAGAATGCAGCAAAAGATATTCTCAATAATCCAAGAGCATTCTCTTTGATGCAATACACTATGGCATAAAATGATGAAATGGACCCAGCCTTTGAGTTAATGAATTTATGAATATTCCTTACTCATGTCTGGTTGGTTGCTTGCTATTCCCATAGCTCAGTGACAGAACTTTGGAAATGTCTTGGTCTAATTAACACAATGAGATTTAAATGTTCATTAGTTAGGACAAATGTAGAAACTTCAATTTTTCCAAAGATGTTGCTCACCACATTGATAATTTAGTCCTGATAGTTCAGAAGCCAATATTGCTAATGACTAGACACTATGCTCAAGCATAGGCCCAAATATGGATAGGTTAACATGTGTCAACGAAATAAAAACACATATTTTTAGTGCAAATAGGTGCTAAGCACTCTCAGTTGCTCTACAGGGAATACCATATTTAATCCTCTTCACGGTTTATTGAGGCAGGTAATATTACTAACCACATTTCATAGATAAATATAGTATGCTCTAGGGAGGTTATGCAATTTGTCCACTCTAGTAAGATGGCACTTGATGATGCTTGTATTCAAATTGAGGATGCTGGATTCCCAGTCTTGTACATAATCACTGTATAAGACTACTTCTCAATATGCATGTGTGTATTCACATGTGCATATAAACAGTCTGCCAAAATAATAAGCACTTAGATTCAAACAATGTGCTTTTTGAGTTAAAAAAGATCAATCATTCAAATTGTGTAACCTGTCTACATTTGATAACTTCTTTTCTTTCATTTTTTTCATTTGATAACTTCTATGCCTTTGTTTTGCTCTCTGTGAATGAGCATAATCTTTATAATGCACAAAATTGTTTTAAGTGCCTTGTATGATTAAGAAGTCTAAAAGGTATAAATTAGAGTTTTGCAACCTCAATGCTACTGACATTAGGAACTGGAAAATTAGGGATCATAGAGGAAAGGAGAGAAAATGAGTGGGAAAAATCAGAGAGGGTGACAAAACATAAGAGACTCCTAACTCTGGGAAATGAACAAGGAGTAGTAGAAGGGGAAGTGGGCCGGGGGATGGGGTGAATGGATGACGGGCACTGAGAGGGGTACTTGATGGGATGAGCACTGGGTGTTATACTATACGTTGGCAAATCAAACTCCAATAAAAGAATATACGAGAAAAAAGAAAAAAAAAAGGAACTGGAAAATTATTTGTTGAGAGAATGGTCTGTGCATAGTAGGATGTTTCCAACATCCCTGGTTTATACTCACTGGATGCCAGGAGCACCTCCTCAGTTGTGACAATCAATAATGTTCTCAGGAATTGTCAAAATGACCCCTGGGGAGAAAAGTCATCCCAGGTTGAGAAATGGCTTAAGTATTAGAGATGTTCATCTTGAAATTCTCGATATATTTAGTTTCTGCTTATCTAGTGTTTATTTCTTTTTCTTTTTTTCTTTCTTAAAAAAAAAACATTAATGTCTTCCTCCTTTAGAACTATACTTTGAAAAATAAAAAAATAAAATAAAACTATACTATGGTCTTTCATGTCTCAGGAAAAGATTAGGAGAAATCTACCAAGACAAATAATTCTATAGAATATAAAAAGGAAAAATGACATAAGGTGAGTCATTAACAGGAAGGGAGAGAAGAGATGGTGCGGAAAGAGGGGAAGGCATGGGATAGAGGAGAGAAGAAAGGAGTGGAAAAAGTTAAGAAACCATAGGACAGAAGATGTCTGGCTCTTTATTTAAGAGGTTGGAACTATTAGAATCAAACAGAAAATTTTTAGAAAATTCCAGTGCAGAAAGGCTTACTTTGCCTTCCAGAATATAGCTTGGAAAATAAAAAGCCCCTTACAGATCCCCTGACTTCCTGATGGTTCCAGCAACATGCTAATTCTCAGGGAAGTACATCAGAAATGGTTGAGAAAGTGTTTGGTCGGGATCCCTGGGTGGTGCAGCGGTTTAGCGCCTGCCTTTGGCCCAGGGCACGATCCTGGAGACCCGGGATCGAATCCCACGCCGGGCTCCCGGTGCATGGAGCTTGCTTCTCCCTCTGCCTATGTCTCTGCATCTCTCTCTCTCTCTGTGACTATCATAAAAAATTTTAAAAAGAAAGAAAGTGTTTGGTATATAGTCTGCAATTTCCCGATAGCCATGCTTAGGGTCCAGATGTTCCAGCTTGTTCCTATGGGGGATATAGAATTTCTGGGAGAATTCATGGATCACAAAAATTATATAGGGAGGTTGCAGAGATGATTTTGGAGACTGGAGGTTATATTGGGGATAAGAGCCTTTAGTAGCAGACACCAAAACCACAGGAAAGACTTGGCCTGACTAGCCACTCCACACTGAAAATCAGGGACCCAGTGGACCAGTGCTTAGACTAGCAGTCTAAGGAGGATCTCCAGTGCCCCTTGCATCTCCACAAGAATGACTCCTGGAGATAAGACACATTACCCTAATGTAGAGGTTGAACTTTGAAATGCCTGGAAATTTCCTCAAAAAATATAAAATTTATCCCAAAAATATCATTTTGGGTCAGAAGATTCTGAATTGCCTATATTCTTCTGGTAGCTGAAAAAGGGCCTCAAGAGATCCCCTAAATTGGGATCAATAATCTAAAATAAACCAAAGATGCTTTTTAATTTTATTTCCCCACCTATAAATCAGACTATGTGAATATCTACTTTTAAAAAAAGCCTCCATGGGACCATTTGGCAGTTAGAATAAAGAGTTGGAAAGTAGAACTCTGATGCAAATTTCAATTTCCAGCAAATGCTGTTCATGACAAGTACAGGATGTGTGGGCTTTGGAACGAATGTACTGCTGCACAAAGGAAGCCGCTAAAAATGTAACCTTAGATTCTTAACATATTTTAGATAATATGATCTAAACTGTTTTACTATCTCACTACATCAATGTTCAGGAGTAGGAACCAGACGAAGCTTGACCATTCCAGGAGCATTGTTCATACACTGTGTATGTACCACTAAGTGATGGGCATGCAGCAGTGAGCAAGAAATACTGTTCCTCCCAGAAGCTCCCAATCCTAGATGCTGACTCTAGCAAAGTACAAACACATTATTACCTAGAAACCCACCAAGGTCATTATAAATGAGGAAATGCCAAGAAAGGAAAGTATTAGGCCCTATAGTCCTAAGGCTCGGACGCCCTGAGAGTATATCATTTAGGCTGAGACCTAGTGTATGCAAAATAGTGAGTCAAACAAAGGAAGTAGAAGGTGAAAGGTGGGGAAAGATAATTCAAAATCCCTGAGATGGCCCTTTGAATCAGAATTTTTGTATCCTTTGCATAAATACCTAGTAGTGCAATTGCTGGATCATAGGGTGATCCTATTTTTAACTTTTTGGAGAGCATCTATATTATTTTCCTGAGTGGCTGCACCAGCTTGCATTCCCACCAACAATATAGGAGGGTTCCCCTGTTTCTACATCCTTATTAACACCTGTTGTTTCCTGTGTTGTTAATTTTAGCCATTGTATACTGATCTGAAGGGACACATGCACCCTAACATTTATTAGCTGCATTATCAACAATAGCCAAATTATAGAAAGAGCCCAAATGTCCAACAACTGATGAGAAGATAAAGAAGTTGTGGCATTATATTATATATATATATATATATATATATATATATATATATATATACTATATATATAATGGAATGTTACTCAGCCATAAAAAGGAATGAAATCTTCCCATTTGCAACAACATGGATGGAGCTAAGAAGCATTATGCCAAGTGAAATAAGTCAGAGAAAGATAAATACCACATTATTTTACTCATGTAGAATTTAAGAAACAAAACAGATGAGCATAGAGAGAAAAAGAGAGAGAGAGAGAGAGAGAGGCAAATTAGCAAACAGATTGTTAACCATAGAGAACAAACTGAAGGTTGCTGGAGGGGAGATGGGTGGGAGCTGGGCTAGATGGGTTATGGGTATTAAGGAGGGCACTTGACGGGATGAGCACTGTGTGTTATATGTTGGCAAATTGAATTTACATTAAACATGTAAAAAAAAGGTTCAAAAATAAATAAAAAGTGCCCACACAGGGATGGAAACAATCAACAAAACTAAAAGGCAACCTACACAAAGGGAGAAGATGTTTTCAAAAGGCATATCTGAGGAAGGGTTAATATCCAAAATATATAAAGAACTTTTACAACTCAACATCCAAGAAATGAATAATCCTATTTAAAAATGGGCAGAAGACACAAATAGACATTTTTCCAAAGAAGACCTACAGATGGCCAACAGATCCATGAAAATATGCTTGGCATCACTGTCATCAGGGACTCAAATCAAAATGACAATGAGATACCACCTCACACCTGTCAGAATGGCTAAAATTAATAACACAGTAAACAACAGACATTGGCAAGGATGTGGAGAAAAGGAAACCCTTTTGCACTGTTGGTGGGAATGCAAACTCGTGCAGCCACTCAGGAAAACAGTGTGGTGTTTCTCAAGAAATTAAAAACAGAACTACCCTGCAATCCAGCAATTGCACTACTAGGTACTTACCCAAAGAATACAAAATTACTAATTCTAAGTAATACATGCACCCTAATGTTTATAGCCACGTTATCTGCAATAGCCAAAAGATGGAAACAGCCCAAGTGTCCATCAGCTGATGAATGGATAAAGAAGATGTAGTCTACATACACAATGGAATATTACTCAGCCATAAAAAGAATGAACTCTGTCATTTTCAATGATGTGGATGGAGTTAGAGTATTATGCTAAGCAAAATAAGTCCATCAGAGGAAAATAAACATCATATGATTTCACTCATATGTGTATTTAAGAAACTAAAGAAGCAAGCAAAGGGGGAAAAAGAGTGAGAGAGAAGGAAACCAAAAAACAGACTCTTAACTGTGAAAACACATTGCTGGTCACCAGAGGGTATGTGGTTGTGGGAGGTGGGTTAAATGGATGATGAGGATCAAGGAGGGTACTTGTGATGAGCACTGTGTTATATGGAAGTGTTGAATCATTATATAGTACACCTGAAACTAAGATTATACTGCATGTTAACTAACTGGAATTTAAATGAAAACTTAAAAACAATAAAGTAAGTTTAAGAAGTGAAATCCACCTGGGAATTGGTTGGGTGGCAGTGGCAGAGCTGAACTGGCAGTCAGTGGTGGTATGGGTGGGCTTGGGGAGGCACATCTGGCATGACACCAGTAATAAATAAAAATAGCAGAGAGAACAGTAGTCCTCCAGATGGGAAGTCCCAGAAAAAGAGGACAGAGCACATCCACACCCCATCATCTATAGAATCAAAGGCTTGTAAATTACTTCTGTTTCCTTCTGGGCTAAAAATTCTGACTTTAAATGTGATAAATCCAAGGGGGCCTGGGTGGCTCAGTTGGTTAAGCATCTGCCTTTGGCTCAGGTCATGGTCCCAGGGTCTTGGGATCAAACCCCATATTGGGCTCCCTGCTTATCAGGAAGTCTGCTTCTCCCTCTGCCCCTCCACCTGCTTGTTCTCCCTCTCTGTATCTCTCAAATAAATAGATTTTAAAAATCTTTTTAAAAAGTAATGAACCCAGGGGCACCTGGTGATTCAGTCAGTTAAGCATCTGCCTTGGGCTTAGGTCATGATCCCAGAGTTCTGGGCTGGAGACACACACCTGGCTTCCTGCTCAGTGGGGAGTCTATTTCTCCCTCTGCCCCTCCCCACCCTGCTCATGTCTTCTCTCTCCTTCTTTCTCCCTCTCTCTCTCTCAAATAAATAAAATCTTTGAAAAAAAATGTGATGAACCCATAATTGTGAAGTGCTAATGGATATTGAGAAACTGTGTATACACAGACAAGCAGAAGTTGTAGTTGGGGTGTTTGAGGTCAAAGGAAAAATCCTTACGCAGAAGTCAATAAAACAGAGGTTAAACTAAGAGTGGCACGTACAGATAAGTCTAAGATCTGACATAGAGGTAAGTTCATATCTCAAGTTTTTTGCACATTTTAAAATTTCTGATTGTACTTCCATCATACTTATTAGGAACAATACTTTCAGGGCAGTATTCCTCAAAGGATGATTTCCAGAACAGAGACATACAAAGCATCTAGGGATGTTTTGAATACTCATATCCCAAGGCACTATGCCAGAATTCTGATTCTTTAGGTCTGATTGTGCTTTTAACATGAAATTTGAGCAATTTGCCCAATGTTGAGGTATTTCCAAGACCACTTTTTGATATATAGCCCTTTAAGTAGACTGATCTAAAAATTCCAAACCATAGAAGAACACACATGTCCATCAACTGATGAATATGGATAAAGATGTGATATATACCATAATAGAATATTACTCAGCCATCAAAAAGAATGAAATCTTGCCATTTGCAATGACATAGATGGAGCTTGAGTGTGTTATGCTAAGAGAAGGAAGTCAGTCAGAGAAAGACAAATACCATATGATTTCACCCACATGTACAATTTAAGAAACAAAACAGAGAAACATAGGAGAAGGGGAAAGAAAGAGCAAGGGAAGCAAACCATAAGAGACTCTTAAAAACAGAGTAAACTGAGGATTGATACAGGGAGGTGGGTGGGTGCGGGCTGAATGGGTAATGGTTATTAAGGAGGGTACTTGTAGTAAGCACTAGGTGTCCTACGTAAGTGATAAATCTAAATTCTGCACCTAAGACCAATTTTACCATATGTATTAACTAATTAGAATGCAAATAAAAACTTGAATTAGGGACACCTGGTTGGTTAAGTGATCAGCTGTGTGTTTCATTCAGCTCAAGTCATGATCTCAGGGTCCTGAGATCAAGCCCCATCAGGTTCCGTGCTCAGCATGGAGTTTGCCCCTCCTGCTTGTGTTCTCTCTTTCTCTCTCTCAAATAAATAAATAAATTTTTAAAAATACTTGAAATTTAAAAAAATCTCAGACCTTACCCTTTAAACTCTTTAAGGACTCTTTTCTTTATATCTTTGGATATACATTTTATATCATTAATAGAGGGTGGCTCAAAATCAAGTATTTACCTTAGGGTCTTGCTCCTAAATCCCAGCTATCTTGACATTATTCTTGTGCATTTTAGCTAAATCACATTCCTTACAATCTAATTATAAGCAAGCACTGATAACTATAATGAGAGTCTCTACCCATTTATCCATATCCATCACTGTCTGGTTAGGAGAGTGTTACTAACTCCCAGCGGAATCATCTATCAACGTGTTTCTTTACTTTTCTTTCAGATAATCTGTAAGGCTGAATTATTTTCATCTAGGAGCAAATAATGAATCTACAGGACAAATGAGATCAAAAGAAGTTCTGCACCTGTACTTCTTTCCACAAATCTAATCTCAGTAGAAATAGACATAGTAATTAATAAATTTAGAATTAATTCAAAATAAATCTCAATATTAAATAAGCCATCTACTTCCTTGAAAGAAATCAGCTTGGTCTTAGAGTTAAAAACCCTCTGAGAAGAAAGGAATCTGCAATTTGCCGGTCCTATTCATATTCTCCCTCATTATTGTCTTCTACTCTCCCTTTTTGTTTCTTCCCTTATTGTCACTGTAGTTCACGTAGCATGTCATCATAAATGCCTCATTCATCCCTCATAGCAACATTACATCATTTGCAAGCAAACATTGTGGTTGAAGAAACCAAACCTCATAGGAGGCAAGTGTCTTTGCCAAGTTAATGCAGCTAGGGAAAGGCAGAAAAGATACTTAAAGCAAAGTCATTTGTTTCCAAATCCATTGTTCATATATCTTGTAAGCAGAATTTTAATCTTTTGGAAAATTTTACAATAAAAGTGAAATATCCAGTGACATGGTATAAAATCCAACTTCTTTGCTGGAAGAAGGAGTAGTGATGATTCTTGATGTCCAGGGAGAGGGTGAGGGTACTAGATTATACCCTTTCATAGCCCTGAATAATGTCAGATGATGTCAGATGATAGATGCTTCAGACTGAGTGGATTTGAAGATCACCCAAGGTTGGCACGATAAACAATGACCAACGTAAAGATGTAACCCAAATCACTGCCGCTGACAACTCCATAATTTTTCCCATGGCCTCCCAGCAAGACATCCTAAGTCAGTCATTACTCACTGTTCAGCTGTGTCAGAGGTGAATATGATTGTGCTTATGACCTCTGAAATCATCCAAGACTACTCAACTAGGGCATGTGTCTTCCATGAATGTTGATATAAATTCTAAACTCTTCTTATTATCAAGGAGAGATGCAAGTATCTCTGAGTTATCTGGAATACTTAAAAATAAAACAAAACTCAAAAATAATTCCCAAAAATGCCAGACATATGACTTATATAGCTCCTACTTACTGAATGTTCAACACCTATTAACAAATGCATGCAAAATACGTCCTTTATTTTTTAAAATATACTTTGTAGTCATTGATGCTGCCTCAGTTTTTATATAAAGCAATTAGAGATCAGAAAGTCTGATATACTCTCAAGTTTGAATAGCTGGTAATTGATAGTATTTGAGCCCAAGTCTGACTACAAAACTCATGTCTTTACCACCTTGCCATAATGCCTCTCAAAACAAGATAATTAAATCAGTCGGAACAAGGCCCATGACCTTGGGCAGAGAAGGGGTCAGTAAAATATACACTAGAAAGAAAAGATGGTTTATACTTACCTGTGACCCAGACCAAAGCACCAACACAAGGGCCATGATAAACTCTCCATCCAGAGAAAATATCCTTGGATTCTAGTACAGGGGTAAGGTTTGCACATTCTTTACTTGAAGAATGAGAATCAGATTCAAATTACCCAGGAAAGGCCAAGGAAGAATTAGAAAACAAGGTAAAGTTTCCCCATCAGTAAGTTTTGGGACCAGACCTGCAAATAGTCCTTAAGAAGAGAACTGGGAAAGGAAATCTTTGCCCTAGGTATGGGTGAGGCTGTCCACACAAGAGGAAGGTAGCCAAAGAATCTGTGTTAGTGGGCTTCTACGCATTCCCTCAAACTAGAGCCAGCCTGGAAAAATTGACCCTGGGAAGACAGCAAACACTTCTAACATCATGACAACGTGCAGGAAAAGAGCTTTTGCCACAACAACACATTGGCTGAGGGCTCAAAGCTGAAACCAAGCAGTGCCAAGCTTATGGATGACAGGCCTTTGGTTCATAAAATGAGCTAAGGTGAGTATGTTGGCAGTAGAGGGCACAGACAGGGAAGAAAAGACAAGCACCAATAACTAAAAATCAGGCAGGTGTTTTGATTTGGGTTTGACCAGAAACAGATCCTGAGATGAGAATCTGAGTATAGGGCATATATGTGTGTGATGTGAGTATGGAGGGATTCTAGGAAATACTGACCACAACTGGAAAAGTGAGATAGGGAATGGAAGCAGATCACTATCAGGTACATTATCAAGCAAGTTGCCTCTGTGACAATGGAAGCCTAACTGCACTGAAGAAATGTGGGATATGGTGTAGAATGTGCTTCCTATTTACCCCAATTAAGAAGGAAGCAAGCTGGGGTGTCTATATAGTAAGTCTCTGTGTGATAATGGTTGGGAACAGATCTTTATTATTTTTTAATTTTTTTGGGGGGGGAACAGATCTTTAAACATGAACTCTGCACATGCGGTTTGCCACTGCTTTCATGGCCAGATAAAATCCCCACAAGTATCCGGAATACATGGCCCTATGTTTTTACAGGTCAGTGCTTAAGGGAGGTAGGCAAGACATCATGAGCGTTTGCTACAGTGGATGCCTTTGATTCATTTCCATTATTCTGCTTATTCAGCAGAGTGGTATGGAGAAAATCTGTGGGCTTTGGAGTAAAAGAGACCTAACTTTGAATCCCAGTTTGGCCGTAACAACTTTGCAGCCAAACTTCTTCCAAAGAAGAATTAGTCTACATGATCCCCTAACTCAGTAATACCAGGGTCAACCTATATTCTCTATCATATGCACAGTTGATGCTATAAGGTCAGTATCCAATTACAGGCCAAGTCTATAGTAAGAGACAGGAACTGAAGACTATTGAGAGAAAAATGCCCCATTCTTCCCAACAAACTCCATGCTGCCTACTTTCCACGAAGATTTATTTCTTATTTAAAAAGCTAGAAAGATAACATGTACCGTATCAGGTTGCAGTGGAAATGAAGATTATGTATTTGTACACTGTACAAGGCTAGGCACATAGTATACATTCAAACGATGTTAGCTAGTATTGATTCATTTTGTTAATAATTCTTTAAATAATAATAAATATTTTGGGGATATGCCATGTTCCAGGAACCATGTTTGTGGAAACATGTAAGTTGAGGTTATGATCTTCCTCTCCAGGAACTTACTGTTCAAAATGTAGAGTTAAGGTAAACATACAATTTGGTGATATAGGAAGTGCTAAATTATTTGGCAGGAAGAAAGAACACATCCAGTTGAACAAACTATAGGAGGTACCCAAATGAGGAAATTTTAGGATGTTTTAGAAATTAAAATAGATTTCTTTATAAGCTCCAAGAGAACAGGGACCTAAGCATTCTTGTTAATTGCTATATCCCTGGTAGTTGGAACAGGACCAGACCTATAGTTCAATACTCAGTAAATATTTATCAGCTAAATGACTGTGAAGAGGATGGAAAGTGTTTTCTGGACAGAAGGAGGGACAGGAGCAAGAAGAGGAGGCAGATGAGAATAAGATGCAGAAGCAGATATTGAGGAGTGATCCAGGTGAGTGCAGCTTGGAATTTGTGCAGGTGAGATGTGAGGAGTAACCCTGGGGAGATAATAGGAGCAAGACTGGCAGAAAGCACTGAATGTGAGTCTGAGGTGCTTGGGTTTTATTTTGCAGACAAAGTGAAGCCATTGAAGGCTGCAAATAACCTGATAAAGATGGTGATTCAGGAAGCTGAATCTGGTGGTACAATGAAGAAGGAATTATATTAAGAAGGCACAAGGCAAGGAGTAGGTTATAGGTGATTCCAATTGTCCAGGCCCTGGTATGTCTGAGTAATTGCTGTTCATGTGGTTAGCTCCAAATTACCATAAGTACTGACTCCTGCAAGTTCATTCATTCTGACATCAAGGACAGAGAGGTAGGGATATTTATCTCTGGCTATAACCCCCACATGGGACAACCTGTGAATAAAGCAATCTGTTCACCCATATGGACCCCACAAATTTTATAAATATGAGTAAATTCACTCTCTACTTGGGTTTCATAAAATTAAATTTTGCAGAGATTCATCATGAAAATTATACTAATTGCAATTCCCCATTGTCAGGAGTGCTTATCAATTAAGTAGAAACACACATATACACGTACACACACACCCCCCAATGGCAATGGCAATGGCAATACAATTCTGTCTCCAAATTATCTAACCATTCTATATTCTGTATGGCACCTTTAAGCAGTAAAGCTACAATTAGCCTAACACTCAATAGCATAAACATGGTTAACTCTATAGGTCAGCCTCTGATCACTGGCTAGTTTTTAGTTAAAGAGAATAGATACGTACTATTTGAGATGGAAATCTCTCTCTCTCTCTCTCTCTTTCTCTCTCTCTCTCTGAGTAACTTTATTCCTGTCAAGCTGTCAAATATATCACAAATATATTTCTTTATAATCATTCTTTCAGTCATTTACCAAGTACGTGTTAAATGCCAGATCCTATAGTTGTGACAAATGTGATAAAATGATCAAGGTTATGAGGAAATAAATATGAATAAAACAAAATTTTTGTCTTTGAGGAATTCAGAGTCTATTGTGGCATGTTATCAAATGCTATGGAATGTGGGAAGGCTAAACCATAGCTGACTCTAGAATATCAGTATGAATTAAATGTCTGCTATGTATAAGATCTTGAGTGACTTACCATTATTTGTAAATAATTGGAAGATAAAGGTTAGTAATATTTCAAAATTTAGACATATTGATGAGTTTGCAAACTAAGGCAGTACTAATAGATATATTACTTTTACTTGCCACTCAACAGTGTTTTGAGTACTTAGTATATTCTAGGCACTAAGGTAGGTAATATGGATTTAATGGTAGTCAAAGCATGGTAGGCACCTTAAGTAGCTCATTACCTAAAGAAATATATCTTTCTGGCTAAACTGTACTGCACAAACAATTTCAAAATAGACTAAGGTTTATTTCTCAGTCATACTATATACACATTATAGTGCAGCCTCAAGTCTGCTTCCTATAGTTCTTCATATAGGGCAAAGCTGACAAGAAGGTGTCTATCACAGCTGCTCTTAAGGCAGGCAGCAGACAGATATTCCCAAAAGGGACACATATCACTTCTGTTCACATTTTATTGGCCAATGTGCATCTTGTAGTCACCATGACACCAAAAGAATGGGGAAAGAGAATTATCCCACAAGAAGAGTCATCATGGAGAAAGAAAGAAAGTCATCATGTAGGATATTTTGAAGTCAAAGTGTCTACCACAGAGAGGCCACTAGGACCATAAACCCTCCCAGAAATAATCTACCTGGTTCTCAAAGTATAATCAGTGTGGACATGCTTAATAGTTGGCAAAATCCTCACACTGGTTGTTTGGCCAAGACCTATTCCATAATAGGAAAGATCAAGTACAAACTCATGAAATTACCTCTACCCTCTAATGTCAAGAACAAAATAAAAAAGGGATCATTCACAAGTCAATGAGATTAGAAAAGTTTATTCTTGACTTTATAATTTTAGGTTGCATCTTTCTGGAGGTCCTGGTTCCCAGAGCAAGAAGAATTACACTAAGGATCATAATATTCTGCTGAACTTAAAATTTATGAACACGAGTCAAATCTTCTCTCAACACATCAGTTTCCACACCTTTGAATTAGTGACTATATCTTCTACTACTATCATCACTACCAACATCATCACTGTCATCACGACTATTACCACCACCACCATCTCCACCACCACCATCACCCCTACTCCTGTCACCACCAGCACCACCACCAGCACCACCAGCACCATCACTGCCACCTCCCCCATCATCACCATCAACATCAACCACCACCACCACCTCCACCACTACCACCACCATCACCCCTGCCATCAACAGCACCACATCACCACCATTGCCACCAACACTACCACTACAATCACTCCCACTCCTGCCACCACCATCACCACCGCCATTATCACCAACACCATCACCACCATCACAAACAGCACCATCACTATCACCTCTGCCATCATCATCGCCACCACCACAGTCAACAACAGCACCAACATGAGCATTACCACCAATATGTCACCATGATCACAACCGTCACTACAACCATCACAATCATCATCTCCACCACCACCACAATCACACCTATTATCACCCATATCACCACCCCTGGAAATGTCACCTTTTTCTAAAGACTTTTGGGTGTCTTATATGTATTCTTACTTCATTTAATGTAGGATAATCATATGAGGTAGGTACTATGGTTAGCCCCATTTTATAGCTAAGGTAAATGGGGATTAGTAATTTTTTTAATTGCTCAAGTTTGTATAGCCAATTACAAATAGAATTCTGAATTTATATCATGGGCAGCCCAGGTGGCTCAGCGGTTTAGTGCCACCTTCAGCCCAGGGTGTGATCCTGGAGACCCATGTCAGGCTCCCTGCATGGAGCCTACTTCTCCCTTTGCCTGTGCCTCTGCCTCTCTATCTCTCTTTCTCTGTGTCTCTCATGAATAAATAAAAAAATAAGATCTTAAAAAAAATAAATCCGAGAATTCTGATGTCAAAGCTAAAGAATCTAATCAGCATATAAATTGCCTCTAAATGATATTGGGCTTGTTAGAAAATGACTAACCTCTCTTTCTCCAGGATAGCAAAAATAAGACAATAATAACAACAAAGAGTGTTCTGCTTGTTTCACTACTATTGGGAAGTAGTGAAAAAAATCACAGGGTTTGGAACCAGAAGATTTTTTTTTTCTATTCTAGTTTCACTGCCAAATGACTGTGTGACCTTACAGAAATCTGTTAACCTCTCTGAGGTGTAGCTGTAAAATTGAGACAATAATACTAGATTGTCTTAACTGGTACTGGTGAGAAAGATCAAAAGGTACATGTGACATCATGGTGTGAACTCTAATTCCTGTAGAGGTGCAAATTACTATTATTTCTGCTTGATTTTTCTCTCTCTGCAAGGCTAGCCTTCCCTTACATCACAAAGACTTAGATTATGGTCTCTAGTCTATGGCTGGAGAGATATTTAGAATATTTACTACAAAGGATTATCATAAATATTTGAGGTTACCTGCCTTTTAATAATAGAACAATTACCATTTTTCATCCTGATGACTAGAAAAGAAGGCTGTGCTTGATTGGACAAGGACCCATGAGGGAGCAGGGCACCAGGGAACTTAGCAAATGTTTCTGATTCAATGAGAGGACAGGTGATGAGAGAGAAGTGAAAGCCTCTATTCATTTTAAAGAATTGTTTGTAAAGGGCGGTTTTCTGCCTCCTGGACTTCCAGCTCTTCAATTATTCAGGCCACAAATTGGCACTCCCTTTATCCCATCCAGAAAGAAAACAAAAGGGAAGATCTTGGAACACCACGGGACTACTTCTCATTGGGAGTTGAATGGGATAAGACTAACTAAGGTCCTACACCTTAGTTAGAGAGACCTCAGAAGATATCTTGCCTCGTGGGCATTCACAAAAGACTTCCAGCTGGAGAGGATCCTTTGGATATGTGTGACATTGGCTTTTCTGAATATGTGCTGTGCTGTCCACGCCCTCCAAGCAAATGTTTCCTTATTTGTAGAACTTCACTGAGGACGAACCACTGCTCTGGGCTTTGGAGAAAAATACTCACAAATTCCAAGAAGCTTGTCTTACCTCCTTTCTTGACATGAGAGCTGCTCATTCTCAAAAATACACAACCTTAAAAAAATAGAAACGACTCCTTTCTCTGGATACAACCTCATGTTTATTATTTTAAATGCAGTGAGGCATGGGATACTTCGAGATAGGAAGCAGTCAAAAAGTGTTCGCAATTTCTTTATTCAACACTCTGTGGAGCAATGCTCACTCTTTTCCTGCATTCAGCTGCTGCCTCTGGCAAAGAGGAAATTGTTCCAAATGTGGGAGTGGCACTAGGTCCTGGCCCGCCCTAACCTACTTGTACAAATTGGTGAACATTGAAGAGTTTGCCTGTTAGGCTCAGTCAAACTCCACAGGTTCAAATAAGCCACTGCTTACAAAAGGGAACATGTTCCCATCTCTTTTCTTTCCCCATATGGAGCAGAAATGAGGTGTCACGGAAACCTCTATTCATAAGCCTTTTACCTTTTTGAACACTAAGAGATAGATTTCTCTATATACTCTAATTGAAACAGGCAAATCTAATTTCTGGCACAGAGAGGATATTCATAGGCATGTTGCAAACTTTGCCTGTTATCTTCCCTTATTGCAAAGTGTATGATTTATCTTCTGGGCAATGGCACTCATATCTTAATATGAGTTATGTAAGAAAAATAGCCCACAGTCACAGAATATAAATTGTCTCTGTTTTCCCCAAACATAAAGAGAAAAAAAGTAACACGCCTTGCAAGAGTAGGTCCAACCTTATGTTCAAAGGGAAATTTAACTCAATTTCCTGTAATATTCCTCAAAAAAATACCAGTTCCTAGGGGCATTTGGTGGTGGTTAAATCTGGTGCTCCATCACCTCTGTCCAAAGGATCCTCCTCTTTAGGAAGAAGAGCTGTTTTTAAAATTTTGCCTGGTTGTTTTAACTAACCACTTATTTCAGCTGCCTGAATCTATACCTTTGGAGAAAGTTACAATCTTGTGTTACTCTTGGGTTTATTTTCAAGGTACAGCTATGAGTTTTAAAAAAAGGGACAGAATTTTGGGCTTTTAGGAACAACATGTATTAGGATTTAGTTAAAGTTAGAGTACGCTATTCTCAAGGCCCTGGATTGATAAAAGTCACTATGCACAGAGAACAATGCTTCTGTTCCCAAGAGTGGTGGTCATACGCGTGAATAAAACATTGCCTGCTTTTTTTTTTTTCTTGTTGTTTGTGGCTCCCTCTTCTGTTATCATGAGCTAAATCATCCCACAAGCATCTCAAAAACCTGCAAGAAAGTTTTGGTTGATCCTCATTTTTAAACACTTTCCTTACAAGAAGGGTTTTCCATAATACTTTCTTCTGTTTCCAAAAGCCTCCTTTTAATATATGACTGTTATAGTTACTGTTTTTGCAAATATATAATCTCTCTCCTTAGACTGTAAGCTTCCTGGGTGTGGGAATGATGTCATACACAGTTTAATGCTCCCTAGAGGGTCTAGAATGTTGCTTGACACTGAGTAGGTCCCTTAAAATAATTACTGAATAAATATTTTGAGAATGTGACACCAGATGATGAGACTAATGAGGCAAAGAAAGTGCCTGTAGGCGCCTTGTGGGCAGGGGGTCAACATCTCCCCCAGGTGTAGGGAGAAAGGTCTTGGGAATCAGACTTGGTTGTGAAGGAGAAAACATCCATGCTGCTGCATTCACTACACTATCTCTCATGTCCTGCCATTGGCTTGAATTTCTAACAGGCTGGAGAGAACATCTTTTTGGGTAACCCTGGGTCCCTGACACAGCATAATCCTGGCTTCCCCAGTGTGAGAAGAGGGTTGTCTTCTTAAGACATTAGTAGTACAAAGAGGCATTTTCTCCCACCAAGAATACACATGGTGGGAGAAATGCTATTTCCGAAGGCAAAACTGAGTGATATTAGAAGAATATTGGGTGCTGGAACACTAAAAATGAGAAATGTTTATTAAACCTCAGTTTGCTTCATAAATGGCGTATAGAAGGTACTCAGTGTGTATGTTTGTGAAGTGATAAATATATCACCAGGATTTCTTTGGAGTTATTTAAGCCCAGAGCTTGACTAAGCACGTTACTCCCAGTTTTGTGGGTGTATTTATGTGCCCATAAATAAGGTGTCACCCAGCCTCCCTAGACCCTGAGAGCAAATGATGTTATACTGCAGTTAAACACAGTTTTAGCCGGGTCAAATTCACACTATTCAGAGGGAAGCACAGCACATCTCACAGTATCCTCATGATTCTTTCTTCTCTCTTCCTTTCATTCTCCAGAGAGCCCGGAGCATGTGAGCCCCGTCCCTACTGATTCCCAACAGCACCGAGGTGGCTGTTCCTAGCTGAGGGCATGTCGCATCTTAGGTTTGCTGCTGCGACTCCAGTGGTTTTACTGTGTAGATTCTCTTCTGAGCCAAGTTGCTGAACCAAAAACCTGCACTCTCATTTATCCTTTTATTTTGAGCTCAGACCGCCCCTGTGCTTCCCAGTTGATAACCTAGTCCACTGGTGCTTTTACTCCTCCAGTGTCAAGACCAGTAAATAAAAGCAAATCAACTGCAAGAGGGAGGGGACAGCTCTGTCGTCAAAGGAAACTCTCAATAGTTGTAGGTCAGGTTTGGTTGCTCCCTAAGACTACCCTAAGTCTAAGCGTGCCTTTAATTGACCCTCTTTATCCTGGAATATTGTAGAGAGATATTTGATCCTCCCTTATATGAAAAGATATGCGCTCATGGCCAAAAAAAAAAAAAAATCATTCTATCCATAGCCCTGAATGATGAGGCAATATCTCAAGGTCTCCCATCTCATAAAGACTTGATTATGCTTCTTAACACTTCAGCCCACCCCCGTGCTCCATAAGCTGTTTTATTTCTAAATCGTTTTCCCATGTTATTTATCACCATGTAGGAAATAATTTACCTAATTATTATGTATATTATCTATTTTCCGTCTTCCTTTGCTAGAATATAAGTTACACAAAGGGAGGACTTTTTTTTTTTTTTTTTTTTTTAGACTAAGAAAGGCAATACTTTCTTTCATTCTTTGGGATATGTGTTTTATTTTTTCCCCCATTTTTTTCATTTTTTTAGGTTTTTAATTTTAATTCCAGTGTAGTTAGCTACTGGAATTAAAATTATTAGTTAGTAACTAATACAGTGTTGTATTTAGTCTCAGGTGTATAATCCAATGATTCAACAGTTCTGTACATGACTCAGTGCTCATCATGATAAATATATTCTTAATCCCCTTCACCTATTTCACCCGTCCCCTCTGGTGACCATCGGTTTGTTCTCTGTAATTAAGAGTCTGTTTCTCTTCTTTTTTCCCCCTTTGTTCATTTGTTCTGTTTCTTAAACTCCATGTATAGGTGAAATCATATGGTATTTGTCTTTCTCTGACTGACATATTTCACTTAGCATAATGTCCTCTAGCTCCATCCATGTTGTTGCGAATTTCATCCTTTTTTATGTTTGAATGATAGTCCAGTGTGTGTGTGCGTGTGTGTGTATCACATCTTCTTTATCCATTCATCTATTGATGAACATTCTGCTGCTCTCATAATTTGCTATCATAAATAATGCTGAAATAAACACACAGATGCATGTATCTTTCCACATTAGTGCTTTTGTATTTTTGGGGTAAATATTTGGTAGCGTAATTACTGGATTGTAGGGTACTTCTATTTTTACATTTTTGAGGAACCTCCAGTTTGTCACAGTGGCTGCGCAAGTTTGCATCCCTGCCAATAGTACATGAGGGTTTCTTTCTCTCCACATCTCCACCAACACTTGTGCTTTTTATTTTAGTCATTCTGACAGGTGTGAGAGGATATCTCGTGGTTTTGATTTGCATTTCCCTGATGATGAGTAATGTTGAGCATCTTTTCATAGGTCTATTGGCTATCTGGATGTCTTTCTAGGAGAAATGTCTGTTCATGTCTAATGCCTATTTTTAACTGGATTTTTTTGTGGTTTTGGTGTTGAGTTATATAAGTTCTTTACATATTTTGGACACTAACTCTTTATCAGATACATCATTTACAAATATCTTCTTCCATTTTGTAGGTTGCCTTTTAGTTTTGTTGACAGTTTCCTTTGATGTGCAGAAGCTTTTTATTTTGCTGTAGTCCTAATAGTTTATTTTTGCTTTTATTTCCCTTGCCTCAGGAGATATATCTAGAAAAATGTTGCTACAGACAATGTCAGACAAATTATTACTTATACTCTCTTCTCGGATTTTTATAGCTTTAGGTGTCACATTTAGATCTTTAATCCAGCTTGAGTTTATTTTTGTGTATGGTGTAAGAAAATGGTCCAGTTTCATTCTTTTGCATGTAACTGTCCAGTTTTCTCAACGCCATTTGATAAAAAGACTATCTTTTTCCTATTGCATGTTCTTGCCTCTTTTGTTGAAGATTAATTGACCATACAATCATGACTTTGTTTCTGGGCTTCCTAACCTGCTCGATTGATCTATGTGTCTATTTTTATGCCAGTGCCATACCGTTTTCATTACTACATCTTTGTAGTATAACTTGAAATCTGGAGTTATGATGCCTTCAGCTTTATTTTTCTTTTTCAAGATTATTTCAGGGATCCCTGGGTGGCGCAGCGGTTTGGCGCCTGCCTTTGGCCCAGGGCGCGATCCTGGAGACCCGGGATCGAATCCCACGTCGGGCTCCGGGTGCATGGAGCCTGCTTCTCCCTCTGCCTGTGTCTCTGCCTCTCTCTCTCTCTGTGACTATCATAAATAAATA
This sequence comes from Canis aureus, assembly GCF_053574225.1. Classification (NCBI taxonomy): domain Eukaryota; kingdom Metazoa; phylum Chordata; class Mammalia; order Carnivora; family Canidae; genus Canis; species Canis aureus. The sequence goes on along the minus strand of NC_135624.1, from coordinate 35,083,394 downwards.
AAAATTTTTAAAAAAGGGATTATTTCGGCAGGAAAGACTTTTATTTGTTTTATTTTTTTACATATTCCAAGCATATTTTGCAATACTAAATTTTTAATATGCATCTGTTAGGTGAATAAATAAGTGAATGACTTTGATTTACATAGTCTTCTTGATGTCTCCTCAGGGACAATCAACTTCTCCTGTGAAGACAGTATCAGTGTCAACTCTGGACTGGGCCGCAGTTTTCCTCTCCAAACCTCAGGTGCCAAACAGAAATCTGAATGGTTCAGTGATCCTTGGAGTAAATTCCTTCTCAGTGTGCCCCATTCACCCTGAGCCTGTTGGGAAGATCTCTGTATGTCCAAATCACCATTGTGGAAGTGGGTTGAGTTTTTTGCCACTGTCTGTACCACTCCCACAAGGACATTCCACTGTTGTTACATAAAACAATATATTAAAGCAGGCATTTGGAAGGAGAAGAGGGGCTGAAATGCATCTAAAGCTGAATTGTGTTTCCTTTAATAAGGAAAAACATCCATAATGAAAACCTTGGAATATCTGTTTCAAAGAATGAATTCATAGATGTCTGTGGGGAAAAAAAAATCTTATCTCCTCCCTAACCTCCTCCCTTGGCCCATAACTCAGCAATTTTCACCCTTATAGACCTATTACAAAGAACGTCAATGTCTGTCTGATAGGATGGGTCATTTAGGATTTGAAAAGAATACATGACAATTTGGGCCAAATGTAAGAAAAAAGAGTGTTACAGAATGATCCAGGCATCACATGGAGCTGTTGTGTAATGTGTTTATGATCACACAATGAGAGAGGAGGAAACAGATGATCAGTGGTGACAGAACTGGCCCGTGAAAAGGAAGAAAATCCAGGAAGGTGTGGTATCTCAGAAACCAAGTGGAAAAAATGTTTCGTATAGAAAGGACACTTACGAAGTCAAATGCAGCTGAGACATCTGACAGCCTCAGGACTAGAGCCAGAGAACTGGTGGGACAGAAATCTTTAGAGTTCTTTAGAGTACAATCACAGAAATTAGGCCATAAGTGCCTCATTGGTATGAGTAAGGAAAGAACAGTAGGAATAAAGTAACTGGATATTTAAAATATTGTTAGCAGTTTTGTTGTAAAAGGAAGCTGAAAATGAGTAGGACTCCAGCAAGATTTATTTTAAAATTTCTTTAAAGTTAGGGGCACCTGGGTGGCTTAGTCAGTTAAGCATCTGTCTTCATCTCAGGTCATGATCTTGGGATCCCTGCTCATTGAAGAGTCTGCTTATCCCTCTCTCTCTGCCCCTCTCCCTTGGCTCATGTGCTGACACAGTCTCTCTCTCTCTCTCTCTCTCTCTCTCTCTCTGTCTTGAATAAATAAATAAAATCCTTAAAAAAATTTCTTTAAAGACAAAAAAATAAAATAAAAAAGCAGAAAAAAGACAAAAGATATCACAGTATATTTGTATCCAGGAATAATTGATCCAGAAGAAAAAAAAAAAGAATTTGCTGTTTTGAAAGAAAAAGGGATAATCACAAATGCAGTGTCTGAGTGGGAAAAGCAGACAATATAGGGACATATCATCCTTGCAGTAGGAAGGAAGGCAGAGTATGCAGATACAAGGTATAGGTTTGGTGGAAGAAAGATGAAATAGTTCTTTTTAGATGGATCTGACTTTCTCATTGAAGTAAAAGTTCATGCTGAAAAAAAAAATTCATACCAAAAGTAAAGGCGGGTGAGCTTGTTGGCAGCTCGAAAATAAAGGAAGATGAGAAATAACTATTTGGTGATGTATATTCAGTAGAAAAATTTAAAGGTCACTTGAATAAGTCCCCAAACTTAGACAAACATCCACATCACCTGGAGAGTGCTCCACAAACATTCTTGGGCCCAACTTGTACTTAAAGAATTATGTTTATAATTATAGGACATAGGTCCGGAAAACATTCACTTTAAGAAAAGGTTATTCTCAAATAATTGTGATGATTCATTTGATTTGGAGACTGATGTTATCATAACATTGTAGCCCTACCTACAGAATATCTAGAGAGGTACCTTTACAATGAAAAGAAACAAATCCCCCATTTACAAAATACAGGAAATGACCATCCCATATTTTGAACTCTGCAAGACTTGTATTTGGATATTTTTCATGACACTCAACCCTGATTCACAGTATTTTCAGTTATATATCTATTTTTCTCAGTATTAGATACCAGTTTCACTTGAGTAATTTTATCTTATTTATTTATTTTTAAAGATTTTATTTATCTATTCATGAAAGACACAGAGAGAAGCAGAGACAGAAGCAGGCTCCATTCAGGGAGCCTGACATGAGACTGGATCCCCGGGACTCCAGGATCATGCCCTGGGCCGAAGGCAGGCGCTAAACCACTGAGCCACACAGGCATTCCCTCACTTGAGTAATTTTAATGTTAACACAGCGACTGGACATAGAAAGCACTTGATATAAGGAGTTATTTTCAGTAATTATGCTTGAGAACATAAAGACAGATGGGCTCAGAGAGTTTAGGTACCTTATTCACCATCAGGTAACTGGTGTAGAACGATGACTAGAATCCAAAATCCCTGATTCAAACTCTCTGGGTGAATCCCAAGGGGTCCTAAGTATGGAAGATGTAGCTCATACAGTTCTAGGATTACTGAAATCATGTACACAACCAAAACATTCAGAGAAATCTCCTTTCCATTCAATGCAACTAAGATTTAATGAGTTCCCAGTATTATGGACCTATTCCGTGAATAGGCATTTCATACTGGCTCTCAAGGCACTGACTCATACTTTAAAAATAAATCTTCATTACTTACCTCTTTCTCAGAATGTCTTCTCATCAAATTTTCCTGATCAGCTCCTGCTCATCAGTTAGCATGCCAGGCATGGTAATGTGATGATTTAGACTGCTATGTTCTCATTAGTACCAACAAGAGATAGGTAAATAAAGATCTTTCATTGACCTGTGAATCTGACTTAAAAAGTGACCTTGAACACTGTCCTCCCAGATCTTCAGCCTCTCTTAATGTGAAGATTCACATTTTCTGGCTGCTGACCCTTCAACTACAACTTGCTTTTAACCTGTTTTGTGATCATGAGCATTTACATAGATGCATCATTTCCAAATGAGCAGGAAGGAGTAGTCTGTTATCCAGTCATTTGATGCCCTTTACTTAGGAAATTTTGAAATGTGTTTTTCAGTAATTTCGATAGGGCTAATTAAATGCCCTCATATTCATTAGCTATACAGTGAGAACAGTAAAAGGAGCACTGGGTTTGCATTAAGGAAGCCTTTGTTCAAATGCTGGCTCCCACATCTGCTTGTTTTATGATCTTAATCATATTATTTCATAGCTCTACAGTTTGAGTTCCTCACCTGGAAATGAGCATATTGAGAAAACTCAAGCAGACAATTGAGAAGAAGGTCCCTAAGAATGGCTAGTACAAAGTAGTCATTAATAAATACAGGAGATGAACTTGAACCTCAGGTTTATCTCTCTATGCCTCCATTCTGTTTTACTTATATGTACATGTTTTAGGGCAATGCTCTATCAACATCATCACTTATCTTAATATATCTGATGGAAATAAAATACGTATAACAAATGACTTTCAAAAAATGTGTTTTAAATATAAGCTCTGAGTTGACCTGAAGACAAATGCCTACATTAAAGTATCAGTGCTACCCCTTGCCTTGGATGACATTTCTAGATGGAGCTCTAAGGCTCAGGTTCCCACATCTATAAATGGGTATAGCTATGCTCATTCTGCAAGGTTACTAAGGATGAACTACAATAAAATATGAGCTGGTTCTCAGAAATAATGCTATTTTCAAAGTTTTTTTTTTTTTTTAATCAATCTCATAGGTCATTCACATGCAAGGCAGAAATTTTGGAACCTCATGGTTATCAAAATGGTTGAATATTAAGCATGATAGCAGTAGCCACTATTACGTAGATGTAGCATGAGACAGTATATGAGGGAACCACTGATTCCTTGCTTAAGGCAGGGATTGACTTTTGTTATATTAGTAGGTTTTAAAATATTGCTGTTTATAGTGCGTCAGTATAATGACATGCTATTTAGCAACATACTTCATCATATACTTTTGTTTGTTTTATTAAAAATTTGACAATGTTTTTTCTTTTGGAAACTGAACAAAGTAAGTTTAAGTTGTATGTTCCTTCTATTGGCCCTTATTCATTTCTCAAAGCTTTGCTTTTCATTCTGACCACAGTCCCACAGAGGGGTCAGTACTTCTATGATCCTTTCTATGATAGAAGGAAAATCAAGAAGCCAACAAAGGACAAAAGAAATGTTTTGCAAATATTTCTCCCATGTACCCAGTCAACAATGCTGTGTATTACAATTTTCTTTTCTTAAAGATCCTCAGAACTTATTCATCTTATAGCTGAAAGTTTCTACCTCTTTACCAACTTTTCCATATTTTTCCAACTCCTCAACTTCTGATAAACTCTTTCTGTTTTCTGTTTCTATGATTTGGCTTTTTATTTAAATTCCACATGTAAATGATACCAAGCAGGATTTGTTTGTCTCCGACTGTCTTACTTCACTTAGCATAATGTTCAAACATTCCACCAATATTGTTGCAAACAGCAGGATTTCCTTCCTTTCTCACGGCTGAATATTATTCCATTGACTATATACACCACTTCTTTTTTTTATCCACTCATCCATTGATGGACACTTAGGTTGTTTCCGTGTCTTGGCTATTGCAAATCACTGAGTATCACTATTTAAAGTTCACGAAGACCCCTAATCTTACTTGCTATTCCAGCATTAGGGGTAGGAGTACTTGATCCAAATTAAGGATAACCTTCTGAAAAACAAAGATCTAGCAAGCCACAGCAGCAATTCTGATTGACTCCAAACTGTTGAAATCGAAACTTCATCTCTGTGCTACAGTCGGCTGCCCTCATGCCTCACAGGCTATAGTCAACCCACACAGCCATCACTATAAAAGCCCAGTACTTGGTTGAATCAATCCCATCTTCAAGAATCAAAATACAGGCTGGTGTTGGAAAAGACTTAGACTCTCACAGCAAATTACAGTGTTTAACTCAATCCTAAAGTAGCCCAAGAGGCTGAACGTTTGCTAAGTGAGAAACAAATCTACCATTCTTCTAATTGTTTCACCTCTGTGAGTCTACTCATAGCAATCAGCATTACCTTGAATTACCAGGACAGGACAAATACAAAAGAGGGCTTGACATTTTAGCAATCCTATAGGTGTAAGGGAATAGGTTATCAAAATTAAGTGCACATTTTATGATATTATGTACAAAATAAAACGTGGCTCCAAATAATACAAAATTGCTTCGTCATTGTTATCTTTTTTAATTATAACAGTGCCAGTACCACAGGTTCATTCTCTTTTATAAGAGGACATTATACTCTTGTTGCCTAAAAGCAGACCCTAGCCCACCATACGTACTCACAGGTAATAATGAATGAGAACATACAAACAGCAATTCTTCCTCTTGCATTTTTCCTCCCATATACAGAGAAGAATCTGTGCCCTACCAATTCTCAGGAAGACTTACTATCTTGTGCAGCTTGTTAAATTAATAGAAGGAGACCATTTCTTTAAGGAGAGGTTTCTTTAAGCCAAACATTACTACTCATGTGTTAGCATTTTTAGGAAAGGTATATGGAAAATTTAAAGACCAAGACAACTCTTTCAATATCCCTAGAAAAGAATATTACCTCTTCTAACCCTTAGGTGGCCCCTCTGTGTAGTCCAGAGTAAAGAGTGGCCACCTGGCATGAGTAAAAAGGGGGAAGGATGGTTTCCAGAAGTCATTGCATTGATATATAAAGTGTCACCTCTATAGGTTCAGTATTTGGGTGAAGTGCTGACTTTCACTGCATGGTATCATATTATTTAGAATGAGCATGAGCTCTTAGGAGCCCATTAGATCTGGACATGGACTTACATTCTGCACTGGTGAGTTAGAGGAGCCTAAGTGTTCTCCTCTGTAAACTGAAAGTGCGGCCTCTGTCTACCTCACATAGTTGCCATGTAGATTTAATGAACTCACTTATATTCTTGTTTTGTCAACCCAGCACTATCCCTTCTCTTCTGAGAAATGCTCTTTTGTCCAGCTTGTGATTGATCTGGATGCTCCCACATTTTTTCAAAAATCCTTGGCCATAATTAATTGAATCATGGTGGGGTCCTGACTGGGATATTTTGAACTGGAACTGAGAATGCAAACTAAGTTCTAGTCCATCGTGCTCTGTATACAAAACTATAAAATGGCAGTATGATGATGTCAGCAACCAAGCTTGTAGTCATTTGAAATCTGAGCCTCATTCATTCAAAAGCATTATTGGAAACACACAAATAAACCCCCCCAAAACCAAAACCAAAACCAAAACCAAAACCAAAACCAAAACCAAAAACATTATTGAAAGAGTTGACCATTGTCCTTGTTTCTACTTGCTGACCTCACACTCTTCTTTCAACTAACGTCAGTAAGGCCTTTGTCTCCACCTCTGCATTGTCTGTTCTTACCAAGGATGCATTGTCTTCCATCTTGCCAAATCAAATGGTTATCATTTTGTTTTTTAATCAGGTGACATTATAGCCACATTAGATATAATAATTTCTCCCTTTTCCTCAAAACATTTTTTGTGTAGTTACTTCCAGGACATCATCCTCTCCTATTTACAGACCATATTCCTGGTCACGTTTTCTCAGTCTCTCCTCTGGCTCTTTCTCAATTCCAGCACTGCTTGCAAGAGCGTCAGCATTGGATCTGGATGGCTCTAACCCCATTTCTGATCTCTCTCTTTCTGCATCACTCCTCAGATAATCTCACCAGCCCTGGGCTTTAAACATTACTCACATGCTGATGGTTCACTAATCCAGAGCCCCCAGCTTTGATCCCTTACTATAAGTCCAGACACAAATATCCAAATATCCACATGTCATCTCTATGTGGATGTCTAATGGACAACTCAAAGACCTGAATATCATGCATAATCCTCCCTCCCCACAAAAATCCATTCCCTAGTCTTCTTGTCTCAGTAAATAATACTAAATTGTTCATGCCAAAAAAATGGAGGTGTCGACTTTGATCCCGTTTTACAAGCCCCTCTTCTCCTCTTCTGTGACCATTTCCTAAGTCCCTTCTAGATATGTCCCATATAAGACCCATGGTCACAACTTCCAACTTCCACTTCCTATCTCTGAGGGCAAAACTCAACAAAAGGAATCCTTTCTGGGGACTTGAGCTGAAATCAGAAACTATTTCTCTAATACCGGATTTTAAAGATGCAATCAGAGCCACACTGGTCTTGTTAGGAGGTGTCTCTTCATGTGGCCTCTGGTCACATGTAGGTCCAAAGTAGTTACAAATGATGCCTCTGAACTAGCCTTCCAGAAAGAGTAATTGCTATCTTTGGGGCTCTAGACTGTGTGCTCTTTGAGACTGTCCTCATAATTAGATGTTCTCCAGTGTGAAAAGAAGAAGAGAAGCTAAGGCTAAGGAGAAGGCTAAGCTAAGGAGATGCTAAGAGGAGAGCTAAGGATCTCATATACTAAACAAACTTTTACTATTATCTCTTTTTATAAGTGTGGATCAAGGGCTAGGTTACAAGCAAGAATAAAAGAAGTACCTGTCTTTCACATTCTGATTTTGAGAGAGTAGGGCTAGTGGTTTCACTGTACCTTACTGTACCATGAGGGCCTAACAGAGATTGATACAGTTTGGCATCAATACCTAAAATATGAATGAACACCCTCAGAAAAGTGGTGGTGACAGGTGGTGAGTCTACTCTCAGGTCCTTATTATACACTGAGTGCGTCCCTCAAATTTTATATGCTGAAGTCCTAACAACCAGCGCCTGAGAATATGACTGTATTTGTAGATAGGGTCTTTAAAGGGGTAATTTAGTAAAATGTGGTCTTTAGGGTGGACTCTAATATGACTGGTGTCCTTGTAAGAGGTGATTACAACACAAACACACAGAGGGAAGACCATGGGAAGACATAGGGAGAAGAGGGACATCTACATGCCAAAGAGAGAGGCCACAGAAGAAACTCAAACTGCTGACACCTTGATCTTGGACATGTAGCTTCCAGAACTCTGGGAAAATAAAATGCTGTTATTTAAGCCCTATTGTCTGTGGTACTTTGTTTTGGCAACCCTAGAAAACTAGTACAGTCACTGTGATAGATGTCATATGCTCCAGAATTTTACAGACAACTGTACAGCAGGGGAGTTGCCCCCAATCAGTGCCAGGCCTCAAAGACCTGGCAGGATAGATGAAGCTTAGATGGGAGAGAGGACAGAGTCTATGCAAAAGAAATGCCCTGCCTGCTCTATAATCATCCTCCTCACACCAGAGCCCTGGAAAGAAGTCTAGGCAGGGACCTAAAGGCCTAGGTTTGAGGCTGACAATTGGTAGCCTGTGGTCAATGTCAGGACCATTGGTGTGTCTAAGCTTCAATCACCCCATTGGTAAAATGGAATTAACCATTTGGGCCTCACAGAATAACTCAAAGGGATGATGGACGGCAAATTACTTTGCTAACTCTGGCATGCTCTACACATGTGAGAGGTTACTCATATTCTTTTTACTCCTGTTTTCATTTAACAAAATCTAACCAGTGGCCCAGGACAAAACGCATTCAGCTGCACTGATGAATGCCACCTGCCTCTGCGATTGCCTTCTTCATTTGTTTCCATTTCAAACACCCTGTGAGCAGAGTAATTGAGTTTGAATTGCTTGGGGGATCCTCCCCCCTCACAGTTCCATGCAAGTAGAAGCTCACAGTTGCTAATGATTTATTATTTCGCCTCCTAAGTGTATTTGGTGCTTGTGCCCAGCACAGTAGCTACATGAGGGGAGCACACACGTGCCGTCACTTCCAATATGGACATGAATAAATCCAGGCTGGCCCTTCTGCCTCGATCATTTATGGAAGCGGTTCTTTCATCCTCTAAAACAGAAATGTTCTTATCTCACAGCCTCTCTCATGGGACCTGTGTTTAAATTAACTCAGTGTCCTTAAGTGCCCTGGCTTCCACTCAACCCTCAAGGTTTTCACTGCTGTAAGAAGGGAGAAGGACTGGGATTTTACAAGTGCAGAGATATTCTTGTGAATGGGAGTCCGCATATAAATAAAAACAGCTCACATTTTAGATTACTCATTATATGCTAAGCATTTTTACAAGTGTAGCCTTTTTAAGACTCACATAACCCAATGAGGTAAGAATTATTGTCTCTTTGTAGAGGTACAGTGGTTTTTAAATCATGACTGTGAATTTTTAGACTCTCCTTCCATGCTGACATGGGTTCTATATCTCCTCCCCTTAAATATGGGTGAGGGGACGCCTGGGTGGCTCAGCAGTTGAGCTTCTGCCTTTGGCTCAGGGTGTGATCCTGGGATCCAGGATCAAGTCCCACATCAGGCTCCCTGCAGGGAGCCTACTTCTCCCTCTGCCTATGTCTCTCTCTATGTTTTTAATGAATAAATAAATAAAATCTTAAATATATATATATATATATATATATATATGGGTGGGGCTGTGACTGTTTGGCCAGTAAACAACCGAAATGGTGCTCACCGGCTTCAGAAGTTTGATCATCAAGGCTGCATGGTGTCTGCCTCCAATCTCACTCTTGGAGTCCAGAATTTCCATATGAGATATCTGACCACTCTGAGGCCATCATGCTGGAGAGTCCGTGCCTTTCCTATGGCCTAGAGTTCCAAATGAGCCTAGTCTCCCAATCATGCCTGCCAAGGTGACAAACAGGTAAGCAACCTGTCTTGAATCCTCCAGACCAGCCCATCTGCCAATTGATTATCATCAAATGACCTCCACTGACACCTTGTAGAACAGAAGAGTCCACTCAGCTAATAACCTACTCAAATTTATGGCTCACAAAATTATACAAGATATCAAAATAAATGTTGATTTAAAACATTCAGGCTTGGGACATTTTGCACACAGTACTAAAGAACTCAAATACCAGTTGAAGAAGCTGAGGCAAAAAAGTGAAGAAATTTCCAAAGTCACTTTAATGAAGTTGAGGGTCTTGTATTGAACTCTGGAGAGTGTGACTCTAGAGTCTGACTTCTTAACTATACTGGCTTTTCACAGAAAATCATTAATGAATAATGAATAAGAGAAGGAGAAGAAGTGGATTCTGCTCAACAGAAGAAGTGTCTTCTAATGGAGCTGCCAAGAGTAAAGTAAGCTGAGCAGGTCAGCTTCTGCATTTAGAGAAACAGCTTTTTCATTTGTCATCAAATAAGGGACTTTAAGTATTTTTCCAACCTCTTATCAGCTGTGTGACCCTGAGCCAGGAACTCAACTCTAAACCTTCATCTTCTTGCTTGTAAAACGGAAGGATAATAACTATGAGATTCAAATGAGATCAGACGTAGTACAGAGTTCACACTCAATTTTAAATGCTGTGGGAATCCCCAGAGACAATTTCCCCCTCTCAGAGATCTTGGCAGTACTTGGGACACTTGTCAATGGCTGAAGAAATGCTTCTCTGTTATGACTGAGGTGGTTCTACTGGAAACTGCTAGGTAAAGAACAGGGATTCTGCTGCATATCTATAGTGCACAGGACAATACCCCCTTTGGTCCTCATCCCAACAAAGAATGACCTAGTCTGAAATGTCAATAGTTCTGTTGTTGAAAAACATCCTCATTAAAAGAATTGTGTAGCAGTGAAAATAGACAAGATCTCAAGATTCAATTGTATCTCTCAAAAATTCTGTTTTCTAGTTTGAACATGGTATGATTCTGACCTTCAACTATTCTATGATCTCTAGATTATAAGATCAAAGAGGTTTTAAATGTTATCATTCTCAGAAGCCACCATTCTAAATTTCTAAGATTCTATTTATTACTCTGAGGTACTTCAAATATAAGACTACTTTCCTAAGTTTCTAAGATGCTAAGATCTTAAGAGGCTTTAATCTTAGATTCTAAGGCATCTCGAGGTTAGGTTTCTAATAAGCTCTATTCCAAGAAACAACACTTCTATGATCCTACAATAACATAGTGCTGCAATTCTAAGACATTACTGTGCTGTAGGGTACATTTCTAGATTCGGTGTATTCAGAACAGAGAAACTCACTGTGCTAAAGGTGAAGGGCAAGGCTATATCCTTAAGCTTATATCCCCAAACTGTTTGTGATCTGTTTGAATAATCTGATAATGTCTGAGGGATGGAGATTCCCATTGAAATTTTTGTTTCAGTAGATGAAAGTTCAGTACCTACAATGCCGTAGAGTGTTACTGTCTCAATTTGGACTAAGTTGAACATTCTTTGATATGAAGAGGATACTAACATTTGTGTGCATTGCCTTGAAAAAGCATAATTTGTGGGATACAATGATAAAGTAACTTAAGTTTCTATCCCCTTGTCCCTTTATACTTATTCTATGAGGGTAGTTATGCTCTGCTCCTGGATTATATTTAGGACTAGTCTTATACTTTGGGTGGTGTATAAGCCACTAACATAGAGCTCATCAAGAAGCAGCTTGTCTGTTCCAGCAAAACAAGCCAAACTGCAAACTTCATTCACAGTTGCAGCTACTTCCCTTCCCTGGATCTGGCTCACCACCAGCTGGCTACCTGCACTCAAAGAGAGGTTCTTGGTGGGCTCCCTTTTCTTTCTCCATCTGGCTCTTTTGTTATTCCCTCTTGCTTTCAAGCTCATGATTTCAGACTCCTTCAAGGCTCAGGAATAGGGATGGGGGAGGAACAAGGTAGGAAATGTCTTACTTGGTTGAACTGTTGAGAGAGAACACAGGTCCTCCTTAGGGCTGGCACACGTTTAAGCAGAACTTCTCTTGGGAAATATCAGTGAATTCCTCAGATATGTTACCTTTTCTCTGCGGCTAGAGCTCTCCTCTGTGACTCCCCCAATATGAGACAATAGGTCTCTATTTCAGCTGTTTGGACAGAGCCCCTCTTAGCCATTAGCTCTATGTGATATGCATCTGGTTTCTTTCTACCCAAATCCATTCACCCTTCTGAAGAGATCTAAAACTTAGAGATCTCTTACACAGAGCCCACAGAGGTCCACAGGAGACCACGGTGCAACCTTTGTCTTTAGAAATGCCAAGAGTACAAGTCAGCCCCAGTGTAGCCACTTTCTTCTACTTAAAGCTGTGAGCCAGCCCTTGCTATTTAAATGTCTTAGGTCTGGATCAGACCCTACTTCACTCATGACCCCTCTCTCAGTGGTCTCTTCAAATTCCCTGTATCTCCTGAAGGGAAGGAGCAGGCTCTTCACCCCAGTGTTCTATGCTTGGTTGTAGGAAGAATGGGATGGGGATGGACTCATAGTAAATGAGAGGCTTTTTCCAAAATTTCTCATCTAATCTCCAATATTTTTTTTCCAGACATTCCAACATCTTTCATGGTCTATAGCAGTTATAAGTAAACTGTGGTCCTCCAGCCAAATACTGCTCATTACTTGTTTTTATAAATAAAGTTTTATTGCAACACAGCTATACACTCATTTTCATATTGTCTGTGGCTGCATTTGCAACCAAAATGAATAGATGCAAATGGTCCACCATATGGACCATATACCATTTTCTTGCTCTGTACAGAATAAAAGCCTGATGGATTCTGGGCTGGAGGCAAGGGCACAACACTGATTTTCTGCCACCTTCTTTTGCAAACATAGCACTGTCCTCTCCTGATTCTCCTTTGGAAGGTCACATCTGATATATTGAGACCTCTATGAAACTGAGACTACAATAATTTTACTTTAACCTTCTGTTATCTTGTTAACACTTAAACACCTACTCAAGCCAGGCACTGCATGGGATATCTACCTAAGTTATCATGTTTAATCCTTACAAGGACACCATGAAACAAGCAACATTGATCTCATACCAAAGAGGATATCCAACCTCAGAAAAGCTTAGTAACTTGCTTAAGAATAAACAGTTAATAACCAGAGAGGTGGAATCAAACTAGGTCTATCTGATTCCAGAGGAAATTCTCTTCCAAATGCCTCAGCTTTCTCCAGCTGCACTTTCCAGAGGCTATTTGGAAACTATGCTGTAAAACCCACCCTGTCATTACTGATGCTTCATTTCCCATCCCCGGAGAAGTATAGTACTATTACTATTAGCATTCCTGGAACATGGGATTTGGGCACACTGGAAGCACTCCTTTGTTTCAATAACATGAGAGTTATATACCCAATAATTTCCTTTCAAATCAGGGTTGAGCCGGATGCTGTCAGAGTCACTACTCTCCAGTGTGCTTTCCAGCTTTCGAATTCTTCATAGCAGCAATGTCCACAATAGCCAAACTGTGGAAGGAGCCTCGGTGTCCATCGAAAGATGAATGGATAAAGAAGATGTGGTTTATGTATACAATGGAATATTCCTCAGCCATTAGAAACGACAAATACCCACCATTTGCTTTGACATGGATGGAACTGGAGGGTATTATGCTGAGTGAAATAAGTCAGTCGGAGAAGGAAAAACATTATATGGTCTCATTCATTTGGGGAATATAAAAAATAGTGAAAGGGAATAAAGGGGAAAGGAGAAAAAATAAGTGGGAAATATCAGAAAGGGAGACAGAATATAAAGACTCCTAACTCTGGGAAACAAACTAGGGGTGGTGGAAGGGGAGGAGGGCGGGGGGTGGGGGTGACTGGGTGGCAGGCACTGAGGTGGACACTTGACGGGATGAGCAGTGGGTGTTATTCTGTATGTTGACAAATTGAACACCAATAAAAAATAAATTTATTAAAAAAAGAAAAAAAAGAATTCTTCATTATGAATCTCCTCCTAGGGAGACTGTCTTTTCCTGACTTCTGGTGGTGAGAAGTATCATCAAAAGAAGAAAAAAGTCCATAGAATCCCTAACTTACCTTTTATAAGAAGGAATGGAACCATTATGAAAAGAGTTTTTGCATAACCTGGACTATTCCCACCCCATCTCCCACTGTCCCAGTTTTTAGATGAGGAAAACACGACCTAGAGGAAGCAAAAAAATAAATAAATAACATGTCCAAAATGGCATGGTAATTGACTGTGGAGTTAAGAGAAACTACATTTCACACTCCAAGCCTAGTTTTCACTCTAACATGATGGGGACAAAAGGCAACCAAATTCTTTTTACTCTTTTCCATCTTTCCAAAAAAAATATTCTGTGTTCATCTAATAGGTACAAATGTCTTTTATTATAAGAAAAACAGGTGAAGAATCATGATTTCAGAAGCTAATAGAAGAGGTCAAATTTACTGAATGAAGAAGGTCACCAAGCCGCCCATGGAAGAACAGAATTAATCGAGAATGTATGGGAGAAGAAAGGAGTACACATGAGCACAACAGAATTCAGGAGAGTTTGAGGGGAGCAGGGAAAAGGCAGAAGAAATCTGGTCAGATTGTGAATGAGGATAATAACTACATTGTGTGTAGCATTTTGGCAAGCTAGATAGACTGCACTTAAGATTCTACCAAAAGACTTCTATTTCCATTGTATTAAGAGAGCTAGTAAATTTGTAATTACCTTTCACTTCTCTTTTAGGTGTCAGACTAGCATTTCTTTTCAATATGGCACACACTGAGTTTTGGGAGATGGCTCATTTTGTTCAAGACACTGTGATGTTCATTCAGTCCTCATCCTGGAGCTGTTTGTTCATGTATCGGTTCAAACCCTATGTGCTTCTTGAGGACCCAGCTGTCTTGCACAAATATCTCACTCATGTACTCAGGTGCAAGAGGATTCCTTGACCCCGGTGGCTGCAGGGTCCATGTTCTGTGTTCTCATCATGACTTCCATGGTGTATGGTATATAACAAGCCTTCAGGAAACATTTTCTCATGGAACTGAATTGAACTTTAATACCTGCCTCGAGTACTGGGGGGCCCAGGTGAATAAGTCAGGTTTTATCATTGGGTAGGTCACAATAAATTTTGGGAAGATAGACAAAAATATCTCAGAGTGGTCTGTGAGGAGAAGTAGAAGAAGTTGAGGGATAAGTGCAAGGAAGGTGCAGATGGAGGCTTCTCCTAGAGGCTGATCACACTCTTCGGCCTCATTGTACATATGGAAGAAGAAAGGTCACTCTGACTATCCCAGATAGAGGCTTGCTCTTAGAGAAAGAACAAAATTAAAATCCAAACCTCCCAGTCCCTATGTTAAGTACCCTGCACCAATTACTTCCCTTCCTTGACTATAGGAGGCTTTGACAAGCAACAAGTGTGGAACAGGCTGGGGGTTGATTATTCTATTGAATAGGCTCCAAATAAGTTGGATAAATGAAAGGCATGCTGCCTGCCTCTGAATCTAGCTAAGGAAATAAAGTGAAATTGTCAAATACAACATTTCAAATGAACTCCAGCTACTACCTTCAAAGACACTAGAGTCAAACCAATATATTAGGTTCATAGGAGCCATGCAAGGTGTTCTGTGTATATTAATTGGCAATATCACTCCTGAGTCCACGTTACATAGAGATATATTGAATCTTATTCCAATTCAACACACATTTGCTAAAGGCTGGTTCTTCATTTACTTACCCATTCATCACTCACCAGACAAATGTTTTGTGTGCCCAGACCAGGCTTGGTGCTACAGAGAGAGAGAACTAAGGGCAGAGCTAAACTAATATTGCCCTACCCTAAGAAAGCTCATAATCTCATGAATGACCCACACAGTGAATGATCACACAAGCAGTCGGTGAAGATATGATGAATGGAGGAAGGAAAAACACAGTGTGAAAAGAATGTATAATTAGGGGCTATCATCCAGTCTGAATGTCAGTAGATGCTTCCCTGAGGAAGTGGTATTTAGGAAAGATGTGAGGATGAGTTGGGAACCAGGCAACCAGGACGTGAGGTGGTTTCTCTAGTTTGGAAAATCATCTATGTCTTCTGTCACAGGGATGGTGGCTGGGTGTAGAGAGATGAAGAGTGACAATTAAGGCCCATGATGAACCACTTCAGTCAGAATGCTTTAAAGGCAAATATTAAAAATCTTGGACAAACTCAAGTGAGTATGAACAAAAAAGAGATTTATTATCTCATATGAGTGGAAATCCAGAGATTGGTAGCCTCGAGGAGCAGCACAGTCAGTGTATCCATAATATATACATAATCAAGACTCAGATTCCTCAGCCTCTCTGTCTCTCTCTTCTATTCTAACTCCACATTCTTCCTGAATCTGGTCCTGGTATCCCTTGTAATCACCAGAGGGCTTCCAGAAGGAATATGACTTATAGCAATGCTTTCTTATTCATACTCAGGAGGACAGCAAAGAAACTCCTCTGTCAGGCATAAACTGGTGGACCTATCTATCAGTTTTCTTGTGCTACTTAAGGCATACCCCCTGTGGCAGTCACAGGGGAACACCATCATGCACTGACTGGTAATGGAGCAATCAGAATCCAAAACTGAGCAGGGCATGAAGTCACCCTCTACCAGCAGGGAAAGAAGTAGGTTCTAGAGCAGGAGCAGAGCTCTAGTAAGAAAGAAGCAACAGGATGTGTGGAATAGATCCTGATTAACTACCGGCGGTGCACTCCACTGCTCTCTGTGAGCATAGAGAAAACTTGTGACCAGCTTGCATGTAAAATGTGAAGAGAGCATCATCACTGTTGGTTGTGAACACTGGGTTTTATCCCTGTTCCTTGGCCTACTAGCTGCAGTAGCCAGGTTAACAATTCAATATCTCATCCCCTGGGGAAAAGAATGAGAGTTGTACAGCACATTTTTGAGAATTGGATACAATAACGTAGAAAATGAATTTGATCTATGACAGATAATCCATGTATGTTCCTTCCTTATTCCTTGACCCTCCATCTGTCATGCCCCAGAGAATGGGGACACTTTAATTCTCACTGGTAAATGGAGAATTTATGAAGGCTTGGTGGTAAAGTTGGGTTTGAAAATTGGGGAGGAGAGGGCATGCAGAGGGCATATCTTGCATATAACATTGGAGACAGAATAGCATAACTTAACACTGGAGGATAGAAGGACAGCCAGGCTGCTGGGCATAGATCTGAGTGTGCATGGGGGTGGCTCTGAATGCATGGGCATGAGGTAAGAAATGTAAGGCAGAGAACATGTAGGTCTGGTCTGCTTATGGACAGCCCAGTGCTGACCTGAGAATCAGTCTTCATTGTGTGTCTTTTCTTAGCAATAATTCTCTCTCAGAAGGTTCCCTGGAGTCATACAAGAAAGCTGCAGCAGGCTAGAACCACCTGTTCACCCAAGTGCCTAGACACACAAAAATGGTGCCTAGACATCTTGAGATCCCACCATAGAGCTGGCATGTACTCAACCAAAGGAAATGGGGGCTAACTCAATAAAGACATATAAACTGGTTTCTCTGGTGTCAATATCCAGAATGGAAAGAGAGAGTCTTATTTTCTCTCATTTCAAAAATTCATAAGAGCAAACAACAAAGTTGTATGCTAGGACCTCTCTAAAGGGTGAATGTGTAAAAATGGAAAAGAATTCTAAAGACAATCTTTTGATAAAATCTGGAGGTCCTAGGAAGCTCTTGCATGAGGAGAAAGCTAAGGAAGGAAAGTAGAAATCTAATACTGCTTCCAGGGTTTGGTTTTGGAACACCCTGAGATATTTCCAGTATTATAAGTAAAATGAGAAACATGAAAAGCAAAATATAGCATGTTTGGGAAAAGGTAAGTGGCTCAAAGTTGCCGGAACATATGTTCTGAGAAGTGGTTGGCAGGAGATGAGGCTGCAGACATAGACAGGCATTAGGGAATAAATAGCCTGTTATCTCACACTAAGATGCTTGGACTTTATTTTAAAGGTAAAGCAGAATTAAACAATGCCTTTAAAGCAGGGACATGTTATGTATGTTTCTGAAAGAGTGCTCTGGGTACAGGAAAGGTAGATTGAGTGACAACAGACAGGGAAACTAGTGAGGAGCTGTCCATAAAGATACAAATGAGAAGCAATGAGACCCTGAAAGTAACAGCCAATAGGGAATGATCAGAGGAAGCTGGAGAAATGGAAATGACTGGAGAATGATGGGACTTGTCTGCCATCTTAAAGTGGTTTCTGTTTAAGTAGCGAGAAGCACCTGGTTGAAGCAGCCAGACTTTGATAGTTGGAAAAGGAACATCAATAGATCCCTCATTTTGTAGAAATGGTTTCAGTTTCAGGTGCTAGAAACAGAGTCTGGGCTCCATGTGGGCATCCTGGTAAGACTCTACTGCCTGGGTCTGAGAAAACATGAGGAACCAGAGACTCGGAAAGTTTAAGGTCTCTGAAAAGGATGGGAGATTCCTGTTTTGAGAGTTGGATCATACTGTGAGAAATCACTAGTGGGAGGGATTTCATATTGTTCATATTTTAAGCATTTGTTCTGCTGATAATACACTATTTGCACCTGCAATTCTGACACGTAGAATTCCTTGGTGTTATGGGCTGAACTGTGTCCCCCACAAAGGAGGACATATGCTGAAGCCCTGAGACCCAGGACCACAGAATACGACCGTGTTTGGAGAAAAATTCTTAAAAAAAATGGTAATTAAAGTTAAATGAGGTTACTGAGGTGGGCTTTAATCAAACATGGCAGGTGTCTTTATATAAAAGGACATTTGGACCCAGACACACACTAAGGGAAGACCTCATGAAGATATAAGAAGACCACCAAATGGAAGAAGCCAGAGAGAGAGAGGCTTCATAAGAAATCAACCTTGCCGGCACACTGATCTCAGACTTCTGGTCTTCAGAAATATGAGAAAATAAACTTCTGTTGTTTAAGTAGCTCATTCCATGGTATACGTGATGGTGGCCCTAGAAAACTAATATACTTGGTATAACCTTGTAGGAAACTCAGGTGAGATCATTCAAGCTGCTAAATGGGATGAGTGATGAGTGTTTGAATGGTGTTTTTTGGGGTCATCTGAGTCAAGGTATTTTTGTGCTATTTCAGTTTAGTCTATTACTATTTCAGTTCATGGTATCTCATTGTTATCTGAAAGATATTTTTAAGATAATCATGGGTTGAATTCCCATTGTAATCATCACAGTGTGATGCTCAGGGCACAGGAAGGTTTGGCTGTGCCAGAGGTGGTAAGCAGGATTCCCTTAACATCCTCTGACCTCCTCCTGCACGGACAACAGCCAACCCCGACCGGTCAACCAGAAACCTCACTAGTAAGCCAGGTTAACAGGAAAAACAGGAAACAGGAAAAACAGAAACCAAAGAAATAGCTTCTAGTACATGCTAATGCTCATCACTCATCCCCCATCCCCAACTCCAGTCTCTCTGATCCAGATAGCATTTGAGATTGAGAATATTTCTGGAGAGCTACCTTTACTAGTAGTGAAAATATTTTTTTTAAGATTTATTTGTTTATTTTAGAGTAAGGGAGAGACAGAGACAGAGACAGAGACAGAGACAGAGGAAGAGGGAGAGAGATTCCCAAGCAGACTCTTGCTAATCATGGAGCCAGATGCCAGGCTTGATCTCAGAACCCTGAGATCATGAAGAGCCAAAACCAAGAGCCACAAGCTTAGTTGACTGAGCCACCCAGGCACCTCTAGCAGTGAAATTTTTAAAGGACTTAATAGCCTACACCATAGGAGTGTGACTTGGAGAATCACAAGTGGGCTATATGGATGGGTCCTGGTGACAGCTAACCTAGGAGGAGCTTCCTTCCCTAATCATCACTTTATGGTTCTAGTCCCTTTTCCTTGAGACAAGTAGGTGCTCACTGGATTATACTCTGTCCTCATGTTGCAGTTAGACGATGTAAGACACATCTGATTGGGTATTAGGAATGGGACACTGAGGTGATAGACAGGGAAATAGCCAAAGCTGAGCTTAGTTAGTCTCAGTAAAGAGGCTGCTTTAGCAAAATGGAGTTTTCCATAAGTTCAGTGTCTATCGCCCACTGTTTTGAGGTATGGGGCCACAGCAGAGGGTAATTTTCCTTGCCTTTGTGTGCATGTACACCTGTCTCAGGACCTCAAAAGGAGGACAGTGATGGATAAGCCACATTTCGAATATCTTATGTCATGTTGCTTGGACAAAAAAAACGAAAATATTGTCATCATACTATTTTAGTTCTATTACCTTGAGTTCCCAATCTTGTCATCATTCCTGAGGAACAAGAAGCCATTGAAGGCATTTAGGTGTCACCAAAGGCAGAGGAATCCACTAATATTTTGCTCCAGGATCCCTCATTCATTCCATTAATTTACTTTACAAATATTTATCAGGTACTTATTTTATAGCATTGATATTAGCTCTAGAGATAGAATGAAAAAAATCAAAATCACTGCCTAGGTAAAATCATCTTCTAGTAGAAGAAAGAGGATAAGCAAACATGCTTATGTGTATAAGTTCTAAACAGAAAGAGATAAAACAGGATGCCGTTGGGGGCTGCTGTTGTATAGACTATAGGGAGAGGTGAGATTAAGTCCTCATTAAGATAATATTGACAAAGACTGACTAGAATGAGGGCACAAGGCATAATGACATTTGGGGAAGGAGGATTTTAGGCAGTAAAAAGGTCCTGAGGCAGAAATGTGTCTGACTTGGTGGGGGAATAGCAGTGTGGCTACAACAGATTCAGTGATACGGAAAGGGATAGTAAGTGAATTTGGAAAATTAGCAGAAACAGGTAGAGGGAGAACAGATCATAGAAGGACTTGAAGAGTATTCCTGTGCCTCTTGGTCAAAATTTCATCAAATGCTATTTTATTTATTTTTTATTTTTTATTTTTTTTATAAATTTATTTTTTTATTGGTGTTCAATTTGCCAACATATAGAATAACACCCAGTGCTCATCCCATCAAGTGCCCCCCTCAGTGCCCGTACTTTGGAGTTCCCAAATTTGTCCTCATTTCTGAGTAATGGGAAGCTGTGGGAGGTGTTAGAAGGGGGATTGACATTGTACTAACATGTCTCTTGATCTTGAGAAAGGCAGGAGGGCCTGGGTCAGGGGAGCAATTACAGAAATGGGCAGGTAAAGGTAAGGATGGTGCTCATGGGCCTCACTTAGAAAACCAGCACTAGGACTAGCAGGAAGGCAGCACAGGTGTCCACGATGGTTATGTTCACTGGCGAGGTTCAGGAATGTGGAAGATGTGGAAAAGGAGCTCTTTAGATTTGGTCTGTGTACTCCTTCTGATTTCTCAGTACATCCAGTTTATCCAGCACAGCTGTTCCCATAAACACTGCCACAAGGAGACAGCACTCAAAGCTGTAGAGAGATGCTTTCATGCATGAGCTATCACCAGATGTCGACCCTTTTGCAAATGCCCCGTCACTTAGCAGCAGCCACACTGGCTGCTCTGAACTTGGCAGGAAGCCATCTGCTCTGCCCAGAACCTGCCATGGTGCTTGGGCTTCATAGTGGCACCTGCAAGTTGGTGTCACATCGCTTTTGTGAGCAAGAGGCAAAAGAGCAAATAGAGTTCCTTTTAAGTTCCTTTGGATGTTCTCCTCATCCTAATCATAAACATGTATTTAGTGCTTGCTGTCTATCAGACACTGTGATAAATACTTGCAGAACCTTCCTTAATTCTTACCATATCCATGAGGTCTTACCATCTTCATATTCAGATGAGAAAACAAGGAGGCAGAGAAATGAAATACTTTGTCCAAGTTCACTCAGCTAGCTTGGGCTCATTGACCCGGAGGAAAACTAACCCCATTGCCATCCTGCCGTGACGGTAGACTAACAGCACACCTAAGGATCCCGGGTCCCTTTGTAGAGCAAAGTGCAGAGGACCTTGCACCACCTACTTCGGACCTTATGGTGAGTTCATTTCATGAGCTCACACATGCCATAGCAGGTGACTTTAAATTTTTTATTTAATCCTCACAGCAACTTGACTTTTGCAGATGAGGAAACAGAGCTCAGGGTCTGAGAGCCATCGGATAGCTGGGCAAGGGACCTAAATAGAGGAGTCTCTGAAGATTGAGCATTTGCTTCTGACCCTCATGCTGTCAAGATTCACTTCGAGCACAACCTATCCCAGAGCTTAGGCTTTCAGGGCACAGATTTGGTCTTTGAGCAAGCAGCCTAGCACAGTGCCATGAGATTGAAATAGAATGTGAACCATACACATACTTTCAATTTTTCAAGGAGCTGCATTTTAAAAAGTTTAATAAGTAGGTGAAATTAATTCAATAATATGTTGATGAAGGAAGCACTTGACATGACGGGCACCGGGTGATGTGTGGAAATGTCGAATCACGATACTGCATGCCCGAAACACTGTATGTTAACTATACTGGAATAGAAATTAAAAAGAAATGTAAGTAAATAAATAACATAATAGGCTCAAAATAGTATAATTTTGATATATATATATATATATATGTATTAAAGAGATAGGTCACATTCCTTTCTTACAAATGAAGTCTTTGAAACATGAACAGATGAAGGAACTAAGGAAAACAACGGGGAAGGAGAGAAGGCAGATAGGCACTTAATTTATTAGGGCCTCGTATTACTCTTGTGTATTGGTTCTCATGAGCTGAATTAATTATCAAGGATTTTTGTGTGATAATCAAACAACGTAAGTTGTAAACAGTAAAACACTATGCAAATCAGAGCTCCCTGCCTGCCTCTTCAATGCCACTGCTCAGTTCCCTATCCTGTGCTTAGAACGTGTTTGGTGCTGTTTCTCTCCTTCTGGCCTGAGCCTCTCCTTTCTGTCTGCTTTATTCACTCTGTGCAACTTCCTCTAGGACTTTTCCATGGTGCCCTGTTTACCTACATTTTGAGTTAGATACCACCTTTGATGTACTCATGGGATACCGTATGCCTGTGGTGCCAGCAGGCAGCCATCCCCTGCACTCTCACAGGGGTTTATGAGAATCTACAAGCCTGTCTTCTGACTTGGTGGTTAGTTCCTCAAGGGATGTAATGTCTTGTTCATTATAACACTAGCACTTTGCAAAATAACTGGCATCTAACTAAGTTTTGAATCAATAAAAGCAAAGTTGATTGAATAAGTGAGCACATGAGTGAATGAATAGTTTATATTTGCAGAACACAGAAGTTTTATTGTATTTTCATATACTTTCTAATGTCTAGTGTCTTAAGTAGAACAGGCACATAAATACACGGCAGGTTTTGTTTTACAGGGTGCTCTTTTGTTTGCTTGTTTTTTTTGGATGGCTTGTTATTTCTGTACTAAAGACCCATTTTCTCTACAGCTATATGGCCCAATCAGATTGTAGACAAGAATACTGTGCTTATCAAGAAAGGACAACAGGTGTTATTCTAGAGACATCCACTGCCTGAGCAAGAGCTGAGGCCTTAATTTACTCTGACAACTTCTTTTAAGTAGCCAAAGTGAATTGGAAACCTTCCCTTGAGACATCTATTGGAAAACACAGTTTGGATTAGTCTAATAACTGAATGTCAACTGACTTCCAAAACAAAGCAGTGAGGCATGCTTCCCTCTTTACAAATCAAGTAACCCAGAAAAGTACAGCCTCAGTAACCACTAATAAGGATTCTCAGAGGATTGAGGCCAGCAAGGGAATTGCTTTTACCCATAGGCTAAAGTCCAAAGACCTTACCTTAGCATCCACTGCCTTTAATAAATTAGCCCTGACTTCCCCAAACATTGAAAACACTTAGTGAAATCCCACAAGCATTTCTAAGGAAGTAGAGGGGAGAGGGCATTCTAGGTTGAGAGAAGAATTTAAATTAGGGCAGTAGAGTCAGTTAAGTTTAGCAAATCATTTATGTCCATAAGGTACTGGTGTGAGGGGAATTAATGATGAAACCGGGAAATAAAGGCCTGATTGTGAAATGTCTGAGTAAAAAGGTTGCTCTGAGCAAGGTGGTAGCAATGTGTTTTTCCTTATCCTTCCCCACTAAGCACCACTATGAACCCTAGAACTGGTGCAACAGACCAATTAAGGTGAATGCTCATATGTAGAAAGGAGGAAGGGATGCCTGGGTGGCTCAGCAGTTGAATGTTTTCCTTCAGCTCAGGGTATGATCCAGGGTCCTGGATCGAGTCCCACATCAGGCTCCTTGCAGGGAGCCTGTTTCTCCCTCTGCCTATGTCTATGCCTCTCTCTCTCTCTCTGTCTCTCGTAAATTAGGGTAAAAAAAGAAGTAGAAGGAAGGCAAGCAAGTGGTTAGGGCTCCAGGATTGGAGTAACAGGACAGTGGCCGGGGATCTTGTATGCTCCAAGAGAAGAAGGTCACCCAGATCTGACATTTACTAATCCATGACTTACCAAGGGGAGAGAGTGCAGGTAGGCTCAATCCATCCCTGGATCAGATGGGAGTGTCTCTGAATACACCAGGTACTCAGATGCCACCATAAAGAGGGTTTGGTTGGGAGCCCCAAGAATAATAAGAGAGCAAAGGACTACTCAAGTCTCTGAGACTTCCTTTTGCTGCCACAAGACTCTGAGGGGTTCAGGCAGAAGGCAAGAAAGACCCAGAAAGCAGGTGGCCATATCCAGGAAGCTCATTTTTTTGTCCCCACAGACTCTCCTTTCCCACTTAGATGCACCAAGAGAGCAGGTAGGTGGAGTTGGGCTCCAGTAGATGAATCTTTCCACACTCCTTGTCCGTGGAAGCTATCCCACAGCTGGATTTGGGTAACCCCTCCACACCTTCGGCTGCACTGACAGGACAGTGGGAGCCCTAGCAGCACCAAACCAAGCCGATGAAAATAACACCATTAAGATTGTGAGGATCACACACATTAAGCCAAAACCTGTGATCTAAACCTAAACTGAGTGACTGGCTGCTAAAATAAAAGGCTTTAATAAGACCTGAAGTATTCTAACATAACAAACAAAATACCCAGTACACAACTGAATATCATCTGTCACACCAACACCAAGAAAATCACAACTTCAGAGAAAAGACCATCAACTCTTGCCGAAGCAAGATGAACCAGATGTTGTAATTACATCATTGTGTGACAAGGATTTCAAAGCAGCCACTACAGAAAAATGCTTCAAAATTTGCCTACAAATCTCTTGAGACAAATGAAAAATTAGAAAGCCTCAACAAAGGAATGGAAGTTATGATTTTAAAAAAGAACCAAATGAAAATTAAGAAACTAAAAAATACAACAACAGAATTAAAAAAAAAATCTCATTGGATGAATTCAATAGCCAAGTAGGAATGACGTACTAATCAAGCATACATGTTATCAATTAATGGATGGACACGTAGGTCAATGGAATAACATTAAGATCGTAGGAATAGACCTGCACAAATGTGCTCAATTGATTTTTGACAAAGTGATAAGGTAATTTAATGGAGGAAAGATAACCTTTTAAACACATGGTGCTGGAGCATTGTGGCATCCACAGGGGGACAGAATTACCTTAACCCTCACACAGTACATAAAATTTAACTCAAAACTGACCATAGAATTAAATATAAAATCTAAAACTATAAAGCTTTAGACAAAAGAAGAATATCTCCAATACAACAGACAATTTCTTATAAAACTAAACATAAAGTTACCATATGACCAGGCAATTACAAGGCTGAAAATTTATCTCAGAGGAAGGAAAGTTTATGTATACACAAAAACCTGTATGTAAATATTCACAGTGGTCCTATTTGCAAGAGCCAAAATTTGGAATCAAATTGTCTGCCCTTCAACAGGTGAATGGTTGACAATCTGTGGTGCGTAATGTCACGCACTTAATACTACTTGTTTAAAAAAGTAATAAACAACTTGGACAAATCTCTAGGAAATTATGCTGTGTGAAAAGAGTCCATTCTAAAAGGTTACATTTCGTATTATTCCATTTATATCAAAATTTAGGTGACAACATTTTAGAAATGAAGAGCATTTTAGTGGTCAGGGTTTAGTGGCAGAGCCAAGTGGGGGTGGCCATGGTGTGGACATGGTGATAGTTACAGATGTGCAACATGAGAGATCCTTGTGGTGTTGAAACTATCTTGACTGTGGTGGTGGATACAGGAACCTACACGGTGATAAAATTGTATAGAATGTAACATACACACATGCATAAAATAGGACTGGGCAAATCAGAATGAGATCACAAAATTGTATCAACGTCAGTGTCCTGTGATATTTAATAAAAGTTTGCAAAATTTTGTTACTAGGAGAAACTGGGAAGACTATAAAAGGGTAAGCTATCTATAATTATTTCCATAAAACTTTCTATGAAAAATTCTTCTTGGTATAACTTGGGGGCTGACCTCGTACTGACTGAAGCCTTTAGATCTATAGGAAGTAACTAGAAGGAGTTCCTATGAGAGTGTGTGTCAGTTTCTGTTGGCTGACTTTAGGCAAGTATTATAAGAAAGTGATAAGCTTGGTCATTAATTGGCTTATTTGTAAAAGGAAAAAGACACAAGAGATAGTTTAGAAATTGGGGACCTAAAAAAAAAGAAATTTGGGACCTTGAAAATTTGGCAAAGTGGCTACTTCTACACTCTCAACCATAGGAAATGAGAGCGACAAAGCTGGGATTGACAAAGAAACATAAAGATTCAATCTTTTCACAAAAAGATTTCTACTACTACTGAAACTGAAACTACTATTTCAGCTTAGTTGTCTGAAACCAGAGCCTGACATAAAGTTTCATGTTTATGTGTCTTATTTGAATAAGAATGAAAGACTAGAGAAGTGTTGCAGGGAAAGAGGAAAAATCCAACTTAAGAATTTTGGCCACTCCAGTTTTATTTTTATTTATTTATTTATTTGTATTTTTAAATTTATTTATTTATTTATTTATTTATTTATTTATTTTTGGCCACTCCAGTTTTAAAGAATTTGGGTGTAATTGGAATAAAAAATGGAAGGAGTTTGGCTTCCACATATCTTTAGAGACCCAGAGTCCCCTAACTCACATTGGACTGTACTGTATTTACATTATCTGGCAAAGTGAAGGAATCCTGCAGGTATAATTAAAGTCTGTAACCTACTGACTTTAAATTGATTAAAAGGGACATTAACCTGGGTGGGCAGGACCTAATCACATGAATCCTTTATAAAAGTGTCTAAATGTTAGAGTCTTTAAGCAGCAGACTCTCTCCGTTGTTGGCTCTTAAGAAACAAGCTGCCACGAATTCTGTAGCCACAAGCAAGTGAAGTCAGCTAACAACCTGATGGAGATTGAAAACAGATCTTCTCCCGTTGAGTCTCCAGGTGAGGACCCAGCCTGGCTGGCACCTGGATTCCAGCCTTGGGAGACCCCGAGCAGAGGGTATAGTTGAGTCGTGTCAGGATTCTGACTTACAGATATTGTGAGATAATGATGCATATTAAGTTGCTAATTTGCAGTAGTTTGTTATGCAGCAGTAGGAAAGTAATAAAGTTACCTTGCATAACAGATCTTAATTACTTCTTAGCAAAAATACATCACTAGGGTCTTGTCCCAGCAAATACTTTTATTATTATTATTTTTTCTGAAATCAAAAAGGACAGTTTCTGTAGAAGAGAACTTATAGTAGGTAACATATTCATATTCACATCCTTGACTCTATCAATCCATTGCTGGTATTACCTTTGAGAGTCTTACTGCATCCACAGAACATTGGAGATATAATTAAATAAATAGTTTTTCTTTCTATCTACTAACACTGTTATTTTATTTTATTTTATTTATTTTATTTTATTTTATTTTATTTTATTTTATTTTATTTTATTTTATTTTATTTTTTCTGTTACTTATTTAAATCCATGTGAAGGGAGTGTTTGTCATGGTGCTGCTATAAGTGACAAATCCTCAAGTCTCAATGGCTTAGAAAAGAAAATCTATTTTCTTCTTTTGAAACATTCCAAAGATGGATATTCACCAGGAAACTGTCCTGTGTAACTGCCTCCATGCACGGATTCAGGATCCAATACCTTCCAACTTGCATTTCAGTGGTCTTCAACATATCACTTTAGAAATCACCCTCCTGCTCACCTCTTTATCAGCCAATGCATGGGTAAAAGAGAATGAAGAACCAAGCAGAGTAAGTGCCTGTCCACAAATCCATGTCCTAGCCCCAAGGATGTACCTCCATGCAAGGAACCTGACAAATACCGTTAAATCCAGGAGCAGCAATGATTGGAGGGGGAGGAAAGTGTGTTTGCTGGTTCAACTAACATTCTCTGGCAAAAAGAAGTTTCATTGCCACAAATAGAAAACCTTATCACTTCACAAATAGAAACTAAAGTAAAAGTCAATATAAGTCTTCATATCATCTGAAATCCCAAGGCCCAATCCTACTTTGATGGCAGAAAGCAAATCTAAATATTCTCTTTTTCTGGTTCTAGTTGCTCTGAGAGCTTTTTTTCTTCCAGTTTTATGTTTTGAATAAGTTGAAAAACTATATTTTAATTCGATTGTTGCCCACATGTCTAAGGATAAGTACGCGAGTCATCCTTCCCTCTCCCAATTTAAACCACTCTCCTACCACCCACAGTCTAGAGACACATATGGGAAAACATCAGTGTAGAGTAGTTCTCCACCTGGGCAACTACATCCCAGGTGCCATTTGACAACGTCTGGAGACATTTTTGGTTGTCATGAATGACTAGGGACAGCCTGCTACTGATGTCTCATGGGTGGAGTCCAGGGATGCTGCTCAATATATTATGATACACAGGACAGCCCCCCTCACAATAACAAAATTAACTGTCCCTAAATACCAGTAGTGCCAAGTTTGAGGAACCCGGTATAGAGTAAATAGAAATTGATTTGTAAATCCCTGCTATCATGTACTCACACAGGAAAAAAATCTTAAGCATATACTATGTGCCAGGTACTGTTTTATATTCAGTGGCACAAAAGAAAACAAGACAGAGGTTGCTTTCCCTCATGGCACCTATGTTCTGGCTTATTACGTATGTGACCCAGTTAACCTGTCTGAAAGTTAGGTTTCTCATTTATGAAGGAAGGGTCAATATAACTCACAGGGCACGTATGGAGTTTAAATGGGACAATGTATGTGTAACAGGATGTAAAAATGCTACTCTTCATGCTTCGTGGGGCATAAATTCAACAGATGTTACATTCCAAAGTGAATTGAAAGCAGAACACTCTGGAAAAAATAGATGGTTATAGGATTATCACAAGATGTGGATATAAAGTAATAGATGGAGTGGTGATCCAGGAGGATCCTGCAAGGGGACTTCTGGGAGGGGCCATGGGGCTCATGAGGCTGTGGAGGGGTGGGAGCCTGTAAAGAAGGCTTTAAGAGTACAGCTAGTTTTGAAGGTGCCCTCGCAGTTGAGATGGGGACACAAGGATGGGTACTTACTAAGCCTGAGGAAGCCAAAGTCATTGTGGGCTGCAAGGAGGGGGAACCACATTTGGAAAATGACTGCACGCCTGAGAGTGCACACAGGGAGCTTTGGAGCAAATGATAAAGGATGGGAACCTGGGGTCAATTTCCAAGGACTTCTACCCCAAAATAGCAGCCTTTCAGAGTAATGAAATGCAGCAGGAACGGGCTGTGGAGTTATCTGGGAGGGCAGAAGTCCAGGGGTGATTTGGAAGGAGACAAGCAAAGGAAGCCACATCATGGCAATTGCAGTGTCAAGAGTCCCAGTAGGGGAGCTTCCGAACTCACCAAGTCACTCACAAAAGAAAGGGCAGATTCTGATCATCTGCCAGATATGAAAATTTTAGGACAACACCAGATAACAACTTTCTTGTTCCCATTACCTAATCCTCTCTACCCCCTGCTTGGTGGGGTCAGAGAATTGTTTCATGAGTCTGGAGAAGGAGAAATTCCAAGTGGGGAAAAAAAAAAGTAAAAGAAAACGATTTTACCACCCTCTCTCTATATTTATATGAGTATCTGAAAGCCAATGGCACCTTGTAGAAGGCAGATTTAAAATGAAATCAAGTTCAGGAAGTTAGGATAAGAGAGGCAATAAGAAGGTCACACACCCACAATCCCAGTCAATAACAGAGCTTTCTCTGTCTAAATTGTGGCAGCGAGTATGTGCACGGGGCCAGGGGTGCTCCATTTCACATAGGGAGTCTCACCAACCGAGATCCACATCGTTATTACTATATCAACAAATGACTTCCCCAGGGTTTCTGAAGCACAGCAAGAGAGAGCTGGAGTGTGGCACATGAGCTTTTATAAACTGACCACTAGTGGCATAGATTGCCTCTCCCCATATCTTAATGCCCAGAATTCAACAACATGGTGGCAGACACAATTGCCCTGGAAGGTGGGAGTGCCGTCTTCCCCTGTGTCCAGGAGGCAAGCCCTGGATATGAGTGAGCACTGATCACTTTTCAACTTTCCAACTTATCATTCACTGCCCTGGACATTTTTGGTTGCTGTCAAGAATGACTGAACATGTTTTAAGCCTTGACCCAAAGAAGTCAAGGAAACTGAGTTTGTATCCAGGGCCAGAAGAAAGAGGGATTTTCATTAGATTTGACATGTCCTACACATTCAACTTTCTGGGAATCCAAGTAAAATAGGAATTACTCTGAGTTGCTCGTACTGGGATACCCCCTATTGCTTGCCTTCTTCCTTTTTGCCATGTACAACTAAAATTTCAATGCCTTTCTGATCTTGATATGAAAGAAAAAGGTATCCTATTCTATATCATTTTTAAGAGTCATTTCTTCAATGCCCACTATATTCCAGGCACTAAAACTTCTCTCTTTAGTTTTTCTTCACAACTCTCCAGGGAGTAGCTCCATGCTTCCCTAGTGCAGTCAATGCAGATCAGATGACTGCAGAGTGAAAGATATGCAAAATCATAATTTCCTTGATCAAAATTTTTACTGAGGTAGTGGACATATAAACTGTTGTTTTTATATTAGAACAAATGCAAGTGTATTTGTGGGTTTTTTAAGCTTTATTGAAGTATAGTTGATATGGAAAAAATTTGTACACTTAATGTATATAACTTGTTGAGTTTGGACATATGCATACAACCATGATACTATCATCACAACCAAGGAAATAAACATATCCATTACCTCCAAGAATGTCCTTGTGTCTTTTTCTGGGCTTTTTTTTTTTTTTTTTGGTAAGAATACTTAACATGAGATCTAAAAATTTTAAGTGTATATTGTTAACTATAGGTACTATGTTGTACAGCTGATCTCTAGAACTTAATCATCTTGTGTAACAGAAACTTTACATCCATTTAAAAACAATTTCCAACTTTCTCCTCCTCCAAGTACCCAGCAACCACCATTCTATTCTCTGCTTCTACAACTCTATTTTAAATATCTCATGTAAGTGGAAATATACAGTGTTGTCCTTCTGTGACTAGCTTATTTCACTTAGCATAATGTCCTCTAGGTTCATCCATGTTGCAATAAGTGGAAGAATTTATTATTTTAATGTTGAATAATATGTCAATGTATGTATAATATTCCACATTTTCTTTATCCACTCATCTGTTGATTGTGATTTGGGTTGTTTCAATATCTTGACTATTGTGAACAAAGTTAAAATAAACATGGGGGTGCAGATGTCTCTTCAAGATCCCAATTTAATTTCACTTGGATATATAACAGAAAGTGGGATTGCTGGATCATATGGTAGTTCTATTTTTAATTCTTTGAGGAACCATCATAGTGGCTGCAACCATTTTGTGCTCTACCAACAGTGTGAACAGATTCCAGTTTCTGCACATCCTCAACACTTTGTTATCTTTTTGTCTTGTTTTGTTTTGACACCAGCTATCCTAACAGGTGAAGTAGTAGCATATAGTAGTTTTGATCTATGTTTACCTGATAATTAGTGGATTTGAGAATCTATTAATTTACCTGTTGGCCATTTGTATATTTTATTTGCAGAAGTGTCCATTCAAGTATTTCGTCCATTTTAAAGTTGGGTTATTTGTTTTTTTGCTATGACTAGGAGATTCTTACATACGTCAGATATTAACCTTGTATTAGATGGATGGCTTGCATATATTTTCTCATATTGTTTCCTTCCCTGTGCATACAGAAGGTTTTCAGTTTGATACAGTCTCACTTTTCTATT
The DNA here is from genome assembly GCF_053574225.1 of Canis aureus. NCBI lineage: Eukaryota > Metazoa > Chordata > Mammalia > Carnivora > Canidae > Canis > Canis aureus. Next base: position 35,051,445 of record NC_135624.1, on the reverse strand, counting down.
TTTGGTTTTGTTGCCTGTGTTTTTGATGTCAGATCCAAAAAAAAAAAAAAATTCGCCAAAGCTAATATCAAGAACTTTTCTTTCTATATTTTCTTGGAGGGGTTTTATAGTTTTAAGTCTTATGGTTAGGTCTTTAATCCATTTTGAGTTGATTTTTATGTATGGTTTAATATAGGGGTCCTCTTTCATTCTTTTGTATGTGGTTAACCAATTTATTATATACACTTAAAAGAAAAAAAACCCTACCGATTCCTCACAAAATAAATAAATAAATAAATAACTGACAGAACTAATAAACAAACACAACAAAGTTTCAGGATATAAAATCAATGTACAAAAATAATTCACATTTCTATACCCTAACAATGAACAATCTAAAAAGGAAATTAAGAAAACAATCCATTTGTAATAGCATCAAAAAGAATAAAATATTTAGGAATAAATTTAACTGAGAAGGTTAAAAACTTGTACACTGACAATTACAAAGCACTGACAAAATAAATGAAAGTGGATATAAATAAATATGAAAACACCCTGTGGTCATGGATGGGAAGAATTAATATTTTTAAAATGAGCACATTATTCAAAATAATCTACAGATGCACTGCAATCACTATCAAACTCCCAATGACTTTTTTTTTTAACAGAAATAAAAAAATAAAGCCTAAAATTCAAATGAGACCACAAAAGATCTGGAATAGCTAGTGTAATATTGAGATTACAAAGCATTTAAAAAGACCCCATTTAATGGTTCAATGATATCACATGATGTGAAGGAACCAAAAAATTTAAACTTAAACTTTTGTTGTACATTGTAGATGTTTCCAGTTTTATTAGTCTAACTCCCACTGTGATAAATATGTCCTCTCACGTGAGATCATTTTATTAGGATTTTTGCTGAAAACAAAATTACTGAGTTAAATATTATCAGCATTAACAGCAATGACAGCAAAGAATAGTATTTTGTGAATATAAAATAAAATACAATAAATAGGCTGCCAAAAAGAGGTGGGGGGGGCAGGTGACTGGACTATGTAGTTTTATGTCCTGATTTGGGCTACCACTGGATATGTTATATAAGCAGACACCTAGGCAGCTTCCATGTTTTCCGGATGTTCCTCTTAAGATCAAGTGGGTGTGTGCAGCTTGTAGGAGGAATGTTGTTTTTTGTTCTCTTTTATTCACTTTTATTTCTGTACGAAAATGCCCAGTCTGTCCCCTTTTTCTACTTCCCCCTCCCTCTCCCCTCCCCTCTCCTGCCAGTCCCCTGTCCTCACCCTACCAGCAATCAGGAGCAAAGTGCTGTCCTCCCTAACTGCCCAGGTCTGCTGTGGGGCAGCTTTGTTCAGTCCGTCCCGCACCTAGTTTGTCTTAACTGAAGAAGTGGGACACTACCTTAGAAGGCCAGGTACAGACAAAACTCTATTCTTCAGGGTTTCAGGGAAATCTCCAAGTCAAGGCAGGAAATCTCACTGCATTAAATGGAGAAAGAAAATTTTTAGGGACTAGTTAAGAGACTGACTGAAGTAGGAACCACAAAATTCTGCTCTACAGAAATCTCAAAGATGGGAATCTCCACCGCTGTCCACATCGTCATGATGTGACAGTGAGCCGGCACTCACTGAGCTTCTCCTCTAGGCTAAGGGGAGGCTATCCACATCACTTCATGCAATCTTCTCAAAAAGCCTTTTGACATAGATATTAGTATCTTAGGCTATTCACACAATAAAACTGAGACCCTGGAAAGTTGAGCAAGCTTTTCAACGTTCAAATTCCCCCACATCATATTCATTCTGCTTCCTGGCCCTGCCTCATGAACCACCTTGGGTCAAAAGCTCCCAGACTAGATTCTGGAAACCCTCATTCCCCCCTACCTTCCCAAGGTAGCTCCTTCTACCATTTCTTTACCACACGTGAGTAATAATGTCTGGTTTATTCAATAGAATTCATGAAAGATTTTTCTTCCACATCACACAAAGCTGTTAATGTGAAAAACCCAAAGTAAAAGTATAATGATCATTAGTCCTGATTGTTTTAATTTTTTCTAAAATATGGCAATCTAAAAAATAAATGCTTAGAAAGATGGAAGCCATAAAAACAATACAAACCACTAAGAATAGTTCGAAGCTATATTTTCTAAACCAGTGCTTTAAGGGATATAAACTCAATGAAATTATCCTTAAAAAAAGATTATATGATCATGTAGCTTGGAAAACGGTCTGAGCTCAGAAGTTCATATTAGCATTCTGATGTTCATATTAGATTCTGAGATGTCTGGCAAAACTATAGTTAATTTGGCCTGACCTTGTTAATAAAAATAAAATAAGATGAAAATTGAGAGGGAGGCAAACCATAAGAGAAGCTGAACCCTAGGAAACAAACAAGGTTGCTGGAGGGGTGGTGGGGAGTGGGGTAACTGGGTGATGAGCATTAAGGAGGGCAGGTGATAAGATGAGCACAGGGTGTTATATGCAACTGATGAATCACAAAATTCTACCTCTGAAACTAATAGAAAAATTCCAAACTCATTTGGTCACAGAACCATCTTTTCTCTATAATGAATGCCTTTGGTAAAATATACTGTTTCATGTACTTCCTATGGAACCTTGTGGAAAATGCCAACATGGAGCTATTTCTTTATCCTTCTTTATTCTTCTCAGCCTCCTGTTCAGGAAATTCAAGTAAAACCTTCAAGACCTGCCATATCTACCCCACACCAAGAGAGCAAGGAGGCTTTGTAATATACGGAGCAGAAGTCCACATCTCGTCTCTGTCTTTTCCTTATTGCTTCTTTCTGTTCTATCTCATTTTAACTTCTCTGACTTCTCAGCTATGTAGTTGGGCTATTTTCCTTGGTTCAGTTCTTGGCCAAGACTTTTGGATTATATGAGGTGTGGATTCACCTTCTGAGCTGAGTGAGATGTCCCCCGAGACTTATCACCAGGTCTCTGAACTCTGAGCATCACGTACTGCCACATAAACCCTCCAACAATTCAGTAAGTCTTCACGGACAGCCCACACTGAACATACAGAGATGAATAGTACAGACATGTAAGTTCACACTTTCTGTTCATAAATTGACACTAGACAGACAGTAATCATTCTGTGATGGGAAGGACATGCTGAAGAAAAGGGCTTATAACCTAGACTTGGGGGTTAGGAGAAGATCCCAGGAGGCAATGGGACCTACTCTAACCTACAAAAGTGAATATAAATATTTAAGAGAAGGAGTGGTAAAGTGGAAACAGGATATAAGCATTCTAGAGAGATGGCATCCCATGGGCAAATGTTTGTACTAAGAGAGAGAAAGTGCTCTTAGAAGAAAAGAAATAAGCTCCTTTAACTGACTCTTGTAGTTTGAGGAGGTAACAGGTCACAAGGTTTCAGAGAACAGGATAGAAAAGGCGTGCCCAGGGTCGTCAACTTGGCTAGCCCAGCTTCCTGGGCCAGTCCTTACCTGAGGATGGGAAAGAGTCATCAGATTCCTGAGCTCTGTTCACCTGTGGCCATCAATGTCCATTCCCACAATTCAGAATCCTGTCTTTCTGTCCAGATTTCCAGCCAATTTAAGCAAACCCCAGGTGCATAGTAGGAGCTTCAGCCCGAGCACTCAGAATGGGAGGGAAATGTGAGATTGAGGCCAGAGTCATCAAAAATGTGAGATCTCTACAATAAACACTGCCCTGGGCTCATTGTCAGCCACCACCTCACCTGATCCTGTGGGTTATCTGTTAAAATTTCCAATTATAGTTGAGGCTATGGATGACAAGAGATATTAAATAACTCACCTAAGGATATACATGTTTTAAATCAGTTCGAATCTAAACACTGATCTCCTAAGACCCATCCTCTTTCTATCATGTTGCCTCGCTTCAGTGCATGTTTGTTTTCTGGTTGGCTTGTTAATACCAATAGTGATCACATAACAGCTTCTGACACTGATGAAGTATCTTCTTTGGACCAGGACTCTTATTAGATGTTTTGTATTCATGATCTCATTTAAACCTAATGAAAGCCTATGAAATAAATATCAGTATGTTTAGCTTGAAGATAAACCTATAGGTAAGAGAAGATAACTCTTCGAGGGAAATGGTTATTACATTAAGGAAGTAAGTTTTAAATTCAGGTTCTTCCAACTTCAAGTTATATGTTTTTTCCATAAACCTCACTACCTCTGAATTGAATAAATGAATGAATAGAGGAGATAAATGCAGGAATGAAAGCATGAGCCCTTGCACTTTTTTGAAATAAAATGCATGGAATTTTCTAATTGAGAAAGGTTTTTACCACTATTTTTTGAAAATGAAGAAAGTTCCCAGCAAACCTTTTTAGGGTGCTGTGTAACCACCTATGAGGGTCCATTACAGTCCAAGAGACACAGGTGCCAAAGGCTCCCACATCCATCATGGGTTTGTTTTATTTTATTTCAAAGTAGATAATGAGCATCCCATTTATTCTAGGCACTTTTGTTGATGACATACTAGCTTCCATAAAACCTGAAAAGTAAGATCAATTTTATGAGCAATTAAATGGGATCTATCCAGAGGTAATTAATTTTATGATGGAGGTTGAACAAGGTGATAGGAGAGCCTGTTTTAGATGCATTGATGATAGGGAGGAATAATGGCTCATCAGCTATGAAATAGTTCCAAATTACCTTGCTTTCGGGTCATTATTTATATTTTAAGTCTGCTGCCCTGTTTGCATCAAAGAAGGAGAGTATATTGTTATCCACAGAACTTTGGGGGAGTGATCCACATTTGTTCTTGTGAGTGTAATGGAAATCTGAACTGTCAGGATACTGGACTTTGCTTTCCTATAAGACAGATGTCCTTTGATCTACAGTTGAAGGAACAATGAGTCCATTTATCAGTAAACGGAGTCCGTACTATCTGAACCTGGGAAATTGATAGCAAAGACCTGAGAAACAGGTGTTTGAAGGTTATGGCCCTGGTAGAATTAACTAATCTATGCACTTATTTAACAAATATTTATTGAGAATATCCTCTATGTTAGGCACTATGCTAAATATTGGGCAAATAAAGTAAAATTAATATAATTAATGGGGAGCTTGTGAGTCTGTGATAGAAACCATGTTTCTTCTTGGGATGATTCAAAACATTCAAAAAATTGCTCTTTAATAGGCTTGACCACCTCAAAATCCAGTGATTACAAAACACATGAGTAATGTGTCTTGCCTCCAAGGTTATCGATACCACAAGCTTTTGTCCTTGGAATGGTGCCCCTGCTCCAAAGAGAGGCAAGTTTGATTGTGATCACCAGGGACAGAATAGCAGAATGAAAAATGCCAAAGGACATTCTGTTCTCCCTACTTTATCAAAGAATCCTCAGCCTTTTGTGTCTTCTTCATGAAGCTTCCTTTTCACATGAGCTTATGCAACACTATCTCCATCCTCCCTTCCTGTGTCACCAGGTCTGGGCAGAGCCTAGACTTCTGAGCCAAACTAATCCATCAAACTCTAGTTGTTCTAATATTAGCTATGATTTATGCAAGAAATTTCACCTTGATGACCCTCCCCACTGCCCCCTATAATGGACTCTATGGTTGCAGGTTTTGGGTAAGAAAACCGGGGATCCCAACTTGCTAAAGGAAAAACAAAGAAAGGTTTCACTGGGTTGCATAACTAAGAAGTCAAGTAGAAAATGGCTTCATGAACAACTGTGTTCATCTTCACGTACATTCAGATGATTTGATTTCACACCTTCTCCATCACTGCTTTGTCTTCTTTGGTTTTCTCCACCAGGGTTTTTCATATGGTATTCCCTGGTATTGCCACATGTACATTATCCCTATTGCCTAGAATCTCACAAGGAAAAATTCTCTCTCTTTTATCTGCTCTAAAAACGTTATTGGGATTCACTTTGAGTAGAACTCTTGGGTCTTGTATGCTACATCAAACCAACCATTCGAAGTGGTCACTTCCTGGCCATACACCCACCCCTAGAAATAAGGTATGAAATTAATTTTATAAGAATCCCATGAACATGGAGAAGGTTAATTATGGATTCTTCTTTCAAAAGATGGAAGCATAATTTACATGGTAGAAAATCACACAAAAAGCAGATTCCAGTGTTCTTTTTTTTTTCCCTGAAAATTGAGCATATGAACCTCATAAAGGTACTGGAAGAATTAGAATAGATGAGTGCAAAGTGTCTTACTCAGTGGGTGGCACAGAGTAGATGTTTAAAAAGTCCATTATCTTTCCTTTCCATAAAAATGAAATGCTTTATTTCATGCTTTCTTGTCTTTCCAAATAGGTGATAGAGGTTTTCTGGTGAGGTGTCTACTTATGTTCATAGCTTTGTCCAAATCACCCAGTCTGGTGACTTGCACTGAGCGTTAGATGTGTATTTTTAAAGCAAGGGTTTACGAAATCACAGACTAGAATTTGCAGAAATGACTGGGGAGATTTCCTGGATAAGATCACTCATGTTTATATAGTTGACTTAACTGGTCCTCTTAGTGGCCACATAAAGGTCCAAGAAGAAAGATTCTGCTTGAGCCCTACTCAATAGGAAGCTTCAGCTCCAATGGTAGGAATTGGAGAAAAGAGATTCAAAAGTCATCTGTGACCCTAGCAAAAGTCATACATGTTGTAGTAGCTTCCCTGAAGGCTTGAAAAACAAAAGTTGTAATGAACAATCACATAGCCATATGTTCTTTGAGCTAGCCAAAGAAGGGTTTGTGCTGGAAACACATCTAGCTGCAACCTATATAAATATGCCATTCAAGCAGAGCAGTCTGTGGGTAGGATAAAAGAAAAAGCCATCTGGCTCTCTAGGACGGACCTACCTGGACTTTGAGATATGTTTTCATGGTCTGGGACTGTAATCTAATTTCCTGGCTTCAGGATCTCCTAAAAAACTAATAATCATTTTGTTTCTGGTAATTGTGTTACAGTTGGCCAATGCCTCTTGTTCAGTCTTAAATGCAATTGCACATATTTTTTAAAAAATATTTGTTTATTTATTCATGAGAGACAGAGAAAGACAGAGACATAGGTATAAGGAGAAGCAGGCTCCTCATAGGGAGCCCAACGTGGGACTTAATCCCAAGACCCCGGGATCATGACCTGGGCCAAAGGCAGATGCTCAACCACTGAGCCACTCAGGTGCCCCTACACAGAAATTTTTATGCCAGATGATTCCACAATCTACCGTGTAACCTAACTAACTCCACATTACAAAAATGGTCTCTGAAGATGATGATGATGAAGATCTGGATACCATGAATAAAAGCCTGCAGCCTGACTTAATCTGCCTTTCCCAAAAGACAGAACAACACAAAGTTATGGCAGCTTTCTGCTCTTGGGTGCCCTGGCCTGAAACTACCTAGGCTGTTGGTGAACCACTTCATTCTTCCAACCTCCTAGATAAATATTGATGTCTAGTCATAGTATTACTGGAAACCTCTGACAGCAACAGATAACAGAGCAAACTCCTACTTCCTTGAGATTTTCTCCGAATCTCCTAACACAAGCTCAAATCCTATAACAAGCCCCTCCAAGCCTCCTCTAACTGGAAGTCCTCAGGGTTCCTTGTGGTGTGTGGTATCCCTTTTCTCAGCAACTCACAAATACAGCATTGTTAGACCACGATGTATTTTCGGCTAAAGACATAACTCCTTGACTTAGCACTCAGTAGATGGTAGCTATTATGGGGAGTTATGAATATGTAGAATATGATGGATTACATGAATGGAAGCTACTTCCAGAGGTCGGTGCTCCACTCTCACGGACACCTATATTTACCAATTCTCACCTTAGCAGTGTCTGTGGTATCTCTAGGATAACTTTTGGGTTTATTCTGTGTTTTTCTAGATTAACTTATGTTGACATAACCTAATTTTAGTGGAGAGTGAGAATAGTTTCCACAAATGAAAACAACAGAACTCAAAAAAAAACAAAAAAAATCCCTGGCCTCAGAAAAGAATCCTTCAGCAGATGGGAGACAGAGATGCTGCCTCTCTCTGGCTTTGTACCCCCGTTTTGTAGGTTATGTGAGGTAGTGTTAAGATGATACCTACCACATGAAAGGGAGTCTGTGAATGGTGAGAACAGACTAGCCCATATATCCTAGAAAGCAAGCCATACCTTGAAAATCAGATTGAGTTTTTGTGTGCGTATGTGATTTTTTGTTGTTGTTGTTGTTAACACCAAGCCTTTATAAACTCTCATTAAAATGTGCCAGCCTTGTTTCTACTATACACGTGATTCTGTTGAATGTTCATCCTTGGTGCAGAGGATCAAAGAAGCAACACTGCTGTCCCCCACCTGAGGCCACTGTGGAAGTAGAGGCAGTCAGAAGCTAGAGACTACATAATCATGTCTCTCAGGGACAACTTCAAGGATGTTGTATTTAATTGTAAGAGAGGTGGCAATTCCTTCAGTGTGTGCCTTTGTAGGTGTTAAGTGAGTTTTACCCTGAGCCCAGTAACTACTTTTCCTAGAGTAATTTGCAGGGAAAACCTGTGGCCTGATGAATTCACAGCCAGACAGCCAAAAAAGGAGCCAGTGGTTGGAGGAAAACAGAGGGTTTAACATAAAGCACTCAATAATCCCAGACCCTGTACACCCAATCCAGTTTCCATCTGCCTCCCCCATCTTTGGACACTTAAATACCCTCTATTCTTCTAAAAATGGATATGCCTTTCTGCAAGCATTTTTGTCAGTTCTTTTCTGTGCTAATCTCCCTGCCTGTCACGCATAGGTAGCAAGTCATTGCAGAGTTATGATCTGTAAGTCCAGAAATATATAATGCAATTTGAGCAAAGAAAATACTGAGAACTGTTTGCTACTTACTGGGCAGGATTATGGTGTGCATGAGGGGTTTGAAATATTTAGATGTCTCAGAACTACAGGTGAGGATTCATCAAGGTCAGTGTGGCTTTTCTCCTACAGATTTTAGTGAAGCAAGCCATAGAGTGTCACTAGGAGGTGACTGTTTTGGCAGGATATTATAATCAGTAGCTCTGTTGTCTCTGCTGCCAGCTGAAATAATTTTATATCTTTTATTAGCCATGTATCTGTAGATGTGGTGAGTCAAAGGTTGCTAAGGGAACACTAGGGTGGATATGCAAAGTATATGAAATCAGTCTGAGCTTGTGCTATTCAGTAGGCTTTTTTTTTTTTCACTTTCTATGTGCTATTGCTTATGTTTGGGCCTGTGGGACACATAAGTGACATGTTTATCACATGATCAACCCTGAAGAGTCACAGCTGGTAAATCCTGTGGGTGGCCATTCTTCCTCATTCCCTCCATCCTTACCACTTTGTACATCCATTCTGTCTCACAGTCTGGCAGTTTTTCCTTCACAATGCCTTCTCCTTTCTGTCTATCCTTGCTCAAATCTAAAATTAATCACAAATTCAACCACCTTCCTCTCCAAAGCCAACACCCTGATTTTGGCTTTCTGGAGAACAGAAAAGTCTTCCAGGTGGAGAACAGAAAAGTCTTCTAGAGAACAGAAGAGTCTTCTATGCAGTCTTTCTGCTACTACTCTCACTTCATTCTCCACATAGTAGCCAGATCCAGTTCAATTTCAGAATAGTTTAACTCAAGCCATGTCACAAGTATCTTCATAGGAGAAGGTGTGCAACCCTTTCTAGGGGCACACAATATGTCTTGCATATGATTAAAAGTTAGAAATTTGTGAAAAGAGGGAACCCTGGGTGGCGCAGCAGTTTAGCGCCTGCCTTTGGCCCAGGGCGCGATCCTGGAGACCCAGGATCGAATCCCACGTCGGGCTCCCAGTGCATGGAGCCTGCTTCTCTCTCCGCCTCTCTCTCTCTCTGTGTGGCTATCATAAATAAATAATAATAATAAAAAGAAATTTGTGAAAAGAGCAAGAAAATATGATTCATGATCAAGAGGAAAGTAGCCCTGATTTTGGTCCTAATGTTGGAATTAACACCTTCTGATTTCAAAATAAGTATGAATAATATATTTAAAAATCTAGTGAGAAAAAGTGGCAAGTATGAACACATGGAGAATCTCAGCAGAGGCAAAACTAATAAAACAATTAAATGAAACGCTGGAAATGAAAAATATTATATTATTTCAAGGGCTTCAAATCAGTATGGACACATCAAAGAAAAGAATCACTGAACATGAAGACAGGTCAGTAGACATTACCTAACATAAAACACAAACAGAAAAGGGGATGAAAGAGAAAAGATCTTCAATTCCCTAGACCTTTGGTACAGAATTAATGATATAACATGTAATTGGGGTACCAGAAGAAAAGAGGGAAAGAATTAGAGGGTTTCCATTTCTTTTCCAATGTTTCTGGAAGACATCAACCCACAGAACCCAGAAGCTCAGTGAATCACAAGCAAGATTACAAAGGAAATCACATGTACATATTTGACGTCAAATTGCAAATTAGAGTGCTGAAAGGTAAAGCAAGTCAACTAGAATTATTTATATAGTACAATTACTCTTCAAAAAATGAAAAATAAATATATCTTCAGATAGATAAAGGTAAGAAATTTTGCCTACAACTGATCTAAACTAAAAGAATATTTAAAGATACCATATAAAAGGCAGATCACTAGGAAGGAAAGAAAAAGTAACAAAAGAGTCAGTATGCCTTTTTATTATACACACACACACATACACACACACACACACACACACACATGTCACATGTGTATTTATGTAATTTCCTTAAAGATTGGTGGCTTTTTAAGGTTAGTATAATAGCAATGTTAGTCTCTGGCATAAAACACTCAACACACAGGTAGGAGGAGGACCAAGACCAGGGTCCAGTACCTAGAATGCAAAGCTAGGGAGGCAGTCACCTTCAGGTCATATGTATCCCACACTCCCACTCCTCTCATCCCTGTCCTAGGTAAGAGAGGTAAAATGGAAGGAAGTACACTATTAAAAGAATCTTAAGTTTTCCTGAGGTACTGTAATTTTACTTGAAGTATTCATGTTGCAGTATCTAGAGCAACTAGTAAAATGCACAAGACCTGTAACAAATAATTCAATGAGGTAAAATGGAATCCTAATGGATAATTCAAAACCAGAAGAAAAGGGAAGCAGAGGAACAAAAGGTAAATGGGATAAGTAGGAAAAAATTAACAATTATGGTAGAATTAAGCCCAAATGTATAAATATTTATATAAAAAATAAAGAGACTAAAAAATCCATTTAAAAGACAGAATTTGTAAAATTGGACACAAAGCAAGACCCAGTTGCAAGTTATTAATAAGAAACTTCAGGATGTGTCTGACAGGTTGATAATGAAAGGATAGAAAAATATATGTTGAAAAAAACACTGAGTGAAAAAGATGGTGTGACTATATTAATCAAAATGTATGTCAAATAAAAGGATGACTAATTGATGCATTTAACAATGCTTAAAGATTATATTAACCAAGAGGGCAAAACTACTGTTACATGTATTAAACTAATAATAGAGTTTTGAAAAGTTTTACAGAGCAAAAATTGACAGAACTAGAGGGACATAAAGACAAATCTACAATCAAAGAGAGGGATTTTAACATCTCTCTTTTAGTAATTGAGAGAACATCTAAAAAGATTAACAAAATCAAAGCTTATAGTGTTTTACTAAATCAGTATGTGAAAGAGGTATTAATAACTGTAAATGCTTGCAGTAAAAAAGAAGAATGCTGTGTCAGAGTTATCTAAGATTATAATTTAGGAAACACATGCATACAAAAACAAATTCAATTCAAAGTAGAACAAAGGAAGCAATCAAAACAGAGAGAAAAAATGACATAAAATTAGATATAAGCAGAAAAAAATCAACAGTTTTGATTATTTGAAGTATAAATGAAATCAATAAAAAAATATAAGGCTGATAAATAAAAAAGAGCAAGAAATCAGAAAATATCTAAGTGACCTGTGAAAAGACCAAGAGAAAACCTGAACTTGGTAAACAGATGCACATCTCAGTGTGCAGCTCCAAGTCAAAAATGGAAGCTGGCTGCATTACAGCCTCACTCGGGGGTGGTCTCGTAAAACAGTGATATTAAAAATCTTCCCAGTGGGTAGGGCTTTAGGCAGTACACCATGTTATCCACTTTATATGGAAGGAGAAGTGACCCAAGGTTAGAATATATATAAGTGCACTGGCAGTGCTGAGTGGCCTGGACATCTGGGCAATGGCTTGGATGGGAAGGATTACAAAATCAAAAAGATAAGAGGCTGTGGGTGAACATATATGGATGGATACATTGGGGTGGGCATGAAGTGCAAAGACCTTGTATCACACATTAATGCTCAACAGACAGCATCAACCATAGAAAAGGGCCTAAGTAGATAAACTAATTTGGATAGTTGACAATAGCCAACTTCTGTCAGTAGCCATGCAAATGATAGCATGTAGGGCACCTTAATTAAATATCTACAGTGGCAAAAAAGTGGGAGCTACACTATTGGCCCAAGAGCATGGACTTCCATCCTCAAGGATGTTCTCGCTGTTCCCACTGCCAACAACCAATCTGTTAGAAACAGTGACTGAAGCTGAGCTCTGAATATGGCACCATTTCTTAGAGAGACTAAATAATCTTCATTTCTGGTTTACCCTACTTGGCTATCCAGAAAGGGCTAGTGGTTCATTCTCAAAGGAATAGGCATGTATTCTGTGTATGAATTTGTCTTTCCTGTGCAGAGGGCCTCAGCCACTACCAGTATTCATGTTCTTGAGTATTCAAGCCACCCACAATTGTACCTTGCATAAAGTCAGAACAGGGGACTCACATTTTAATGATAGAGGTATGGGAATGAGCCATTGATCACAGGACCCAGTGTGATATTACATGCTGCATTACACAGAAGCTGCTGGCTTGATAGAGCTCTGGCACAGCTTGCTGAAGGCACAGCCAAAGCATCAAATCAGAAGTAATACTCTGTGGGAACAGAACGCCATCCTCCAAAATGTAGCACATGCTCTGCATCACAGACCTCTGCATATTGCTGTGTTTTCAACAGGAAAGATACGTAGGCTCAGGAATAAAGTAATGGAAGCAAGTCTGACCTCACTTATCATCTTTTCCAGTGACCACTGAGGGAATGTGTGCTGCCCCTCCCTGCAGTCCTAGGATCCTGAGTGAGAGGTCTCAGATCTCAAAGGAGCACACCTTTACCAGGGTTGCAGCAGGAGCCTTACTGAACTAAAAGTCATGGCTGCCATCTGGTTCCTGGATGCCTTTTGCTCACAGATGTGTAGGCAAGGAAAGGAGTCACCATGGTGGCAACAGTAATTGACTTTGGTCATGTTTTAGTGACTTAAAACAATACATATTCAACTTCTTGAAGAACCTCCATACTGTTTTCCAGAGTGGCTGCACCAGCTTGCATTCCCACCAACAGTTAAGAGGATTCCCCTTTCTCTGCATCCTCACCAACATCTGTCATTTCCTAACTTCTTAATTTGAACCATTATGACTGGTGCGTCATGGTTATCTCTTTGTGGTTTTGATTTGAATTTCCCTGATGCTGAGTGATGTTGAGCATTTTTTCATATGTTTGTTGGCAATTTACATGTCTTTTTTGGAGAAATGTCCGTTCATGTCCTCTGTCCATTTCTTGATTGGATTATAAATTATTTGGTATAGAGTTTGCTAAGTTCTTTATAGATCTTGGATACTAGCCCTTTATCTGATATATCATTTGCAAATGTCTTCTCCTGTTTCCTTTGCTGTGCAGAAGCTTTTTATCTTAAAGAAGTCCCAATAGTTCATTTTTGCCTTTGGTCCCCTTGCTTTTGGAGATGTGTCTAGTAAGAAGTTGCTGCAGCTGAGATTACAAAGGTTTCTGCCTGTGGTCTCATCTAGGATTTTGATGGATTCTTGTCTCACATTTAGGTCTTTCACTGATTTTGAGTCTACTTTTGTGTATGGTGTGAGGAAATGGTCCAGTTTCATTCTTCTGCAGGTGGCTGTTCAATTTTCCAGCCCCATTTATTGAAGAGAGTTTTTTCCATTGTATATTCTTTCCTGTTTTGTTGAAAATTAGTTGGCCATAGGGTTGAGGGCCCATTTCTGGGTTCTCTATTCTGTTCTGTTGATCTATGTGTCTGTTTTTGTGCCAGTACCATACTATCTAGATGATCACAGCTTTGTAGTACAAGCTTGAAGTCCAGAATTGTGATGCCACCAGTTTTGGTTTTCTTTTTCAATGTTCCTATGGATATTCAGGGTCTTTTCTGGTTCCATACAAATCTTAGGATTATTTGTTCCAAGTCTGTGAAATAAGTTGATGGTATTTTGATAGGGATTGCTGCCCTATGACCCAGCAATTCACTACTGGGTATTTACCCCAAAGATACTAATGTAGTGATCTGAAAGGGCACCTGCATGCAAGTGTCATAGCAATGTCCACAAGAGCCAAGCTATGGAAAGAGTCCAGATGTCCATTGACAGATGAACAGATAAAGATGAACATATCTATATCTATGATATAGATAGATAGATGATAGATAGATAGATAGATAGATAAATAGATAGAGTGTGATACATATATGTGATATATATAGTGTGATATATATCAGATAACAGATAGAGAAGATAGAGAACAGATGACAGATAAAGAAGATGTGATATATATTCATACATATATATATATGAATCTACTCAGCTATCAATAAATGAAATCATACCATTAGCAACAATGTGGATGGAACTAGACAATATTATACTAAGAAAAATAAGACAATCAGATAAAGACAATTATCGTATGATCTCACTCATATGTGGAATTTAAGAAACAAAATAGAGGATCATAGAGGAAAAGAGGAAAAACTAAAACAAGATGAAATCAGAGAGGGAGACAAATCATAAGAGATTCTTCTTACTCATAGGAAACAAACAGAGGATTTCTGGAGGGGAAGTAGGTGGGGGAATGGGATAACTGGGTAATTAAGGTGGTGCATGTGATGTCATGACCACCAGGTACTATATAAGACTGATAGATCACTGACCTCTACCTCTGAAACCAAAACTACATTATATGCTAATTAATTGCATCCAGATAAAATAAAAAGGAATATGTGAGAAGATTGTAATAGAAATGAGTAGGTAAATTCTTTTTTTTTTTTTTTTAATTTTTATTTATTTATGATAGTCACACACAGAGAGAGAGAGGCAGAGACACAGGCAGAGGGAGAAGCAGGCTCCATGCACCGGGAGCCTGATGTGGGATTCGATCCCGGGTCTCCAGGATCGCGCCCTGGGCCAAAGGCAGGCGCCAAACCTCTGCGCCACCCAGGGATCCCGAGTAGGTAAATTCTAAACAAATCCAGCAATACTGGAATATCTGAAGGAAATTGATCATAATTATTCTTGGATATGCTAAAAAATAAATAGTTATCCATATATTTAAAAAAATAACAATATGTACTTACTCTCTTACCATTTGCTATGTCATCTGACACAGGTCTTACCATGATAAAATCAAGATATCAGACTAGGTTGCATTCCTTTCTAAAGGCTCTAGGGGATGAATCTACTTCCTTGCCTTTTAGAGGTCACCTACATTCCTTGGCTTACAGTGCCCTCCTCCATCTTTAAAGCCAGCAGCGCTGTGTCTCTCCGATGATTCTCCAGTATTCACATCTCTCTCTTGTTCTAAGATCAGCAGGGAAGGTCATTCAGTTTTAAGGTCCCAGAGTTTGACCCAGCTAGGCAATCTAGAATAATCTATCATTTCAAGGTTCTTAATTCAATCACATCTATAAAGTCTCTTCTGCCACGTTAGGAAACATACAGATTCCAAGGACTAATGGTGAACATCTAGAAGGGGGGCTACTATTCTGCTGACCACAGAATCCAACAATCTCCCAATTGTTTTAGAATATATATATATATATATATATATATCACAAAACAATGGCTTTTTTTTTTTTTCAAACATTGGCTTTTAAAGTAACTTTAGATCTAATAAATGAAGGACTTGGGAACTTGAGAACCTCCCAAAACTCTACAAAGTGTTTCCTTCACTGGTATCTATGGACTTTTCATTGCAGGTGGGAAGACAGTGGTAAACTTTCTCCCCAGATTCTTTGAGTTGAGAACCACTGCTTTAAATCCATTTTCATCAGGGTGCCTGAGTGGGTCAATCAGTTAAGCATCCCACTCTTGATTTATGTTTGGGTCATGATCTCAGGGTCATGGAATCAAGCCCTTAGTCGGGCTCCATGCTCAGTGGGGAGTTGGCTCTCCCTCTTCCTGTGCCCTTCCCCCACTTGCATGCACAAACACACACTTTCTCTCTCAAACAAATAAATAAATAAACCTTTGAAATGAGTGAATAAATCCATTTTCATCCTTGGTAAATGATTCAAATGATATTTCACAATAATTAGAGGACAGTAAGTCATCTTCCCATGAGAAACTCAGCTTCAAAGATATTCCATAAATGTGGATAAGGGCTGTGCTAGAAGACAGGCACTTATACAGCTAACATTATGTCTTTATAGCCAATATTTATTGGCTGCTCACAGAGATCCGGTAGTGACTGTACTTAGCATTTTACATAGATTGGTTAACCTTGATCTTTTGAACAACCCTGTGAGATATTCACCATAATTGTTCCAAATTTAAATATGAAAAATGAGAGTTAAAAAGGTTAAGTAATTTTCCTAAGGTTACATAACTGGGGTTTATTCAGGCAGTCTGATTCCAGAGCCCACACTTAGCACAATACCACTGCTTCTAGAATTTTCTTGATCGCAGGAACATACTAGCATTGTGTAAAAATAAACACGCAGACATATTTATTTCCTACTCAATGCCTGCTTCACCAAAACCTTCACAGCAGGTGTCTGGAGTTTTTTTCTTTGTTTTGTTTTTAATTTTTAAGTTTCTCTGAGAAGAGCTGAAATTAAGTCAGACATCTCTCGTATGGTTGCACTGTTTGTTTAGATCTTGAAATCATTCCATCATATTTGGTAAGCAATGCCCATGGGTATTCCCCATCAAAACATCCTACTTCCCTGCACCCTCTAATTTTCCCAGAGTCAAGTAAGTAACAGTTAAATACCTGGTTCAGCAGGGCACCTCCAGATCCAGCTCCACTGATACCACTAATATCTACCAGTGACCACACTCTACCAGGTGAGTCTGATGATGAGGCAAGTTTAGGAAGCCATTAGCAAGTTCAAGGAAGGTATTCAAGTATGTGCAGTTTTTGAAGGTAACATCAAATAGATCCAGCTGCAAATTCCAGTTTCTCTATCAACTTAGCTAACCTGAATGAGGTTCCTCATGATTTGGAGATTGCATCCTCATCTGTGAAAAACAAGGCAACAAGACTGCAGGGTTGTCATGAGCATTGGATGAGCTAATTATGTAAAAATGCTATATTAAGTTGAAAACACTGCAATTATAAAGAGTTCTTATTTCTATTCTTAAAGAGGGAACACAAAGAAATATCCACCCAATGAGATAAAGGTATGAATACAATTCTCCTTCAAAGACCATCCTATACTACCAAGTATCCTCTTGTAGCAAGTAAAAGACTCTGTCACCAGAATTTCTGGGTCTTTCAGCTGAAGCCACTCTTTTTATTATTATTATTATTTTAATAATAAATTTATTTTTTATTGGTGTTCAATTTGCCAACATACAGAATAACACCCAGTGCTCATCCCGTCAAGTGCCCCCCTCAATGCCCACCACCCAGTCACCCCCAACCCCTGCCCTCCTCCCCTTCCACCACCCCTAGTTCGTTTCCCAAAGTTAGGAGTTTTCCATGTTCTGTCTCCCTTTCTGATATTTCCTACCCATTTCTTCTTCCTTCCCCTCTATTCCCTTTCACTATTATTTATATTCCCCAAATGAATGAGACCATATAATGTTTGTCTTTCTCCGGTTGACTTATTTCACTCAGTATAATACCCTCCAGTTCCATCCATGTCGAAGCAAATGGTGGGTATTTGTCATTTCTAATGGCTGAGTAACATTCCATTGTATACATAAACCACATAGAAGCCACTCTTGTTTTGGAAATGAACCAACTTCAATTCCATGCCCAATGGAAGAAGTCTCATGTCTATATACTTAGAGCACCTTGAGCAGGTGGCTGCTTATCTTTAAGGTCCTGCATAGTTCCAAGCAAATAATGGATTATCAGAAATGCTTATGGAAGAAATTTCTTTTTTTTTAATATTTTATTTATTTATTCATGATAGAGAGAGAGAGAGGCAGAGACACAGGCAGAGGGAGGAGCAGGCTCCATGCAGGGAGCCTGATGCAGGACTCTATCCCAGGACTCCAGGACCACGCCCTGGGCCAAAGGCAGGAGCTGAAACACTGAGCTACCCAGGGATCCCCATATGGAAGAAATTTCTATTTAGTCACTATAATCTAGTGAATAGCCCAATATATTTCCTGCATTTGCATTTACTCTCACACTGCTATCTTTGCCAGGTCTCACAGTGACACTGTGAGTTAGGCAGGGACAATACTATGTTTAATACCTTCACACAAGGAATCATCGACATAAATGTATTCCTGCGAGGAGTCAAGCATTGTGCTACTAAGGGTTTGAGGATGCAAATTACTGATAGGTAGATAAGTAGGTAGGTAGATAGATGGATAGGTAGATGCATACATACATATGTGTAAGTGTTCGTGTACACTCATGCACTTACATATGTGTAAGTGTTCATGTACACTCAAACACCAAACCATATATGTGTTTGTCTGCATATACCTCTATCTCTATCTATCAATCATTATTAAACAGTTACCCTTCTAAATCACAAAGCAAATGGCATGAGTAGATTCCCACCCAACTGTCAACTATTTGATTTATCAGGTTAGTGCTCTTTCCTCACACCATAAGTGCACTAGAAAGTGCTAAGGCAATAGTTATCTCCTTGATAAATAGTAAATTTAAAAAGTGTTGTTCCTTGGGTGTTATATCCCAATACAGGTACTAGAGCCTGAGGGAGAAATTTTAAAATGGTGGACATGGATAAAATGGCAGGTGGTTCCACTGGGGAGGCAAAATAGCTCTTTTCCCAAGGGGCTAAAAATGATAGCCCATTCTTCCCACATCATTGACTCAAAAGACTATAATGAAACTATAATGATCCATCATGTCAAGGAATATTACTGTTTAGGGAGTACTTGATCCATGAGCTGTTGGCACAGTGTGCTATGAGGAACTATTAAGGTACAGCTTGCCAATGTGCACAATATTTGGGGAGCCACAGCTCTGAAAGGATCAGCTTTTGCCAGTTAACTCTGAGGGCTCCATTCCTGGGACACAAAATTAAAGCTAAAGTTGAAGAGGTTTTTCAGATAAGTCACTACAATATTTTTTCACTAAGAGAGACAGAGACGGAGACAGAGAGACAGAAAGATAGAGAGATAGAAAGAGAGGAAATAACAATTCTATTGAATGAATGAAAAAAAAAAACAAAAGGATATACACTGACCTGTATCATTAAATCAAGTCAATCAGTCCACAGGTGATCATTAGGCATCCAGGGTGAGTGGGATATGAAGTGATGTATGGAAAGAATATCACCAGCCCTTGTATGGATTGCATGTTTACATCCTTCCAAAATTTGTATGTTGAGATCCTAGCTTCCAATGTGATGGTTTTAGGATGTGAGGTGTTTGGGAGGTGATTAAGTCATGAGGGTGGAGCCGTCATGGATGGCATTAGTGCCCTTAGAAAACGGACCTCAAAACTGTTTCTCTGATCTTCCCACCATGTGAGGATACAATGAGAAGTTGACCATCTGTGCCCTGTAAGTCACCAACTCACCCAAACCTGACCATGCTGCATCTCAGATTTCCAACCCCCAGATTCAGAAACACCCTCTTCCCTCAGAAAAGATTATCTACTAAATTAGATTAAATTTGTCTATAGAATTCAGGTACTCGAAATTGGAAAGTTTCCCTCCTATGCCCTACTTTGAATTTATATAGACACACATTTGAAAAAGTTGTTATGCTCATGTTTCTTCTTCCTGGCCTCCCAGATACACCTGACCTTCTTTCTTCAGGTTTTCATCAGCAATACTTCACTGAGATGGCTTTTGCAACACCAGTGATATTTTCCATCTTGCCATATCTCATCAGAATCTCCTCTCCCTTTCACTTGACCCACTGCAGCTTCTCATACAAGTGTGGTCACTCTGCTTCTTCAAGCACTTTGAGCACTTGATTTCAGATCAGCAAGCACCCTGGTTGTCTGTCTATCTCACAGGGCACTCTTCCTCTGTCTTTTTTTCTGGATTCTTTTCCTCTCTCCAACATCTAAACAGTAGAAACCCCCAGAGATCAGTCCTTGGACTCTTCTGCTCTCTCTTGACATCACTCCCTTGATGATCCTACTCAAGTATGGCCTTTGAATACCAAGCACACATTGCTGAGAGTCAGCTTATTTCTCTAGTGTACTACTTTCTGGTGTTTCTATGGCTGCATATGTCACCCAGGCTTGCCAGGCAACAATCTAAGAATGATCATTGTTCCCGATATTTATTTACATCCCACATAAAATCTACCAATAAGACCTTCCACTTATGCTTTTTAAACATTCAATTAAAACAAAGGAAAGAAAGAACTGTTCATTACTCCCATGGCCTGCCACCATGGCCCAAGGTGCCTTCAGTTCCCACCTGTTTCAATGTCATAGCCTCTAGATTGTCTCCTTGCTGTTACTTACCCTCTCTAGCCAAGTTCCAAAGCGTTCTTTGAAATTATAAATCTCCCCATGTCATTTTGCTGCTTGGAATATATACTATTAGAATAAAATTTAAAATTCATAAAATACATTATAGAGTCTGACATCATCCTACATGATCTTGCCTTGCCTATCTCCTCTGACCCACTTCCCACTACTATACCTCCTCACTACACTGCTGCCACAGAGGCTGTCTTGTTTCGATTAAAAATTGTCAAGTCTGTTCCTACCCCAGGGCCTTTCTCCTTGTCCTCCCTTCCACTTAGAATATTTTTTTGTATGGCTTGCTTTCTCAGCTCACAGGTTTCCAGAGAAATTTGGAGTCCTCAGAGAAGCCTCCTCTGGCCACTCTAACTAAGACTGCTTTCTACCTGCCCCCTGTTCCTTCTCACCATCACTAGTCTTCTAGCCACCACTATGGTTTCTTTTCTTTTACAATCATCTCTATCCAAAGTTATATTATTTATTGATCAGTTGATATAATAGTTTATAATAGTGTATTACTTCTACCCACAACTTCAATAGGAATGTAAGCTCCAAGGGGGAAAGTCCCTTTGTCTGTTTTTGTTCTATATTATGTTCCATGTGCTTAGAACTATTTATATCATATTCTTATATCCTATGTATGGGATTTATATATAAGATAGACTTTTAGACACAGATATAGACATTCACATATATGTGTGTACATAAACATACATATATAAATACAGTAGATTTAGATTGAGATTCATATTCTTATTAAGTAAATGAGTGAATAAGTAACCCCACAGACACTGAATGTGTAGAAGTGAATAAGTTGAGCTATCACCACAGTGTGTTGCCTTGCCTGACCACTCTGGGTAATTGGAACAGCTCCAGGATGTCAGTCAAGAATTCTCTGGGCTGCAGCTAACAAGGAGCAGACCTCTATCCAACAACAAGACCTTTTGGAATCAGGTCTCAGTGGGCCCTTCTGAAATAACACAGATACAGTGCAATAAAAACAGCCTGCAGAAACAGCATTTATAACTCTCTTTACAACTGAAGTCTATCACAGGAAATGCCGAGAAAACAACATATAAATAAAAATGAATTCTCAGATTTATCTGCTGAGGCTGTAACAACCTAATAAGGTTTCCCCAGCAAAAGCAGGGCAGGCATGGAAAATAAAAAGCACCCTCAATTTCTCCTTTTTTGGCCCACATATAAAGGCAATTCCTCCTTGTTTCCAGCTAGAGCCTTTTCTCATCATAAGTGTGATAACTAAGTGGCTCTAACTACACAAGTGGTTTTAATTACCTTTGATGGAGGTAAGAAGGAAGGAACCATATTTCTGCATGGCCAATTCTCAGTGGTGCATAGTATACACAAGCCCACCTGGTTCCCAGGTTCTTCTACAACCCCTATTCCCACTATGATACTAATGTATCATCACCAAAGGCTTACCCATCAAAATCTCCAAAATCTCAAAAGAAGAAATCTCTGTGTGTGTATGTGTGTGTATATATACTGCTCAGGCAAGAAAAAGTCAAAAAAAAAAAAAAAAAAAACAACTCTAGTTACTAAGGTAGTCAGCTCATTTTCTGACACATTAGCCTTAACTACATGCCCTAGATTTAATAGCCAGATTTCAGTCTCCTTCTCTGTGCTGGAGTTTCCAGACCCCCAGTGCCCTCAAGATACATACACCTTACCATTCTAGGCATGATTTGTATATTCCTAATGGTTCCCTGGATCTCCTTTTGTCATTCACCCTCAGTATCCAATATGACCTAGGACTTGTGGTCTTTGTGCCCTGCTTTACTTTGAATCCACTATGCCTCAACTCATTAAGAGAGTTGCAGGCCCAGAGTAGGAATATCCCAAGATACAGCCCTAAAAACAGTAGGTCTTTATAAGCCACTAGTTAATCTGGAAAGGAACAGAAGCTAGGGTCACAAGAGTTAAGGAGGCTACAGTGATGGTACAGCAGCAGTAGATGCTATTTTGAAAATTAGTTTAGGAGAAAATAGAAAAAAGTTGAGGAAGAACACCCAAGGCCTTGGGACATACCCCCTGAGTCTGTTAGGACTAGGGAAAAGGCAGGAGGTACTAGAGTCATAAAGGAGGCAACAGACAGGTGAAGAATGAAGACAGATGGTTGCATAGTCACTCACCAAACTAACTGTTCCCTGTGACCTGTGATATGCTGAGGATGATACTGGGCTCCAGTAATAGAACACAGCACCAGCGATCTCAAGAACAGAGTGAAGTTGAAGTGGTAAGTAATAAGAAAACTGACAGTTTTAATATTGTTATATCTCATAAGACTTTTATCATGCACAGTACTGCTTAGGATTTCTATTCAATATAATACTGAGCTGGCATGAGGATTCTCTTTCTCCAAGACAAAATAAATAGAATGCGGGATAAAGCCACACCAGAATGTATTATTTTTTATATGTAAAGTAAGATTAATCCAATAAAGGAATGAAGAGCAAACACATTGGAAAGGAGATAACAAAACTAGAGGACTTTTGGGAGAGTCGGGACCAAATATCAAATTCTATGCCTGGGGACAGCTCTGTAACATCAGAAAAGGTCATGAAGTCCAGGCCACGGTCCCCATGTGTGCCAGAGCTATCTGCCAGTGAATGAAAGCATCAATAGCCAGGCTTTATGTGAAATAGGGAACAAAAATTCTACCCACTGGCCCAGGAGAATATCAAGAAAGCATATACCTGATTTGACTAAAACTCAGGCCTTCCCTGTAAAAGTGCATGGCCTACATAGATTCGTATTTCAAAACTCATTTAAGATTGATGGAAATAATACTCTCTCAACTTTCTGAAGCAGATAGACACCAATCTGTCTAAATGGATACTCTACAACCAGTGGTCCAGATAATTCTCCAACATGTTTAACACCTACTGAGAGCTCACAGTCAGAAATTATAACCCACAAGAGGACAACACCTAGGAGGGAGTTATCAGAAATACAAATAGGAGGGATTACAGATACTGTATTTATTTAGTTAACAAATGTTTATTGAGCATCTACTACATGCAAAGCACTATTTTAGGCATTGGGTTATATCAGCAAATAAAATAGGCAAAAATCATTACCATCATGAAATTTATATTGCAGTAAGAAAGATACTTGAAAATAAGCATCCAGGTAAGAATGTACAGCTAATGAATTACCTATAAATTACATGGTTCTTCCAAAGAGCCCAGGGAGTCACCTCAGACTCAAAAAGTCAGAGTTGCACAAATTCTTCACAGTCTTTTATTCATTTCTTAAGATGAAACATTATAACATGGTAATATTTATCATTCAGGTACAGTTCAGTTCTAATGATATAGTCCTGCACTTGGATTTGTGTTTGGTTGTTTCTTCTGTGCCTATCACCAAATATCTCTTGCATGTGGGACTGAAGTATATACAGGGATTAAAGTGCCAGCTAAAGAATCAGCTAATCTGGGTTTGAATCTCAACTCCACTTACTAGCTGAAGGACCTCAGGAAAGTTGCTTAAACCCAACAATTTCCACATTTTTCAAAAGATACTATCACTAGGATGTAATTCAAGAGGCAGTTATCATTTATCTATATAATGCATTTAGCAGTGTTTGGCATATAGTAAGTGCTCAATAATTATCAACTATTATTATGCAATTTTGATGCCAGATAAAATCTACCCTCAGTAAACATTGATGCTTCCTGATTCTTCATTCAAAAGATGAGATTCTTTTCTAATCCTGGGAGGTGCCATCACTTAAGTGCTTAAATTTTTACAACTCTAGTGAAAGGTGTCCCTCTCTTTTCACAGATAGACAGCCTTAGAAAGAGAGGAATGCATTTGCGAAATTGAAAAGGGTTAGCAGGGATCACTCCAGAACTGGAGTAAGTGAAAGCTATTCAATAAATTTTGACCAACATGTTAACTGTGGTACAGAAGAAAATTTTTCAGACATGTGATTTGGGATGACTTAGGAATAAAGCTCCTTTGAAATGTACATCCATTCTGTCCTCTAATACCTCCCAAAGGTTGATTAACTCACTAAGCTGGGTTTTATGAGAAAGCCCCTGTGATATCTGTGGGTGAAGTCATGCTGAAAATGACAGAGTGTGGCATTAAGGGCAGTTAATCTTACCTTGTGGCTGTCTGATGTCGGTAGAATCTGATCTGCTAAGATGTGTTACCCATACCCACTGAAGTCATCAGAGGCAAATATGTAAGCCTTTACTTTGGGGGCAAAGATGTTATTGATGACGAGGATGATAATACTGCTGTGTTAATTACTGTATGTGAATACTCTATGTGAATTCTCCATAAACTATTTTGAAGTATACCTAACAGTATCTTCATTTTACAGTTTGAAAAACTTTGAGTCAGAGAGGTTAAGTCACATTATTAACTGGATAATCAAGATTCCAACTCAAGCAGTCTGATTTCAAAATTTATGTATGGAATCTGCTGTAAAATAATCAAATCAAGGAAGTCTGTAAGTAGATTTTCTCCGTGTTACTCTTCTTCAGTCAAAAAAAATGATATTAAGTATAAGGAGAACAAACTCAACCATATTTATAAATATTATAAAAAATAGGTTTTAATAATAAGGTGCTTCCACATGAAAAATTGCTCTGTGATTCTGATACTTCTGTGGTATATTATTTATCTATCCTGCATGCTTGGTTTCACAAACACTTTCCACAATGCTCACATGTCCCTAATAAAACAATGTGGCACTTGCATTATGGGCTCTCCATAAATTAGTTTGACAGCTAGTAAAAATCATGTTAAGAAAAAGAAAAATCTCAGCTTCGAAAGTGTGATAGGCATTTATTTAGACATTTGACAATAACATTTAAGCATCTGGAGTACACACCCTGATTATAGTTTACAATTGTTTGGCCAGCTGTCATATTCTATTGCCAATGGGTGTTATCTAGACACGTATCTTAATCATTCCTGAGCTTTGTGGAAAGATTCCAAGAACAACATTCCTGTCTGGATTCTGTCAGACAAGATGTAGAATCTTTGAATGTCATGGATGAAAGAAATACAAGTGATACTTTAGTACAACGACTTTCTTTTACAATGAATAAACTATAGCCCAGAGAGACAACATGAACCATTTAAGCCCACTGTATTAGTCAGGATAAGGCAAGGTTATGATGCAGCAACAAGCAATCTCCTTTAAAAAAATACTCCATTTTTATGCTACATGACCCAAACTATAATTAACTGAGTATACAGATCATCAGAGCCCCTCCTCCCACATGGGCTTACATTGTCATCAAAGTAGGACTAGCACAACACAAATTGTACTCTAGGTCTTCCAGTTTCTTCTATGAAGAGATGCTTATCTCTTCTGCTTCATTTTGTTCACTAAAATAAGTCATGTGCTTAACTTCTAGGGGAGAAGGGAAGTGTAAACCTGCCAAGTACTCAAAAGGAAAAACTCAGATATATTTTTGAATTGGCATAAATACCATAAATACTATAATCCACGGTAACTGTGACCACAAAGGTGACATTTCCATAGGATTCAGTGGAAGGCCTGACTTCATCAGAGGTTAAAACCAAGAAAGATACTCTTTGGCAGACCTAAAGGTCAGTGACAGAGGTGACAGGTAATACTGGAAGTCAGATGGAGCACTGGCATGCAGTCCTGAGAATCTCTCCAGTACTGGGGCAAAGTACTTTTGCTAATTCAGTACATGTGGATAGCTCAGGAAACAGATGATCCTATAGACAGAGAAGACCACGTTAGAAAGAGAATAACACCAAGCGATGTAAAGATTGGGAACTAAATCAAATTCCACTGTTGTCAGTTGATCACCAGCAAAGATAAAACCCAAATAAGGATAGAAAATATTCAAAACAGTAATTAGAGTATTTGACAGCATGCGGGGAGAGTGTTGGCTCAGGAGTTAGACACAGCGGGAATCCACTACCACCCCTGGCCAGGGCAAGGGGTCAATGTTACAGAACCTGATGGGAGTCAGGGGAACAATTTCCTCATGGGAGCTGTAGCCTTAGATACAAGTACATAGCTTGTACCCAAACTCAGGTGTAGCAGGGACAGAACAGCATGGTGTCTTTTACTCCAATCTTTTGCTGGTGCCTGTCACCAGCAAGAGGAAACCAGAAAGATTTCCCAGAGGATGTGGTCCCCAAGGCAACCTTTGGGACATTATATAAAGTAAGGGAAGATGGAGAAATGGATGTACTGAGCAAATGGAGAATAACTGAGCAAAAGACTTGAGATTCTTGAGCAACATGGCTAATGTCATAGAGCCATGCAGAGGTTGAGCTTGTCAGCAGAGGCATAGCAGGCTTCCAAAGCTGGGCTCTTCCCTAAATATGACATTTGCCTGGTTGGATCTCTATAATGCCAATCACTCATTTTGCATAGAATCCAAAGGGGAGAAACGGATTTCAATAGGCCTGTAGTTCACAGAGCCAAGCCAAGGGTCCAGGCCCTCTTGGGATCAGCCTTACTCTTTACATTATGGCATTTCTCATGGCTTCCATCTCTTTACCACTTGCCATTCCTGTACTTTAAACTTCAGGCACATTTAGTGACTTGCTGTACCATTAACACCTTGCAACTCAAGTGGTGGTCCATGGACCAGCTGCACCAGCATCACCACAGAGCTTAAGAGTGCAGTCTCAGCCTCTATTCCCAAATCCAAATCTACATCAAATCAAAATCCCCAGACTCCTGTGTATACAAGAAATATGAGCAGCACTTCCCTAACATACCCCGTCTTCTCTGAGCCTGAGACTTCGTACAGCATGTACCCTCCTTATCTTTGGATGTTGTAGCTTATGTAGCATAGGTTTTAATCTGTCCACAAACAATTTTTAAAAGGGATTTCCCTCTCCGAACGGTGGAATGCTAATTATATGTCTGGTTCCCTACCTCATGGGAGCCCAGTGATTCAGCCTGGCCTAAGTGAACAAATTGTAGAGTCCAGAGATTAACTTTGAAGACGGTGATTCTAACTAACTGCCCTGAATGAGTGAATACCTGAGAGTGAGAGAATGAGGATGTGGCATGGAAAGGACCAATCAGCATCCCTTTCTGGAGAACTGACATAAGCCCTGACAAAACAGTCATCCATACAAGGACTATGAACATCTACATCCGCTTAGGGTCTTCCATTTGGGGAATAAGAAGGAAACTCAGAGAAAAACAAGAAAATGAAAGATATGTGTGAGAACCAAAGAATTGCAGACATTGTCTAAACCCGGGTCCCACACCGGTCTGGACAGTCCCTCAAGCCCCTCACTTGTGGCAGACAATAAATTCATGTTTGTGCTTGAGCTTGTTCCTCTTGGTATCTCTACCTAGAATCTGAATGATTTCCAATTACTCCTTCTGGGTATTTTATATTCTTATTTACCTTTCTGGACAGAACTTAAGTATCACATTCTCTTGGCAGCTTTTCATGACACTTATTTCTCAAGCAGAGATAAGTGTCCCATCTCTTTGCCAACATAATCTTCTGGGCATGTCTCTGCCAAGACATTTATCACACTGTATGACCACAGCCCTCCCCGGTGTTTCCCATGGGGTCATAGTGAGGACCAAGGGCAAGGACCATGACTATCTTTTGCACCATGGAAACAAAAGCATGTTGGAAAGTGTCTAGCACATAATAGGCACTTGGTCCATATACTTTGAATAAAAATTCATTGGAAATAATTCTCCCACATTCTACATATACACAGGATGCATATTAAGTCATTGTGAAATTTCCAAATTAGTAGTATTTCAGCAAAATTGGACAAATTCTCCTGGGCAGGTCCAGTAATAATAAAGGAACAATGTAATCACCACTCTTTTCAGCTTCATTAAGTAGGGAATTGGAGGTAAAACTGAGAAGGCTGACAGCACTTGGGAATTTGATACATGTCTTTTAAAGAACTTAAAAAGAACAATTACGAAGACAGGGTTCCGTAGTTAAAATGGATCTTAATTGAATCAGTCTGGAAAGAGAAGCCTGAATTAGATTTAAAAGGGATAGTTTAAGGGATTCTTCATAATTAGGTAAGTTAATTCAAAACATTCACAGTCTAATAGTTTCATCCACTCCTGGACTGGATTGAGAGGAAAGAGAACACACTAGGAAGAAGTTCCTCTATAAAATCTAGGTTGTGTATTTTGGTCTCCTTCCCTTGATGAACTTGGACCAGAAGTGGTTCGAGGAAGAGGGTGTCTCACACTGAAGATCAGGAAATGCAAAATCTAAGGAGGATTAACATGAGCTATTTCCCAAAAACAAAAACCAATTAAAACATCTAAAGTCATATTAACAAACCTAAATAAAGCCTAAAATGCAGATGGAAGCTCAATTATCTTCCCTAACCTACAATGAACACAGAATATGTTTATGTACATCTAGAAATACCCAGAAGATACTTGCCATCATCAATTAATGGGGGATTAGGGCATTAGGTAACGTGAAGTTACCTGGCATCAGTGAAGAAGAGAGGATGATGTGGGATTCCCCAAAATGGAAGCCATCTTGACCCATACTGTGTTTGCACAAGATACTAAGAGAATGGATGAATGCCTACTGTGAGTATATCTTTGTGAGATGCTGGAAGGTTCAGAAATAAGTATGACTACCTTAATCTATTCCATTGTGTGAATTTTATTGTCTTTCCCCACAGCTTCAAGAAATGAAATTGAGTATAACTAATTTCCTAAGGTTTTGTGCATATACCAAGATGAGTCACAAATAGCCCTTGCACTGTAGAAGTGTATGAACACATAGAGACACTAGAATGTAAAGCTTATCAGACAAGAGTAGCATGGGACTTCTAAACAATGTAAAATTGGTAAAGAGATTAATTGCATCCAAGGATATGGGACAAGATTGGGTAATCCCTTTTTACCAGCCTGTAAATTTAGGCAGCATTTTAATAGTAAGCAAAACAAAGGAAAGGGACCTCCAGCTAAAGAAACCAGCGCAAAAACTCTTCGATAAAGATATGTGTACATTTGTGCAGAACATTTTGACTAGAGCAGACGTTATATCTGATTCTGTTACCACGACTTCTACACACAACTATCTCCACTATGATTAATTCTTTCATATAATTTACCTTATATTATTATGCTATTATATTATATTATATTATATATATAAACTACGTATTATTATATAAATATATAATTATATCCAATATATAGTTAAATTACACATTATGTATTTTTATAATTATAGTTATGCAATATAATATATAATTAAATATAGGTAGTTTTATATATTATATTATTATGTGGATTTTATTCTTTTCCATATGATGATATTGAAACTTAAGCCAGTGAGCCAGAAATGGCAGAGTCAAAGCTAGAAGTTTTCCACTCCCAAATCTGATAATTTTTGCCAATCTACAAACCAGTGAAAAGGGGGCGATAATGAATGAGAAGGCCAAAAGAGTAATTAAAACCACATCATGTAACATCTTTAATGTTCCTCTAACGAGTTTAGAATGTGGAATACAGTTAATAGTCATTATTTCACTATTATTTTAATATTTTGAGCAGGGACTATTAACTTCAATTCAGTTGCAAGTCTACATATGCAAAGATAACTTTATTTTTTTAAGATTTTATTTATTTATTTATTTATTTATTTATTTATTTATTTATTTATTTATGAGAAAAATGTAGAGAGAGAGGCAGAGGCATAGGCAGAGGGACAAACAGGCTCCTCGAGGGGAGTCTGATGCAGGACTCAATCCTAGGACTCCGGGATCACCACCTGAGCCAAAGGCAGAGGCTCAACCACTGAACCACCCAGGTATCCCTCAAACATAACTTTAGATCAGATGTTATTTTTATCCAAGTGTTTATTGGTGACACACCAATCTCTAAAGGAGTTCAAACTACTCCCTTCCCTCCTCTATCCTTCCTTCACCTGCCCAACTAAAGAAGCCCTGGTATGTGTGTGGTGAACAGCCTTCAAGATGGCCCTCGATCATCCCTGTGTTTGTGACCTTGTATAATATCTTCCCTTCTTGCCTATGGGTTGAAATTTTCTGATTAGGTTTTAAGGATTGTGGCACTTTCTTTCACTCTTAAAGATCTCTTTCCCTGAAAGAAGCCAGCTGCCATGCCATGTGGGAGTCTGTGGAGGGGCCCATATGGTGAGTGATCAAGGCCCACAAACAGCCGTGTAAGTGAGCTTAGAAGTGGACACTCTTCACTAAATCAAGACCTTAAATGAGACCACAGCTTTCTTGACAGATTGAATGAAACCTCACGAGAGACTTTGAGACAGAGCTACTCAATTAAGTTAAGCCCAAAGTCCTGACCCATGTTACATGTGAAATCATCAATACTTGCTCTATGAAGCTGATAAGTTTGGGGGCAATTTGTTACACAGCAATAAATAACTAATACAAATTTTGAAGCCTTAATCTTCAAGAATATATAAGTTGACCATTAGGGATGGTCAGTATTTCACTATAATGACTATTCTGGTCAGAATTTTTACTGGTCAGTATTTGTCTTGTTCATTTGTCCTAAAAGAAACATGGTTCCATGTGAAGAGAGCAAGATTCAGCATGGTTAGGGCAAGACTCAGAGATCATTTCCAAATTCTAAAATGCATGTTCTGAAGTGCACCAAAGCTTAAAATCCATAGACTTATGAAAATTCTTTAGCCTTTGGGATAGTGAGAGCTAGTCTCATTCCTAGCCTCAACACATGCTGGCCATATGATATAGAACATGTTACTTAAGTACTCCAAACCTAATTCCCTAGATATATAAATGAGAACTCTATCACCCTCTCAAAGTTATAAAAAGGATGACTTAAGACTACCAGAGATAAGAGGTCTAGTGCTTGGCACATAATAAGCACTTAACAGGGGGTGCCTGGGTAGCGCAGTTGGTTAAGTGTCTGTCTTTAGCTCAGGCCATGATCCTTGGGTCTGGAATTGGGCCCCATGACAGGCTCCCTGATCAGTTGGGAGTCTACTTTCCTTTCTGCCCCCCCCCCACACTTTTGTTTTCTCTCTCTCTCTCTCCCTCTCTCAAATAAGTTAAGTAAAATCTTTAAAAAATATATCCAACAAAATTACATTTTCTCCTTGGCTAGTAGAGTTTGACCTCAAACAAAGACTATAAATACTTGATGCTCAATTTTACTGTGTCTACTTGACTGGGCCAGGGATCCCCAGTACCTGATAAAGCTTTATTT
Organism: Canis aureus; assembly: GCF_053574225.1. Taxonomy (NCBI): domain Eukaryota; kingdom Metazoa; phylum Chordata; class Mammalia; order Carnivora; family Canidae; genus Canis; species Canis aureus. Next base: position 35,019,560 of record NC_135624.1, on the reverse strand, counting down.
CTGGGTGTGTCCATGAGGGTGTTTCCAGAGGAGATGAACATTTGAACTGGTGAGTGGAGCAAAGAAGACAATCCTCTCAGTGTAGACATCTCCCAATCCTTGGAGGGTCCAAATAAAACAAAAAAGAAGAGGAAGGGCAAATCCACTCTCCACACTCTTTGCTTGAACTGAGACATCCATCTTCTTCTGCTCTTGGCACTGAAAACAGCCCTCCTGATTCTCACACTTACTGACTGAGATTAGGATGCTAACAATTGGCCCCCATTTCTCAGGCCCTCAGACCAAGCCTGAATTACACCACTAGCTTTCCTGGTTTTCCAACTTGCAGATGGCAGATGGTGAGACTTCTTGGCCTCCATAACTGTGTGACCCAATTTCTATCATATCATATATCATATATCATATATCATATCATATCATATCACATCACATCATATCATATCTAACTAGCTATCATCTATTATCTATTGGTTCTGTTTCTCTAGAGAACCCTGGCTAATACAGTATGTTACGATTCACAAGGGCAACACCACTAGAGTGGAAGGCTTGAAGGAATAGAAGGTTACTGTCATCTTTCTCAAGGACTGGAAAAACTATCACCTGATGTTTTTCTCTTTTAAGTCAAAAAGTATAGAGCAATTAGAAAAGTAGGATTGAGTTAAGTTTGGCCACCCAAATCCTCAGAAATAATATAATAATATTATTAGTGATAATAAGAAAGTTTTTTTCAGCTGAGTAGATGCTAAAAGTTTCGCAAGATTTATATATATGTATGAATACACATATATGCATAGGTACACATAAATGTGTATATACACATACATATATAAACAGCCACATGTGGCCCTAAAACCAAACTAGAGAGTGAATATGTTGCATTGCCCAAAGATGTATGTTTTTTCCTTTAAATACACAGAAGCTACCTGCCTAGTGAGCTGTCTGCATGCATTTTTCACCCTGGAACCAGGGCACCAACAAGTTCTAACAGACATTGTGGAATTATAGTCAGACAAAGACATATGTCACCTGATAGTTCCCATTCCACACTGCACAGAGCACCCAGAGCAGAAACCCTTTGTCCTTGCCTCTCATGGTTGGCATGAAATGTCAACCTCCTCCCTGCTCAGTTCTAAGGGATCCTTCCTGCCAGCTCCATGCCCTATGCTGTTCCTGCCTCTTTCCTGCTACTTCTTCCTCCTTGCTGCAGTTAACTAATTGCACTCAAGGTGCCATGTGACCTTCAGTTTTCCTCCACTTAGGAGCATGCAAGTAACAATAAGTGGCTATTGAAAACCAAAGATGTGAATTTGATTGGGGAAGTCAGGAATTTAGTTAAATGTCAAGGCTAGTTTTTAACTAAGATTTACCTATGTTCTTTCCTGTTCTCTACTTTTTACTGCATGAATGATCTTGAACATGTCTCTTTACCTCATGAAGCCTCCAAATTCATGAGGTTATCCAGGAGATTAAAGGATAATGCCTATGTAAAACACTGGTACATGGTAAGAACTCTTTAAATGTTAATTCCTATTACTGTTGCATTTTTTATTATATTTAGTTTTACATATAAATCAATATTCTAATATATTTCCATGGTGTTATGGAAATAATTGGATGAGAAAATCTATGTATTATAGCTATGATAGGGCCAGATACATTGTAGAAGCTCAATGAAAGGTTTTTTTTTTATATCATTTCTTTTCTTCTGAAAAAATCTTCTTTTATCTTCTGAAATCTTCCAAAATGTAGAAAGATATGTCAATGATAGAAGAATAGAAGTGTCTGGTTCAGGAATCCATTATCAGCCACCTCAAAGAATTCCAAAAAGATATTGCTATCCTAGCAACCTTAATACAGTCTTCAATTTCTTCACAGGGACCATGGCAGTGCCCTGCTCTTGCTGACATTTTCTGAGAGTCCCAGTTTCCTCCACATTCAAGAATATTACCCAACTTCTGTTTATGAGCACAAGAACCAAAAGAAAAAAGAAAATGGAAACATTTTTTTTTTAAAGCAGGAGAATTTGCTCAGAGTTTCTAGTATCCCAATCTTACTTGGAACAAAATATGCTGAGATTATATATTCATTCAACAAATCTTATTGTGACAAAGACCAGTACCTATCCACCAAAGATTTGTATTTCCCTTCCATGATATGGAGGTGTTACTGGGATGTAGCTGCTTAGACAGGATCTACAATTGCTAACTCCTGTTGCAGGGGGAAACTTGTAATTGAGTCTGGTCAATAACAGGAGCAATTTATATCACTTCCTGGCTTGATTCCACTCAATATCCTCCCAGATAATCCTCTATTCTCCTACTAGCTCATTCACTTGTCAGACGGATATTGAAAATCAGTGTAATCTTGAAAACCAAAATTTTAAGATGTCATATCCTCCACTGGTGCTACCATCACCACCATCACCAAAGTACCATTTGCATGATCCAGTAATAGGCCCATGACTAATACTGGTCCTCTGAGTGACATACCTTGGAATTTGCTGGAAATGTTGAAAAAGAGGAAAGAGGAACTTTTTTTTTTTTTTTTCCTTTCTGACTATTCAACTTTAGGATACAGACTAAGATCTATTTGTGGGCATATTTCTATTATGTTAGGCCAGCTTGCCCAAGAACAAAGCTAATGTCTAAAAAGTCAGGACTGAGAGATGAACAGAGACAGTCACTCTATAATGGACTTTTCAGTCATGAACTATTTTCTCCCTTTAAACAGTCTATTTCACATGCACCCTGGAGAATTCTGGCAAATATAATCTTACCTAACTGTTATGTTTATTCACAATTCCATATACTGCAATATTTTTTCTTGCACTATGTCAGATATACAGCATAGTCATGTGGATAGAACACAGGTTTTTTGCTTTGTCTTTTAATAGCTGTGTGACCACGGATAAGTTCCCTAATGTACCTAGCTCAAGTGTGCCAATAGTAAATGTATGAACAACAATATAAGGATGTACAGAGTTCCTGGGATGAAGCATTGAGATTGCTGGATTCAAGTCCTCATACAGTGGGATGAGTTAACACCATAACAGAGATGCCCCTCTTGCATTTTATTATAAATTATGTATATAAGAAATTCTTTAAAAAGCGAAATATATCAGTAAACACAAAATTCAAAAGAGGAAGGGAGACTACCAGGCCCTAGAAACCAGTCCTATAGGCTGATTAACTGATCTTGAAGTCTTTTGAACTGGAAATGCACATGAAATTGAAGTGTTAGGAGCTGGATGCAGAGATGTGAACCCCATAAAAGAAAGATTTGTTATTTTGCTGGGAAATCCAGAGATTTTAAAATGATTTTTCTATGTAAATCCCAGACCTGGAAAAAATGAATGTTTGTTTCCTAACCTAAATGAGAGACCACAGAAACACTCTTCACTAGGCAAGGAAAAAGGGAGCAAAATTTGTCTCCAGCAGAACTCTGGTTGAGAATAAAAAATAAATAAGGTCACTCATGAAAAATTGTTAAGAACTCAAACCTACATGGAGGCTAGTTTTACTCTATCTGAATTTCTCAGGAATTGAAATTTATTTTTAAAAGATTTATTTATTTATTTGAGAGGGAGAGAGAGAAAGAATGAGCAGGAGGGGCAGAGGGAGAGAGAATCTCAAGCAGACGACATGCAGTGTGGAGCGACATGGGGCTTAATCTCATGACCCTGAGATCATGACCTGAGTTGAAATGAAGAATCAGACACTTAACCAATTGTGTCACTCAGTCACCCATCTCAGTAATCTTTAAACCAAGATATTAACAAATTAACTTTTCCCAAAACCAGAACTCCCTTGGAACTTCCAGGGGAAGGTAAGTCAAAATTTTTCCAAGGTGGGACGCCTGGGTGGCTCAGCTGTGAGCAGCTGCCTTAGTCAGGGTGTGATCCCAGGGTCCACAATAGAGTCCTGCATCGTCTGTAAGAGGCCTGCTTCTCCCTCTGCCTATGCTTCTTCCTCTGTCTGTGTTTCTCATAAATAAATAAATAAAATCTTAAAAAAATTTTTTTCCAAGGTAACACTTCCAAAATCTAAGGTTTTGCCATCAACATCCACAAGAAAATTCCCTTATGAGAATATTATCTCTGATATCCATATTTGGATACTAGCTTCCTTTTAATATAGTCAAGACAAATACTAATTAAGTGAATGCAGAAAGCATTAATATGGATAAAGGTGACCTTTATAAATGATAAAATGAATAATTCACCAGAAAGATATTATAATCCTGGACCTATGAGTCCTTAAAAACATAGATGCTAAAAGTAAAAGCAAAAATGACATTCAATTAATTAAGGAATGCTCAATGAAATATTTTAACATATTTTTGTAAAAAATTATGAATCAAGCAGACAAAAAATACTAAGGATACAGAAGAGAGATTGACAAATGTTTTCTGTAAAAACATTTCTGTAAATAATTTAAGATTTGCGCTGGCCACATACAGTCTGTATAATGTATTCTCTCCATGTCCCTCTCTCTTTCCCCCTCTCTTTCATATACAAAATCCTTTAAAGATGTAAAAACCATTCTGAACTCATAAGCCACACAGAACAAGCTGGAGCTCTGGGCTGGATTTGGCCAATGGACCAGTTTGCAAAACCTTGATCTAGAAGATAAGAAAACAAGTAACAGGCTTAATCTAATGGATATTTCTTCAGTCCTGCACCAAACAATCATTCATAGGTTATCATCCATTCATTCTTTTTGAGCAAATATGAAAAATTTGTAACAATTGATCACATTATGATCTGTAAAGTAAGCCTCAATCAATACAAATGAAATCCAATATCATAAAAACACTATCTCATACCATAATGCCATAGTATTAGAAATTAATATAGGGCACCTGGGTGGCTCAGTCAGTTGAGCATCAGACTCTTGATTTTTGGCTCAGGTCAGGTCAACCCTGATTTTTCTCAGGGTTGTGAAATCAAGCACTGCGCTAAACTCTGTGCTCAACTCAGAGTCTGCTTGAGATTCCCTCTACCTCTGCCCCTCTCCACCCTCCCTGGCTCAAGTGCTCTCTCTCTCTTTTCCTCCTCTAAACAAATTAATATAAAAGAAAGACCAAACGTGCAAACATTTAGAAATTTGAAAACAAAACTTCTAGCCTCTGACAAAGCCTGTGTGGGGAGGAACAGTGGGACTGTTGATGAATGTCAGTGGTTCAGCTGGCAGCATGTACTCAGTCACCTGAGAGGGCCTTTGTTAACCACCTCAGCCCAGTCTCCTTGGGCTTCTTGCTTTCAGGAAGGCAGATAGTTGGAGCAATCCACATGGTTCTCCAAATGACTGCATTCTGCAGTGCTCTCTTCTTTCCACCTGTAGTTCTTAACCACTTAACTTTGTGCAATGCTCTTTTTTTTTTAACATGTTAAGTGCATTCTTAATAATCATGAAACAATGGATGGTGTAAACAATTTGGTATAGATGATACAAAAATGACATTATGTTTAAACTTAATTTAGAACAAAATGAATCTTTAAAAACCCCAATCTTCTAAGTTATGTGTTGAAAAAGACATCATAATAGAAATTTCAAAGTATTTCAAATTGAATGAATATGTGAACACTACTTTAAAACAAAAATGTACACTTAAATGCAAATATTGGAATGGAAGTAAGATCAAAATAATTACTTTAATTACATTAATAACATCTTATTGAGTATGTTAAAAGTTTTTCTTTAAAAGCAGGAACCAGGGATGTCTGGGTGGCTCAGTGGTTGAGCCTCTGCCTTCAGCTCAGGTCGTGATCCTGAGGTCCTGAATTGAGTTCCACATCGGGCTCCCCACAGGGAGCCTGCTTCTCCCTTTACCTATGTCACTGCCTCTTTCTGTGTGTCTCTTATGAATAAATAAACTAAAATCTTAAAAAAAGAAAAGAAAAGAAAAGAAAACTGAAGTCAGGAACGAGCACAAAATATTTACTCTTAGGTTACTGGAGATGCCTGTCAGGAGAGTAAGACTACAAACAGGAAGAAAAAATACTATAAGGACCAAAAAGGAAAAAATCAAGTTGGCACTACGATAAATAGCAAAAATTATGATAATACATAGAAAAATTATAATATGCAAATTATTAGAATTGATAAGATCAAGATTGCTAAAAATAGGATCACAATAAAATACGAATAATGTTCTAAACATGAGGAATAATTGATTAAAATAAATTATTCGTGTGAACAGAGTAGGCACACAAAAAGATCTAAATTATTAAAATAGATTTCATGCTTTGAAAGAAGACAGTCAATATTGTGAAGGTGTTGAGACTACTGCCAATTAGCTTTTAATCAAAACCAGTGTGGTTTCGTGTAACATAACAAGCTAATACGTGAAGTTATGCAGAAAGATGCAAATCCAAAAACAGCCACATCAAACTGTAAGATGGAGGGGAAGGGAAGGAAGTGCAGCTTACTGAAACTTAAATACATTATAAAGATAGAGAAATAACAATGAGACTGGAGTAGCATTAGAAAAAATAAATTAAAAGAGGAACACAATAAGAAACATGGTAAAGAATCTAGAAAAATAAAGTGTGTGTGTGTGTATTTGAGACAATCTGATATATGATATATGACAAAGATGACATTACAATGGTGCAGGATATATTGTCATCTAAAATTGTCACATGAAAAAATAGATGAAATCTTTATCTCATATTAAACTCACACATATAGATGGGTTTGGACAAGAATTGGGATGTAGATACAGACATGATATGAATATATACATAGATAGCAGGTGGGAAAAGATCAAAAAAGAAGAAACAGATTCTAAACACAAAAATTCCTTTTAGTCAACAGCATTTGGTCAAATGTATGATATAAAAACAAAAAAGATAAAACTTAAAATATAGTTTGACAAAGCTACATTAATTAAAATGAAACAATTCTCTGTGACAATTTATGAAGGCAAAAATTAGAATACTAGAAAAATTAAAATATCAAAAATTAACAGGAGAGGTGCCTGGGTGGCTCAATCAGTTAAATGTCTGACTCTTGGTTCCAGCTCAGGTCATGATCTCAGGGTCATGAGATGCAGCCCCGCATTGAACTCTGTGCTCAATGTCTGCTTGAAATTCTCTCTCACCCTCTCCTTCCCCCTCATCCTCTCTCCCCTTGCTTGTGAGCTCCCCATCTGTCTCTATTTCTAAAATAAATAAATAAAATCTCTAAAAAAAATTAAGAAGTAAAAAATGAGAAGATTCCTAACCTTTCTAATAGTTAAAAAATGTAAATTAAAACAACTTAGACTTATCATTTCTCAACTAATGGGGAAAATTTTAAAAATTAATAATAAAAATATTGACTTTGATGTAGGAAAACAGATTGGAATTCTGATAACAAGGAAATTTGGGATGAATGTACGGGAGGGATAACAAAGTGTGAAGTTCTTAGTATCCACATTTTAATGTCCATCAGGGAGCATTTACCATGAGAGAAGATCCAGACAGTAACAAAAGGGCCCAGCCAGCTCATATCAGCTAGCCTCTGTCACCAGCCACCCAGAAGCTGCCATAGTAGGCACATGGATGAAATGTCCTCAGTGGCACAATGAACACTATTCAGGAGTCCAATGGCAAAGATTCATTCACCAAGATTTATCTGTTCCTGCTACCAAATGTCAAACCTATGAGCAGCAGAAACTAACACTAAAGTTTCAAGAGACCAATTTCTCAAAGAGACCCTGAAGCCACTGTTGACAATTGGACACACTGGGCCCCAGTATCCTGACAGAACCAGCAGTTTGCTCTCACAGAAATAGACATACACTCCAGGTACAGATTTGCTTTCCTTCCCCAACCATAGGGTCTTACCATGACTCCTCAATGGATTATGGAACATTTCATTCACACTAAAAGGGTCCCACATAATATCATGTGAATCCAGGGAATCTATCTTGCATAAAAGACATTGGAAGAATGGGTCAAATGACCGTGGAATCCTCTAGCTGTATCATATCACACCACCTGCAAACTTCTGACTTGACAGGCTGTTGAACTAGCCTGCTGAAGCACAACTGAAGACAATGGTTTGGAGATACTTCTTTGAGAGGGTAGATCCAGTCTATGTTTTGAACCAAAATCTTTACATGGCACTGTGTCCCCAGTAGGAAGGAAATATATGCTCAGGGAATCTAGACGTGTACCCAGTACTCATAGAAACCCACAGAGGACATTTGTGCTTCCCTTCCATGCAGGTATGGGTTTTTCAAGTTAGATGTTCTGATCCCCAAATATATGTTGAGAAGGACATCTAGCAGATGTGGGGTGGACCACGTTCTATATGGAGGTGCTCTGTCTCCTAGCCCAGTTGGAATTGCTGCTGGTGGCAGGGAATGCAGCCCAGAAATAGCCAAGGATAACTTTCTCATATTTAACTACAATATCTGTTATCTTGCCTCTTCGATATTTGTATTTTTCAAATGTAATCTGGAAAATTTATATGGGATTAAATACTATTTTACGACATTTGTACTTCACCATATATTGTACATATTTCTGAATATGATTAAATATTCTACAATATAACATATGTGGCTATATGAAATTCTAGAAACTGAAAATCATATGCATTTCTTTTATTCTGATACTTATTTTAATTGCATTTCCCTTCTCTGTACAGAGCAAGTCATAAAGTCTTCTTATACAAAAGGACAAGCAGGAATTCCCAGGATATACTGAGAGAGGTACATCCATTAAAACCTTATCTCAACTCAGGTCATGGAGTATTGTTACAAATTTAGAGATGAGACCTGCAAGACAGAGTAAACCTATTACACTGTTTACAAATATTATTCAGAACTTTCCTGACTTAGGAATTTATTAATTTACATTTAATTTAATTTCTTTATGTAAGAGAGAAAGAGAAGAGCACGAGCAGCAGGAGGGGCAGAGGGACAAGCAGACTCCTTGCTGAGTGGGGAGCTTGACCTGGGGCTTGATCTCAGGACCCCAAGATCATGACCTGAGCTGAAGACAGACACTTAGCTGACTAAGCCACTGGGGCACCCCTGACTTAGAAATTTAAATACTACCTTATATTCTTGAATCACACTCCTTTAGTCTCAGGGAAAGTGGGCGAGAGAAGATGGGACTTTCCTGAAGCCAATCTCCAGTGACCCATTTCCCCGTCTTAATTATTAGTCATAAAAGCAACTGCATTGTATGAAAAAAAATAATAAAATGTATGTAATTCTGTTTTTAATTTATACCTGCAGCGAATTATGATTGTGCCTAAGAGCCTATGCCAGCCACCAAGGCACAACAGAAGGAGAGTGATGATGTGTATCCAAGACTAGACCTCGCTGGGGCTGTCCATGGAAGACACAGATGAACCCTGAGAAGGGGAAGAATGGTGGCTTGCACATCATCAAGGAGCAACTACCAGGACTTTTAAAAATATATGTATCCTGTGACTTTTCATATTTTTGCTTCTATTCTTGTTTTGGTTTGCTTCTCCGACCCATAACACGTAACTGACATGCCTGGGTCAGTGACTGTGATCATGGCACTAATGACAGTGAAAGAGAAGATCCCCTGGGAGCCTTCAGGGAGCACCGAGGTTCCTCTTCTTCCAGGTCCAGTCTCCTGGAACAATGAGACAAGCAGGTCAGTGGTGGGGGACCAGGCTTCCCCACAGAGCTGACTCACTCTCGGCTAGGCCATCTGAAATGTAGACAGCATGCATGTGTCTTTAGGGAGAACCTCTGAAGGTGATAGGACAATCATATGCACCACCTACAAAAATGGAAACTATAGAAATCAAGAAATCATAAACAAGCTTTATGGCAAAGCGATAAATATCCTGTGGTCCCAAAAGACATTAGCACAAATCTTAAATATGACCTTAATAGCAATTAAGTGTGGCTAAATTGTTTGATCTTTTCAAGCTTCAGTTTCCTCTCTTATGTGTGGAGAAAAGGGTGCCTATCTCTCCGGGTATCTGTGAGGATGACATAGGATAACGCATACCAAGCACCTACTGGTATATAAGACAGTTTTGGTGTTTGGTTTGTCAGAGTTTTAAATCAGTGAGTTCTTTCATGTACACAGAACAAGAAAAGGCACTTTAAAACTATTTCTTGGGCTGCCCAGGTGACTCAATGGTTTGGTGCTGCCTTCAGCCCAGGGCGTGATCCTGAAGACCTAGGATCGAGTCCCACATTGGGCTCCCTGCATGGAGCCTGCTTCTCCCTCTGCCTGTGTCTCTGACTCTCTCTCTCTCTCTCTCTCATGAATAAATAAAATCTAAAAAAAAAAAAAAAACCTATTTCTTAACACATTCCTCACAAGTTGTGGGGGCATGATTTTACTCACTATGTATAAAAAACAGGCTAAAGAAACCTTGTTATTTGGCCAACGTTGCATCATTGGCAAGGTGCTGAAACTTGGCCTGTCTTCTGAGTCCAATTTAGAAAGTACCTGAGTCATCACACTGGACGAACCCATAGCACATGGACCAGAGCTGCTGCTTCAGCTAATCTGGACAATCTAAGCAACAACATGACCAATGCCAGCAGTACGGGCTAACTTGTGCTCAGTTGTTCTTCCTTGAGATTTCTGAAAGATAAGAAGAGTTAAAAACAGCACTGAACCCCTATGGGAGGATCACATTCTGCTCAATAAAACACCAACAAACTTGTGCTTAAACAGATAGTCAACAAATATTTACTAGTACCTTCAACATATCACCTAAGCAAACAAATATTGAGTATGAATGTTCCCCATATATACCCAAGTTTTCATATAATAAGTACTCATCTATATAGACTTTAATAAATTTTAGGTCAAATCTTTGTTGTTAAAGAGTAGGATGTAAGAAGCACCTAAATGTGGGTCACACGCTATCTACCTATTTCTCATCACTGACGACTGACAGTGCTCTCTGAGTGGCAAAGGCAAATCTATATAATTTCAACACTGATATTATATTTATTTATACTATGCATCAATTAGATAAAATGCTAGTTTTTTAAAAAATATATTTTACTTATTTGAGAGAGAGAAGAGAGAGCACAAGCAGGGGGAGCAGTAGAGGGAGAGGGAGAAACCGGCTCCCCACTAAGCAGGGAGCCCGATGCAGGGTTCGATCCCAGGAACCTGGGATCATGACCTGAGTCGAAGGCGGATGCTTAACTGGCTGAGCCACCCAGGCACCCAAAATGCTAGTTTTTGAGAGTTCATTTTCTTGAAAAATGATCTCTCTTTGCAGCTAATACATATTTTGCTACAAAAATTTAAAGATATATGTGTGAGGAAACAGGAATAATTTCTAAATTATATACTGACTATGTGTTTATATGGAAAGATACTGGGAGAATTATTTATCACAAAGGAGTACATTTTTTCCACGTATACTATTAAAAATATACACTGAAAATACAAGAACAAGGATAAAATATGTGTTTGTATATATGCATGCACTTATAATGTTTCAATTATTCAATAAATAAAGTGTGTCCACTCTAGGCAGGAGCTAGGTGTGGGATGTGGAGATGAACATACACAGTCCTTGCCCTCAAGGAGCTCACTCTTAGGTAATGGCCCAAGATGTAAGCTACTTGAAGTATTATCCCAGAGTGTAAATATGCTGAGACACCTCATGAGACCAAGTTTCTTTCCCAAGAGTCTCTTAGTGGTCTTAGACCAGCTTATGCAGCTCTTGTGAGGTCAAACAGCTCATCAGGGCAAAAGCCTTCCCACAGTCTGCAAGGGTTAAACCAGAGAGTCAAAAGAACAGTCTTCTCTCAAGAGAGATCATTTGCAAGATGTTTGGGGGGAAATCATCAAAATTTTAAGAAAAACCAGACAATAACTGTCCTTTACGAAAGAGATGAGGAATGGGGTGAATCAGCTTAGGATGGGGACATTATTTTGTTATCAGCCTTCTGTTTACAAACAATCCCAGCAAAGAAGAACAGAAGCAACTTTTCTTGTTTGTCTTAGACTTCTCCTTGGCTTTCTTCTTCCACTGAACAATCCAAACACCAACACACACACCCTTTGCATCATAGATGTTGTCCTCAGGCATGAGAAGCCTGCAGTGACATAATACAGTTTCCCTACAGTTGTGTTGGCTAACGATCTTCAGGTATGAAGGCAGCTTAGTGCAGGAGGCAGCTTGAGAAAACCTCTCAGAGAGAGGGAAGAGTGCTAAGGCACAAGCTCGGGCCGGTTGTTACATGTGCGGGTGTCACGAGGACTGACGTTGAATGGGTTGTTCTATAAAAGAGAAAATCTTTGCTGAACTGAAACTAATCCCTTAATCCCTTCCATTTGTACATCAATTTACAGTTCTCCGAGCTCTTTTCCAACCATTATCATATTTAATCTTCACAAATGCCAGGAAAGAACATAGGACATGGATTAATCGGTCCTTTTAATGTAAAAGGGAGAGGAAGTGATTTGGCCAAGGTCACAAAGACAAGGAGGGACAGAGAGGCTGAAACTTGGTTGTCTTTCACTTTTTGTCAGAGACCTCCTCCTCCTCCGCTTCCTCCTCCTCCTCTTTCTCTTCCTTCTCCTCCTCTTCCTTTTCCTCCTCCTCCTCCTTTTCCTCTTCCTCCTCTTCTTCCTCCTCCTCTTCCTTTTCCTCCTCCTCTTCCTCCTCCTCATCCTTTTCCTCCTCCTCCTTCTCCTCCTCTTCCTCCTCCTCATCCTTTTCCTCCTCCTCCTTCTCCTCCTCTTCATCCTTCTCTTCATCTTCCTCTTCCTTCTCCTCTTCCTCCTCCTTCTCCTTCTTCTTTTGACTATTTTTAAGCCTGGAGGTAGATAATAACGTGCACCATGGGAAAAAAAGAAGAAAACAAATGAGAGCCTTATGTTTTGTGCCAATCTGTCATACCAGGTAAAAACTGACTCCTCCTAATACCCGGCCTAGTCTCCTACACTCCATCAGAAGGCGCTTCAAATGTGGTTCAAGGACCACTGCCAGCACAAAACGGTTTCTGCTCCACCGTGAGATAAGCGGCTTATGCGTGCATGCAGCCAACTGTCTCAGAGCTCACTCTTTCAGGTGACCTGTTTTTCGCAGCAAGGTTCTGTCTGGCAAGAGCAGTGCCTGACCGTGCATGCTTGTACAAACGTGCATTCCCATCATGACCCTGCACAAGCAGTTGAAGGATAAACCCTGTGAGTATCATGGCTCACAACTGATAAACCTAGTTGTGAAATTAATGAAATTAATGAAACTCCTAGTGTGGGACTTCAGAGTAGACTTTCTCCATGATAACCAGTTGGGTTCCATTGGAGAACTTTGAAATCGGTGAGCTTCCTGATGCCCATTACTTTCCCCACCTTCCTGCCCCCTCTGCTGGAATAAGCACTCTTTTCTCCAACCATAGGCTTTGAGCCCTTGCTTCTTGGTGGTTGTGGGCTGGCTATAAGCTCGTGAGGTTTAGAGATCTAGCAAAAGGCACTTACAGGAGAGAAGGCTAAGGGTCATGACAGAGGCATGCACAAGGCACTCTGCAGAGACCAGTCAGGGGCCCCTGCACTAGAGTGAGGGAAAGTCTTCAGGAAAGATGCCAGAGAAGAAATGATGACTGTACAGAGCCCAGTTAGTGCTGGGAAAGTACCAGGTAGAGAGTGGGCGAAAGTGAATATCCCATAGAAGAAATAGCGCAGGAAAAATAACGAAGGAGAGAGCTTGCAGAACTACAGGCATGCTGTTATCCAACAGGGTGAGAGGCATAGCATAAGTGGGAGGAGCCTGGCCATCAAGGATCATCAAGGACATATTTTGCCAGAGTAAGAGGCTTAGTTTTTATCCTGTGGGCAGTGGGAAGCCATTGAAGCCATTTATGCAGGGATAGGAAGAATAAGGTCAAAATGTCTAAAGAATGTCACTCTGGAAACAAGATATTTGGAGCCTGTTACTGAAAGCAAGGAAATTAGTTGACAGATTTTTGCAGCAACCCAGGAGGGCAGGGATGGCTGAGGCAGGGAAAGTGGAGGTTTAGAAAAGAAAACTGGGATTTTCACAAGGTTGAGCCTGATAATTAATGATAACGTTGGAGTGGAAGTTGTTGGGAGAGAGAAACATCAAGGGCAATGGAGTTCTTGGTTTGTACAAAATGCTAACGTACTGGTTCCCAGCCAGCGCACATTTTTCTCCATAATGAAGCAGGCTGTATGTGGAAGTCAGAACCCACCTGTCCCTGTCCCTTGACCTCTGTCCAGCACTAGCCAAATTCTGTACAGTAACCAAATTGGGCCAGGGCCACAGCCCATCACTCAGGACACTCTACATGTTCACAACCTGCTCATCTGTAGATCGGCGGTCCAGAGCAACTTCCCGGTCCTTGCCACATCTCATACTCCTCCTCTCATCCTGCTACCTCAGACCTGGGAGTTGTTTCTGTTCTCCTTGTCTTTTAATTCTGCATCTCCTCAGTGACCCTGAGTGGGGTAACCTGGCTCTTCTTACTGCTTTGACTTGTCTTAGATAAGATGCCTAGCCTAAGAAGCAGTCGGGATCCAGGCATGCCTGAGCCTAGCCTATCAGCTGGCCTCCTGGTTTTGACTGAGTGGCTCTGACTAGAGGTCCACACAGTTTTAATGACCCAAATGGCCTTGTGCTTGGTATATTCTCCCTAAGACTGTAGGATGGCTATTTATCTTTGAGACTGCCTAGCTCAGAGGAAAGGTTTTGAGGCCTGATCTGTCCAGTTGCCGCAGCACATCCTACCATTCACACCCACCACTGCACTCAGTGGGTGAAGAGAGATGGACAGCTCACGGTGTATGTCAGACCCCAGTGGGGATGAGGCACCAGAAAGGTGGAATAATAAAGTCTGGATAGCACTTTGTCTCATTGGATCCTCATAACAAAAGTGGTCTGTTCACATGAACAGATATGTATTGTATCCATACTATGTAACAGATGCTCTAGAAGGAATTGGAGATTCAGGGGGCAGAAAAGAAGAAAAACTTTCCTTTTGGCTGTGAAGATAAGGTTTTAGTGGAGAAGAGATGGATATGAGCAAACAAAAAAATGTGGTTAGCTGTAAGCTCTATGAAGAGACTAAAACATTATAAAGAGATGGTGGGAGATAGAGGCTAATTCTGGGTGGGTGGTTAAGGAAGGCCTCTCTGAGCAGCTGAGCTTTGAGCTGAGATAGGAATGTAGGGAAGAGTCAGCCCTACTCTCTGAGAAGGCTGGTAGGAAAAGCATTTTAGCCAGAGGAAACAGCTGGTGCAGATACTCCAAGGTGAGAGCTGGAGTAGCTAAATGCAAGGATCCCACAGCAAATTTGTCTTGGACATCCATGTAAAAACTAGAGCTTTTTTCTAAAATTCTATTCTGGAAGAATATTGTTGCTTCTTAATTTCCCAGTAGATACGTCTTTTTATTCTTTAGAGAAACACTTTGGCACATGAGAAAGAGCACAGGCTTTGGGGGAAGACATAATTAGGTTTGAATATCAATTCCATCTCTCTTTATTTCTATCAGCTTAGTTAAAGTATTTAGAATCTCTCAGCCTCAGTTTACTCACCTGTGTATTAAGAAGGAAAAGCCTGACTTTACATATTTGGAGAGAGACCCAAACAAGATAAAGCATTTTTTAACACTTAGTTAATTTTCTGAGAGGTAATGTGCACTTAATAAATATTAGTTCTTCCCTCTCCTCATTAAAGAGGCTTAAAACTATTATAAACAAGAGCATTATTGGTATTATTAAGTTCATAACCCTCCTGCTTTCATTTAAAGGAAATCCTTTTTATTAGCATAAAGGAATACGAATAGAAATGTGAACATCACAATATTTGTAAGTTCTACTAAATATATTTAGTGTGGTATGTGGGTAGTCAGTTAAGCTACACCAATTTTAATGGGCCTTGAGGATGAACAATACCAACAAACAGAAAAGAGAAAACATTGGGGTTAGTCCAGGGCAAATTGGTCTAGTTAGCATTCCATTTCCCTGATCTAAAGAAACAATGAAAAGGACGTGCCATTTCTGGGATGATTGCTATGTGCCTTGAGTTTCATGTGTTAAACCTCTAATTCCTAAAATAATCTGAAAGTTAGGTATTTTTATTGGAACTCTAGCGATTGCAAATGACAGAGTCTCAATTTGAACTTACAAAAGAGATGGTTTTGTGAAGTGCTAACTGTGAAGTACAAGGTTGGGACCAGAATCAGGCAGGGCTGGATTCAGAAGTTCAAATGAGGTTTTGAATTTTGTTTTAACTTTTGCTTTCCCTTTCAATATCCCTGCCTTTCATCCTCCTGCGTTGACTTTATCATTAGGCAAGCTCTTCCCAGGAGAAGAAACATCATTGCTGGAGTCCCAAGATCCTATGACTCATGATCCAAAATTAAAGAAATTTTTCTTTCCCAGTGTCCATAGACCAGCCTTAGGGAGGATACCCATTGGCCCTACTTGGAACAAGTTTTTTTTATTTTAACACTTTCTCATGATCAAGGTGATGAGCTCAAATGCCCATCCTGTAATGATGTCAAGGATGATGTTTAAGGACTGATGGGAAATAGGACCATGATTGACAGAGCTATCAGGACTAAATGGATTTGGTAGGAGTGTTGTCAAAAGAAGGATGTTAAATAGATAGATATACACTCCATACTAGCTTGCACTCTCAATTTGCATGTAAGAAAACAGAGGGTTGGGTATATAAATCAACAGATAAACACAATCTTGCCCAAATCACACAGCTGATCAATGGCAGAACAGAGATTTAAAATAATGACCGATTCTGAAGTCTGAGATCTTTCCAGTATGTCACCTGCTTTTCTAACCCTCCATTAATGCAACAGGTACCGCCAACAAATACTTCAACAAGGAGACCTAGATTACTGTTTTCCATTTGCAGTGTCTAATTTCTAAGGGATTTTTCATGCACCGTTTCCTCTCTGTTTTGGCCTATTTTTGTTATATGTATATTAGGTTATTTTAACATGTGGCTTCTTTATGCTATTTCATATTTTTCAAATGCAATCTACTAAACAATAAACTTACCAGAAAAAGAAGAGTTCATTGGAAAGGACTTAGGCCGTGGACAGCTGAACTCCATAAGTCTTGGATTTTGACTAGTGCTTATTTTCCAGTGAAATCCACAGGGCTGTGCAGAATGCCAGAGAAAAATGAAGGCGATACATTGTGAGGGTGTCCAAATTGTGCTCAACAGAGCCACAGGCCTCCAGTGCTCCCCAGGGGCCCTGGGAGCAGCCAAAAGGAGGCCAAGAGCTAGGACGGCTCAAGCATCCCCCACACCCATCCAGCTCTATCCACATCATTGAAAATGTGAGGTTCACCACTTTAATAGAAGAGCTTGCAGCCTCACTCACTGGTCTGATGGCGGAGCATGGCCATTGACACCATCTCCAGGACCCGATGGTTGGGGTGGTTGTTTTGGTGAGTTGTCTATTAAGGGTCAGACATGGCCCTCCTCTTTTTAGGTATTGTACTTCAAAATACTCCCCACAAGTAAGCACAAGCATTTCAGAGGTTTATTACTCACACAGGCATAGGCCAAGTGGTCAGAACCCCAGAAGGAACTCAAGATTTTCATTAAATTGCCCAGAATCAGCAGAAAAATAGATTAGTAAACTTGCTGGCTGTACTCTTTGGGCTCAACAAACAGACTTTGGGCTCAGGGGCACTAGCTCCACTGTAACCCATCAATCCTCACCAGATGACTGGTAATTTATAACCAATCACTTTTCTTTGTGTAACTGTGTGGCTTCTGCCTTTGTCAGGGAGAGTCTTCACTGAAGCTGCTCTTGTTCATACTTACCTATATTGAGGAAAAACCCAAAGCTTTAAAATAATGATTTCTGATTATTTTTTTAATAATAAATTTATTTTTTATTGGTGTTCAATTTGCCAACATACAGAATAACATCCAGTGCTCACCCCATCAAGTGCCCCCCTCAGTGCCCGCCACCCAGTCACCTCCACTCCCCGCCCTCCTCCCCTTCCACCACCCCTAGTTCGTTTCCCAGAGTTAGGAGTCTTTATGTTCTGTCTCCCTTTCTGATATTTCCTACCTATTTCTTCTCCCTTCCCTTCTATTCCCTTTCACTATTATTTATATTCCCCAAATGAATGAGAACATAAAATGTTTGTCCAGCCTTATTAAAAAGAAGAGAGAGAAGACTCAAATTAATAAAATCATGAAGAGAAAGGAGAGATCACTACCAACACCAAGGAAATACAAACGATTTTAAAAACATATTATGAACAGCTATACACCAATAAATTACGCAATCTAGAAGAAATGGACACATTTCTGGAAAGCCACAAACTACCAAAACTGGAACAGGAAGAAATAGAAAACCTGAACAGGCCAATAACCAGGGAGGTAATTGAAGCAGTCATCAAATACCTCCCAAGACACAGAAGTCCAGGGCCAGATGGCTTCCCAGGGGAATTCCATCAAACATTTAAAGAAGAAATCATACCTATTCTACTAAAGCTGTTTGGAAAGATAGAAAGAGATGGAGTACTTCCAAATTCGTTCTATGAGGCCAGCATCACCTTAATTCCAAAATCAGACAAAGACCCCACCAAAAAGGAGAATTACAGACCAATATCCCTGATGAACATGGATGCAAAAATTCTCAACAAGATACTAGCCAATAGGATCCAACAATACATTAAGAAAATTATTCACCATGACCAAGTAAGATTTATCCCCGGGACACAAGGCTGGTTCAACACTCGTAAAACAATCAATGTGATTCATCGTATCGGCAAGAGAAAAACCAAGAAACATATGATCCTCTCATTAGATGCAGAGAAAACATTTGACAAAATACAGCATCCATTCCTGATCAATACTCTTCAGAGTGTAGGGATAGAGGGAACATTCCTCAACATCTTAAAAGCCATCTATGAAAAGCCCACAGCAAATACCATTCTCAAAGGGGAAGCACTGGGAGCCTTTCCCCTAAGATCAGGAACAAGACAGGGATGTCCACTCTCACCACTGCTATTCAACATAGTACTGGAAGTCCTAGCCTCAGCAATCAAACAACAAAAAGACATGATTTCTGATTATTATTTACAGTTGAGTACTCATTGTCCTTTTTATTGTTTTTCTCCCTTGCATTAATGTTTTTACCATTTTAACACATCACACTGAAGAGTCTTAGGTGTATCTTATTTATCTCTTCCAGTGGTATATGGATGTGTCTATGCACTCAGCAAACAGTTGTTCAGCGGGGATTTTAAACCACATCCTGTGTAACATACCAGACTTGTAAATCGAATAAACACATCTAATACCAAGTGCTGACAATACAGTGGAGGTGGTGAGAGGAGGATGGACTCACAAATACAAAATGATAACACAAGGGTGCAAATGCACTCAGAAAGAGAAGATATTTGCAAATGACATATCAGATAAAGGGCTAGTTTCCAAGATCTATAAAGAACTTATTAAACTCAACACCAAAGAAACAAACAATCCAATCATGAAATGGGCAAAAGACATGAACAGAAATCTCACAGAGGAAGACATAGACATGGCCAACACGCACATGAGAAAATGCTCTGCATCACTTGCCATCAGGGAAATACAAATCAAAACCACAATGAGATACCACCTCACACCAGTGAGAATGGGGAAAATTAACAAGGCAGGAAACAAATGTTGGAGAGGATGCGGAGAAAAGGGAACCCTCATACACTGTTGGTGGGAATGTGAACTGGTGCAGCCACTCTGGAAAACTGTGTGGAGGTTCCTCAAAGAGTTAAAAATAGACCTGCCCTACGACCCAGCAATTGCACTGCTGGGGATTTACCCCAAAGATACAGATGCAGTGAAATGCCGGGACACCTGCACCCCGATGTTTCTAGCAGCAATGGCCACGATAGCCAAACTGTGGAAGGAGCCTCGGTGTCCAATGAAAGATGAATGGATAAAGAAGATGTGGTTTATGTATACAATGGAATATTCCTCAGCTATTAGAAATGACAAATACCCACCATTTGCTTCAACGTGGATGGAACTGGAGGGTATTATGCTGAGTGAAGTAAGTCAGTCGGAGAAGGACAAACATTATATGTTCTCATTCATTTGGGGACTATAAATAATAGTGAAAGGGAATATAAGGGAAGGGGGAAGAAATGTGTGGGAAATATCAGAAAGGGAGACAGAACGTAAAGACTACTAACTCTGGGAAACGAACTAGGGGTGTTGGAAGGGGAGGAGGGCGGGGGGTGGGAGTGAATGGGTGACGGGCACTGGGGGTTATTCTGTATGTTAGTAAATTGAACACCAATAAAAAAAAAAAAAAAACCTTAGAAGAAGAAATGCAAAAAAAAAAAAAAAAAAAAAAGAAAGAGGCATGTGCAAGGAATGAATAAGCACAGAGAAGATGCTCATGACCCAGCCCAAAGGGGAGGGAGGTTTGGAGCAGACTTCCACAAAAGGGGATCGTTTCTTTTTTATCCATTCTTCCTTGTATTATATATGAAGAGTGGGCTAAAATCTAGCTATAAATGTTTGTTTAAACAATACCAACTGCCAACTGAGGGCAAACACCTCTAGGCACCATTGGATAATGATTTAGGTACCAAGTACCTATGGTACCATTAGAAAGTCTTACGAAAATTTGACAAAAATGGTGTCTAATGATCAGAGATGATTTCCAACTCAGCTGACCCCATATTCACTTCTCTTACCTTTGAGAATGTTGCTCAAGACATCTTTAGACCTACATACCTTTTCTCTTAGGCATGCTATCTCCCCATGAAGGCACCTTTTTCCAACACAGGCAAATTTCAATAGGGAAAAAAAAAGAGATGTGAAACAATATGACTTTAGGAACTTCCAGATTCTAGGAATCCATTGGCTTTGTGGTCTCTAGACTAGATGGTTCCAGAGAAGGAATCACATGTGAAGGTGTCCAGTTAGGCATTTTGCTCATACCTTCAAGAGAATGATAAATGTGCTGTTTTTTTGTGCTTTTGTTGCTGTTGTTGTTGTTGTTTGTTTTCCAGAGCAAGAGATGCAAAGCACAGAGTCCTGGTTCAGGTCCATTGGGTGCTGACATTTAAGAGCATTGTTTTGGGTATCAACAAAAGTGGTCTATATATACAATGGAATATTACTCAGCCATCAGAAAAGATGAATACCCATCATTTCCTTTGACGTGGATGGAACTGGAGGGTATTATGCTGAGTGAAATATGTCAATCAGAGAAGGACAATCATCATATGGTTTCACTCATATGTGGAATATAAGAAATAGGGAAAGGGAAAGGAGGGGAACTGAGTGGGAAAAATTAGAGAGGGAGACAAACCGTGAGAGACTCCTAACTCTGGGAAATGAACAAAGGGTTGAGAAAAGGGAAGTGGGTATGGGTATGGGGTAGCTGGGCAATGGGCACTGAGGAGGGCACTTGAGGGGATGAGCACTGGGTGGTACACTATATGTTGGCAAATTGAATTTAAATTAAAAAAATGTAAAAAACAAAAGAGAAGTTGACACTCTCGTTCTGTCAATCACTGTGTGAACTTCACCACACTACTTCACCTGTCTCATCCCTACTTTCCACATCCCTAAAATGAATACTGTGGGGGTATCTATCTCATAGTGAGAGAGAGAGTGCAAGGTGAGAAGAGCTTTGGCCAATAGTTGTGTTTTTTTAGTATTTATAAACACTCATCTGAATTCTGACAATTTACCTTTAGAGCAAGTTAGGTATGGCTAGTGTTTGGAAAATGAGAGGAGACTTTCATGACCAAAAAGTGAGGGCAGCCTCAACAAGAGAAGGAAGGGCATTAATTCCAACTGGAATGTATTTGATGAGAAGTGAGGGATGGTGAATTGGATCAAATGCTGATTTAGGTGATGCATTCTACAAATAGCCTTGTTTCAGGGAACAACTTTTGCCTCTCTACCATTATCAAATACTGGGCAGAGCATTTGGGGTGACAAAGGGTAAACTGATGCCTTAAGGGAAGAGATTGTGTTTATCCATTATTATCTGTCAGGTAATAGGTGGTCAATAAATATGCTTTGAATGAATGGACTAGAAAAGGCTTCAGTGTGACTCTTATGATTTATAGAAAACAGATGTGTGAGTATAAGGCGGTGTACAAAGTGGTGACTGCTCTTGAGTTTGTTACAAATGAGGAGAGATAGAATAATACCAAAAGTGTGATGGGCCAAAAGGAAGAAGGACTCGTCACCTGCACAAACTTGGCTAAGTGCACCAGGCATCAAGGCTTCGAGGTGGGCACTATGCTTCTGTATGGAGGTGTGCCAACATCCTGGTCTATAACATGAGGAAAGTGGTTCTACAGATATCCCTCAGTTTGGGGATATGCCCACAAACTTTTTTTCAACTAAAAAGTGGTTTTCAAGTGTGCATTGTTGTTGAGAGTTCAGCTCTGGGAGTTCACTAAACAGAGAAAAAGAACTTCCAGGTGGAACAAAGAACAGACATGGCCTTGACATAGGAACCCCAAATTACCTGATTCTGATGCTATTACATCTTATCTATTGAACCATCATATAGCATTTATGAATGTTTCCAAAGAGAAATAAGAAAAATGTACTAATTGAATAAAAGCTGGATGTTTTAAAATGTCATTCAAATGACTTTAGAAAACATGCTCAGCTAATTAGCTATTATGAACAGGTATCTATGGAAACAGCTGTATATCAGTACTCAAAATAGACAATCATTTAACCATTTCACAGAGAATAAGAAAACAAAAGCAAGGCTAGTTCAGTGATTTGTGGGTGTGTGTGTTTGTGTGTGAGACACATAGTAGGAGAAAAATGCAGAATTTTTTGAAAGGAAGAAATAACAATAAAATAAAAAAGACCCAGGGTGGGGGGTGAGGGAGTAGAATAGAAACAAGCATTCTGCATATCTGGAGACCATGCCCACTTTATGCACATTAGCAGCAATACATTTTATACCCTTAATGGGATGATAATTTGTAATAATATTCAACATGTATTATAATACAAAATGCATTGAGCGGCACTTACGTTGTCTGAGGACACAGAGATGAACTCAACTTCTACTCTTGAGAAGCACACAGCATGGGATATCCACAGGAAGATTTAACAGGAGAGAGACATGTGGGAAGCATTCTGGGAACATAGATAAGGGCATTATAAATCTGGTTTTCGGAATGAGGCATCAGCGAGAACCACAGGGAGAGGTGGCTTCTGAGCACGGCCTAAAGCCAGACAGGTATGCATGCAAGCGGCGAGGATAAGACATGGTACCAGCAACATCCATGGCCCCGAATTATATACACGGTGTGCTGGAAAGGGGAAGGAAAAAAAAGCAGTGAACTCAGAGATTTTTCTGAGACTTTGAACACATTACAAATGTATCCTAATTTAAGCCTTGTAACAATCCTATATTGGGTACGATAACTTTACCCAAGTTTCACAAATGAGAAAACAGATGCTCTGAGGTACTAGGTTACTTGCCCATGACTGCCCTGCTAAGAGTCAGGATTTGAACTACCTGACTTATGATGTTCTAGAAAATCTCATGGCCAAGCTCAAAAAGAATCCAGTGCCGCCAACCTGCCCCCAACATGCATCTATTAATAATGTAAATTACAAGTCTACCATGGTGCTATAAAACATAAATTAGGAAGTAAAACAAGAGGTGAAAAACAGCATTTTATGTTTTACAGAACCTCTGAATATATTCAACTACTTCTCCAATCAGCATAACCCTGCATGAAATGACTGGGTAACTATGGTACCATAATGTTTTAAGATGGTAAAGACACACGCATGCACATATATACACCTAAATACACATATGGACACTAACATACTCATTATCACTTAGAGAGGCCTATGCTTTATAACTACGTTCCAAAGTGCTTTAAAACATATACATGTAGAGGGACACCTGGCTGGCTCAGTGGTTGAGCGTCTCAGGGCGTGATCCCGGAGTCCTGGGATCGAGTCCCACATCGGGCTCCCAGCAAGGAGCCTGCTTCTCTCTCTGCCTCTCTCTCTCTGTCTTTCATGAATAAATAAATAAAATCTTTAAAAAAAAAGTCTACACGTAGATGTGAATTGTTGTTTAGTCAAAAAACAAACTGTGACATTAATGAACATATTTAATAATTAGAATTAATATGAATTAAAAAGCGGAGAAAAATTAAGCACTGTTAATGAAACACATTGGTACAAATTACAATCCTGCTGTCAAGAAGAGGAATAACTAAGTCAGAACTGCCAAATACATTGATCCAAGCTACATATAAAGGGAATATGATCTGATTTGGGACTTCATCTCTTTTAGTTCCTACCCTAAGGCTGTTGTCTTGGCAATTCCTTCAGAACTCTGAGCCACAGATTCTTTATCTATAAAACAAAGATAATAATTATTTATCAATGTTCTTGGATTTCTATGACTTTCCTATGATTTTCCAGGCACTGTCTTAAGTGCTTTATATATATTTACAGCCTTTTAATTCTCACAGCATGCTCAGCTAATTAACTCATTAACAAGGCAGATATAACCTCCATTTTGCAGATAAGGAAACTGAGGCACAGAGAGATTAAGTGATTAGAGCTTCTTCACACCTTATGCAGATTTATCAAGGAGTCCATTTATGCACAAATCCTAATAAACTGAAAAGAAGATTCCCAAGGCAGATCTCTGGGTAGAGAAAGAAGATAGGAAGGAAGACAATGAAGGACAAGATAGAGAAGAGGAGGCAAAGGGAGAAGAAAAACTTAAAAGTTCATCCTTCTGTTTTATACATAGTGATTCCACAAGTCTGAATGTTAGGCTGTGCTCACAGGGTAGCTACCACCTGGCACCATACAGCACTATTACGATACCAGTGACTATATTCTGTGTGCCGTACCTTCCATCCCTGTGACTTCTTCATTCCCTTAGTGGAAGCATGTATTTTCCACTCCCCTTCACTGCTTCTCTTGCCCTAGTTCAAGAGTTCAATCTTTTAAAATAATTTTGAGATGAAATCATGGCCAAGTATACACTCAAGAATCTCCATGTTCGGTGACAAGTTGCATTGACTTCCTGGTGTTTTCACAAAATTCAAGAACACAGAATGCAAAATTAGAGACAATGTCATTTAAATTCTCAACCACCATTATGCTCATTATGGTTACAGTACAAAACACCATTAGCCTGTGTCTCCAGACCACACCTGACAGTGAATAAAGTCAGGGTCAAAACGATAATGCCTGAATGGAACTCTTGTGGATCTGTCCTCACATGGAAGTTTGTCATCTCTCCTACATTGCCAGAATTTCCCGAAAAAAAAAGTTTCACTTATACCTTCAGGCACCGACCTTGAGTGGCCACTTGGTGCCAACTATTTTCTTCTCATTCCTGCCTTAGCTGTTCTCCTTCATCGGCTCCGATGCTCCCAAGTCCATCATCAAAGAGCCAGAGCTTCCGAATGCCTTTAAATCACTCCCTCTGGCTTCCAGGGCTCCAGCTCCTCTAGGTTTGGTCCTCCTTTGGCCTTTGGAGTGCTGACCATGGCCATTCCCAGCAGGATCCCCAGGAAACAGGCACCAGGATATACCTCGGCCCCCCAGAGAAGCCTCCTTCAGACCGCCAGCTTTCTTTGAGCTCCTCCAGTATTTGGTACATAATGGTATCACTCAGCCATCAGAGCATTCTTGTAAGAAAGAGATATTAGTCCTATTTTAAAAATAAGGATAATGAAAAGAAAGGAGATATTGTTCCTCGAGTCACACAGTGTGAACTGGCAGCAAACTGACATCAAATCTGTTCCATTATGCATGACTTAATGTTTATTAACTGGAATAGAATTATTTCTCACTTGGTCTTCCACAGAAGTAGAGGATAAACTTCCAGGAGTCCCTCATTTTTTGGTGCTAATTATCCATTCTACACCCAAAACACCAGCATAGAACCAAACAATCTGGTTAATCTTATTCATGTAGCTAAATCCCATTCAACCTTTAGGCTTACTTAAACATGACACACCTGGGGAGCCCTTTCATGACCTTTCCCCTACTTTAAGATCTCTGGTTATATAGTCCTATGACTTCTTGTGTGTCTTCTATCATGGCACTCATGGTATTTAATTTTCAGTATCATTGACTAAAGGAAGAGACTGTCTGCCTCATCTATAGCTTCACCCCCACTGCTCAATACCTATTTCAGTGCTTGGCTCTAAGCACGCATAGGATATATACCAATGTAAGACAGAAGTAACTGAATTTTGATGCATATAATAATCATTCTGTGAGTTTATTAAAAATGTAGGTGTGTCAGATTCAGTGTATCTATGATGGGCCCTAGGTATTTGAATTGGATCAAGCACTTTTTAAATTTTGATGTGCAAAGATATTTTGCAGATTCCATTGAGTGAATTAATGTTTGGGTGCAAGTGTAGATAAATAAAAATGAATAAATACATCAATTATCCATTAATTAATAAATGGACAAATAAATATATTACCAAGATGAGACTAGATCTGAGATTGGGTTGATTCCATTAAGATTCATCCTGCTTTTCTACGGGTCTAGTCTGAACAGGCAGCAAGACTCCCCTTGACATCTCTTTAAACACAAATGCTCAGGGATGAAATAGTTCTCTGATAATCATCATTATATTTTATACGCCCCACCAACACTCCAAATGAAGCCTTTGTGCTAAATCTTTGTAGAAACAAACAATTGGGAACTAGGAAAAGTCTTAATCAACTTGAAAGTAAACACTAGGTTTCCATTTAAATAACTATCATCTCCCCAAACGCAAACTTCTCAAGACCAACACTGAATAAATGCAGAAAACACATCTATTAGCTGAAAATGAATAAAACAGTATTTATGAAATGAGTAATTTGAATTTGATTAATGTTTATAAATGTGTTTACATATGAATTGAATATTAACCTATAGCTTGAAAGGGTTTAATTAGCCTTGGAATATTGTTTTGGAGCACAATGAAAAATAACCAATTCACAAAGGGAAAGGCAAAGGATATCTGCATGCACAAATGAGGTCAATTAATTAAGCAATTTGCATATGTTTGAATGGTTATTTTCAGGGCATTTTTTTGACATTTGGCTCTTCTTATTCCCATATTGTGTCTTTAGTGTTCTATTTATACAACACATCAATCACTCAGCCGCTCTGAGTGCATTATGATCTGCTCAGGTGCAACTCTGGAGGCCACAGTCTTCCTGGGAACTAGTCATTCCTGCACAAAAGACACAAAAACTTGCCCAAATGAGCTCTAGAATGATAAACAGGGAAATCAAGTTTAAACTAAACCAATGCATTTGAATAGAACCATAAAATATTGGTATCCAGCAATCAGAATATAGTAAAAGCTCAGTAATTATTTATTTAATGAGTGAATAGGTGAATAAAAACTATCATGGATTTCAAGAACTATCCAACAGTGCTTTTAAAATAATCATTGCAATGATATAATTTCAAACCTTTTTTTATCCACACCCTCGACCTTGCTTTGGGCCTTCTATATTTTGCATTTACTCATCTCTCAGGAAAATGTTGTGAAGTCTTACTATATTCCAGTTGCTTTTTTAAAAAAAAGTGTGTATTCCATATGCTATTACAAATGAATTGTTTTGACCCTCCAGTTTTGAAAATTCTCATGTGGGATCCTCTACCCTCCCCAGTACCAAAGCAATATTATTGAGGCTCCTAATGCAAAGTCAAACAGCTAGTTAATCAAATAATAACATATGCAATAAAATAAATAAAATAAACAGGCATTGCATAATAGATATGCAATAAAAATAAAATAAAAATATATTGCATAATAGATATGCAATAAAATGAAAGTATATTGCATAATAGATATGCAATAAAGCCTAACCTTTACCTCCTGCCACCAAATATATAGAGGCCATTGTTAATCAGATATCCAAGCACTAGAAGTGGGGCAGAGGAAGGAATAAGAATATCATCAAGAAATAACTCATTTCTTACAAGTTTTACAATGTATCCAATTGTGCTATTACACATATTATTCAATATCAATTTGTGAAAGAAGTATGAAAGAGGGGATCTCTGGGTGGCACAGCGGTTTGGTGCCTGCCTTTGGCCCAGGGCGCTATCCTGGAGACTCGGGATCAAATCCCACCTCGGGCTCCTGGTGCATGGAGCCTGCTTCTCCCTCTGCCTATGTCTCTGCCTCTCTCTCTCTCTCTCTCTCTCTGTGTGTGTGACTATCATAAATAAATAAAAATTTTTTAAAAAAGTATGAAAGATATTACTCTCCTGATTTGACATGGGAGGGAATGTGTTCTTTTTAACGTAGTAAAATATCTAAAGCATTATCACTAACTCTGATTTCCAAGGTTTCTCAGGCTTTTTTTTTAAGATTTTATTTATTTATTCATGAGAGACACAAGAGAGAGAGAGACAGAGACAGGCAGAGGGAGAAGTAGGCTCTGTGCAGGGAAACTGATGTGGGACTGGATCCTGGGACTCTAGAATCATGCCCTGGGCCGAAGGCAGGTGCCGAACCGTTGAGCCACCCAGGTGTCCCTGTTTCTCAGATTTTTAAAGCCAGAAAATGAGACAGATTTTTTTTTTCTGCATTGAAAAAATAAAAATTTATGTAATCAGAGAGGGGTTAGCATCTTGTGTTGCTGTGTGAGTACCTCCTGTAAGGCATGACTGTAAGGACACTAGAAAGTGTTCTGTTCACCATCCACAAAAGGTTTCCCAAAATTTTTGAAAAATACCTTAAAGTATTTAACTATGAACAGGGCCTCTCTTTCCACAGATATAAACAACAAGGAGGAAGACAATAATAGTGAAAGGGAATAGGTAAGGGAGAAGAAATGGGTAGGAAATATCAGAAAGGGAGACAAAACATAAAGACTCCTAACTCTGGGAAATGAACTAGGGGTGGTGGAAGGGGAGGAGGGCAGGGGGTGGGGGTGAATGGGTGATGGGCACTGAGGGGGGCACTTGACGGGATGAGCACTGGGTGTTATTCTGTATGTTGGCAAATTGAACACCAATAAAAAATAAATTTATTATTAAAAAAAGGAAAAAAAAGAGCTAGGATTATTAAAGCTAGCAATTAAAATTACACATGTAAGAGGAAGAGAATATCCTGTCTTTCTAGTTTTCCTGGTTAGTTGGAAGTTTAAATGGAGCCTGATAGAAATAAAGTATGCAAATGAGGTCCTTAGGGGGCTTGTCTTTGAAAGAAAAAATAATTCATGGGAGACATTCTGTTGTACTAAACTCAACCTTTGCCAACTCTCCAACTTCACCAAGATCTACCTGGATCAAGTTAATCTTTCTAATTATTTGGCATAAGAGACTGCACTGGGTGACTTGGAGGTATGAGCGCAGTGTGAAGAGCACTGAGATTAGAGGAGCATTATATTGTTAAAAAGAGCAGCAGTCAATGTATTAAGAGCATGCTATTTATCAGGCATTGTATCAGGTCCATGGAAATACACTATCTAACCAAATTGTCCCAATTAATTCTCGAAGGAATCAATTATCCCAACTTTTATTTATTTCGCAACTAAAGTTCATGGAACATTTGTATTTACCCAGTTTCCCCTAAGCAATAAGCTGCAGAGCCAAGACTGGTTCAAATGTGCCTGGACCCAAATCCCAGATTCTCACTTTTGATTCCATTACCTGCTTTCTGTAGGAGGACCCACTCATACAGCCCACTGAGTACCATGAGTTCTGGTAAACAAAGTCCCAGGAGAATAGATTGCTCTTGCCAAATATTAAGATATCACCTGAAACTAAATCCTATATCCCCTTTTACATTCAGGTCAGAGAATTCACAGACTCCTTTCAGAGCAACCATTTCCCAGGAACTGGAATGGTAAGCTTCGTCCCATCTCACCCCACCCACTGAAACACACACATATTTCCCCTTAGCTATAGTCTTGATTTCTCATTTCCCCCCCTTCTTTCCTAATCTATGAAGGCAAAATACCACAGCATAGCAGGCTTAGGTTCTGGAATCAGGTGGATGAGGAGGGCTCTGATATGGCTGAAAGGCTGGTTAATTGTGGGATTTTGAGCAAGACGATCTTTCTCAATCCTAATCCTCTTTCATTAAAGAGGGAAAATAATTCTTAAACTAAAGCCTTGTGAGTGTGAAGTGTCATCTAGTTTGCAAATCGAGCCATTATTACTCTCCTCTTTGCTTCAATAAAATTCAGCAAAGACTAAGGACATATTATATCAGATGATGACCATGGTAGGACTAGACATTTATATTAGACTAAGTACCTTCCAGTCAAGCCACTAACCCCAAGACAGAATAACTGCCTGGTTTACTCTGTAGTGCATTCCTTCTCAGTCTCTGATTTCTTAGGTTTGTACTTATCTTCTGTTCCTGCCTCCTACAGCCCCAAGAACCTAAGGCTTTATGCTTCCCTCTTTATCCTGCCTTGAATTATTTCCTGGATTCTAATTTCTTATTGTGTCTGTGCTTATACTAGTCTCCAGTTACCAAGGAAAACAGCTATACTTTATCCATCCTATTGCAGAGCAAGATATCCTAGCACTAGCTCTTTGGAAGGAGATGCATCCATTTGCACAAAAAAAGAAGACATCTAAAGAGTCCAGGCCTAGCTTTTGAGGATTCTGATGAATAAAACACTAATATTTATATTCAATGAAGGAAAGTGTATTAAATTTTCATGCCTTCATTGGCCTCTTAAGGATGTCTACCACATGAGCTTTCCTTAGAAATAACTGCCAAAACAAGTGTTGTCATCCCATGGCTAGTTGGGATTCCCTCATTGCCCAGTTCCACAAAAAAAGCTCACAGGTCTTTTTTATTTTATTTTATTTTATTTTATTTTATTTTATTTTATTTTATTTTTTGGGGGGTACAGTATACTTTATTGATGGTACATGACAAGGTAGGGCTCCCCAGGCCCCTCCCCTTCCTGGGGGTCTAGGATGTAAATTGGAGGTCAGGAGATTCTCAGTGTTTTGGGGGATTAAGTTGGGGCAGGGACTCCCCAGCAGCTGAGAGCCTCTCTCTTCCTCTTGTTCTTGCTGGGGCTGGTGGTCCAGGAGGCTCTTACTCCTTGGAGGCCATGTGGACCATGAGGTCCACCACCCGGTTGCTGTAGCCGAATTCATTGTCATACCAGGAAATGAGCTTGACGAAGTGGTCATTGAGGGCAATGCCAGCCCCGGAGTCGAAGGTGGAAGAGTGGGTGGGGTGTCACTGTTGAAGTCACAGGAGACAACCTGGTCCTCAGTGTAGCCCAGGATGCCCTTGAGGGGGCCCTCCGATGCCTGTTTCACTACCATCTTGATGTCGTCATATTTCAGCTTTCTCCAGGCGGCAGGTCAGATCCACAACTGACACATTGGGGGTGGGGACATAGAAGGCCATGCCAGTGAGCTTCCCGTTCAGCTCAGGGATGACCTTGACCACACCCTTGGCAGCGCCAGTGGAAGCAGGGATGATATTCTGGGCAGCCCCTCCGTCAGGCCACAGCTTCCCAGAGGGGCCATCCACGGTCTTCTGGGTGGCAGTGATGGCATGGACGGTGGTCATGAGGCCCTCCACAATGCTGAAGTGGTCATGGATGACTTTGGCTAGAGGAGCCAAGCAGTTGGTGGTGTAGGAGGCATTGCTGACAATCTTGAAGGAGTTGTCCTACTTCTCGTAGCTCAAGCCCATCACAAACATGGGGGCATCAGCAGAAGGAGCAGAGATGATGAACCTCTTGACCCCACCCTTCAAGTGAGCCCCAGCCTTCTCCATGGTGGTGAAGACCCCAGTGGACTCCACAACATACTCAGCACCAGCATCACCCTATTTGATGTTGGCAGGATCCCGCTCCTGGAAGATGGAGATGGACTTCCCGTTGATGACAAGTTGCCTGTTCTCAGCCTTGACCGTGCTGTGGGTAGAATCCTACTGGAACATGTACACCATGTAGTTGAGATCAATGAAGGGGTCATTGATGGCGACAATATCCACTTTGCCAGGGTTAAAAGCAGCCCTGGTGACCAGGCGCCCAATATGGCCAAATCGGTTCACTCCGACCTTCACCATCGTGTCTAGGGGACACGGCTGGCCCTGCACCAGAAGATGCGGCTGTCTGTCCAATGGGGAGGAGCAGAGAGCTGCTCACAGGTCTTTAATAGCAAATGCTGTAATTTGCGTCCCTACCTTGTTTGGATTGTTCTTATTCTTTCTGTCTACCTGTCTACCTAGTTTACACTCTTTCTTTCAAAGAGAGAACAGGAGGTAGAAAGAAAACCAGTATCTGAGCATCTGATACACAGGCACCGTGGTTTCAAAGAACCACCTTTCTAAAGTCTTCAGAATCAGCCAATCTCTTTCACTCGGCTCTGTTGATTCATTAATGCTGACAAACGTCAACCAAAAAGCTCATATATTCTGAAAATAAATCCCAAGTGAAGTTGTACTACCTCTGCAACTGAAACTGCCTAAAATTTTGACTAAATCAATTTAACTGAAGTTTGGTCATTTGAAGAGGAAACATATTTGCTGAAGTCAAAATCTGAGCAACTGTAAGAAAAGGGCATTAACAAGTCCACATTTAATTTAAGATTCAGGGTAAATTGTAAATTTGTGTCCATTTTGATCAACCTTTACTTATTTATTATTTATGGTAGGAGTTCTCATAAGAAACGAATTCCTATGGACCAAGTATAGCTTCTAGATATTATATTGTCAAAAAACCAGAGATGTTAGCCTTTTAATTCAATCAGCAAATTGAATGGCAGATACTAATAAAGTTTATTAAAAGGATTAGGTTTATTAAATTTTATTATAACTTAAAGTTTGTTAGTCATTAACATAAAAAGGTTAATTAAAATAAAGCATGCTCAGATTTGATAAGAAAAATCATAAATCAGATATAGATGAATTATGAAATCCTTAATTACATAAACCTAGTTAGCTTGTGGTTTTTAGTTATACATATTTTACTCATTCATTCATTCATTCATTCACATGCTAATGAAATACCTAGTATGTTCTCAGTTTCATGGGAAGGGTTATGCAGGATACAGAGATAGAAGCTCACAGTCCTTGTACTCAAGGAATTCCCATGGAGTGAGAAAATGATCCTTGTGTCATACCATGGCACCAGACATGTGACTCTGTAGCTCCAGAGGAACCTTTGTTAGCTTATCCATGTAGTGGTGGCAGCTTCTGTCCGGAAGGACCTGTTATATAAGGAGTGGGAACAACGTATGCACGAAGAACACTGCTGTAAACCAGTCAGCTATGGAAATGGGGAACGCATATATTACGTATACATATACCATGTTTGATCTAGTATATATGCACACATACATTTATATAATCTGTCAAGTCCAACAGTCAACTCTGGAGTCCACTGTACTAAATCCTTACTTACGAGAAAGAGAAATGAGTTCTGAGAAGGAAGGGGGTATTTCTCACGATTTGAGGAGGAGCTTCTCAAGGTGGCTGGTAGTCATACTGTTTCCTTGTACTTTCCTTCTACCCAGTTTAATTTGTCTCTTGAATGGCGGCACCCTGTTTTGGAGGAGTGATCGTCTTCCCTTCCCTTCTTGCCAGATGCAGCTTGTGCATCATGGCAGGAAACATTAAGGGTATGCTAGGTTTTGAACACGTGTTGGCTCAAAACCCAGAGGCTCCCAATCAGAGCATTTCCCTGGGATTTTTCAAAATGGAATGAGGCCAAAATAGAGGCAACTTAGTTTGGCAGGTGCTCGGTTTCCTGCCCCGCCTTCAGAGAGAAGCAGACCATAGCCCAGCTGCAAGGCAGAATCAGAAGGCATCAAAGGGAAGAAAAGCACTGCCATTCATTGGGTTTCTGGTTTAGGTTACTAACACCATTTAGCTACATCATTGATTTCCAGATTTTAATTAATTGATCCAAAATAATTATATTTGTGCCTAATACATTTGTAGTTACTTTCTGCCATATGTTTTCTAAAAAAAAAAAAAAAAAAAAAAAGGCATGGATTTGAGTTTTTTTTTTTTTAAAGATTTTATTTATTTATTGATGAGATAGAGAGAGAGAGAGGCAGAGATACAGGCAGAGAGAGAAGCAGACTCCATGCAGGGAGCCCAACATGGGACTTGATCCCAGGTCTCCAGGATCAGGCCCTGGGCTGAAGGCAGCGCTAAACCACTGAGCCACCTGGGCTGCCCATGGATATGAGTTTTTAAAAAATTTCTGCAGCGTCTCCCTTCGGCTCAGGTCATGATCCCAGGATCCTGAGATCCAGCCCCACATGGGGGCTCCATGCTCAACAGGGAGTCCGCTTCTCCCTCCCCCTGCTCTTGGACGCTTGCTCACTCTCTCTCTCTTTCCCTCTCAAATAAATAAGTAAAATCTTAAAAAAAAAAAAACCTGCTTATATGCCCAGTTGAAATATCAAATTTATTTTATTTTAAATTTTAAATAAATTTGCTCTTTTGAAGACATTCATAATACCTACTGTGGGCAGTACTCTTCTAGGGGCTGGGAATAGGGTGGAAAATTAGAACAGATTCAGCTCCTAGTGAGGAATATAAGAATGGTGAAAAATAGATGCATTATATTTTAATAGTACAATAAATAGTCAGGAATACCCGGGAAGGATCCTGGAGGAAGTGACACCAGAATTGGGGTTTCTTGGTGTCCCTTCTGACTCTAAATTGTATTATCCCCTAATCCTCGAAGGAGGACAAATGTCAAACACTTCATATCCCATGGTGCTTACTTAAGGGAATAAAGAGTGGTTTTCAGTTTCCTTTGCCTTCTTCTTACCTTCAAAGCTTGCAGGTTCTTTCAACAGACACGCTTCACATTTAACTTGATTTTCTCCAATTTTCTCAGTTTGCAAAATGGCCACCCTCTGCTGATAGAGCAATCTCTTCACTGATTACCAGAGGACAAGAATTATACCTGCAGCTTGGAAGCTATCTTCAGAGATAAATGGAGCGACACCATCCTCACTCTGCTGTCTTTGAGGTTCACCTCAATTTCTGGAATATATCCAGTGCGGTTGCTAGGAGTTAACTGATGAAAATTATTCCCCCTCACTGGCTTTCTTACAGTTTCAGGGATAGGAGCTGGATGGATCAAATCATCAAATATTTCTCGGGACAGTGAGACTAGTTAGACTGAAAGAAAGGCAGACGTTACACTTCATCACATACTTAAAGCTGAGTGTAATATGCCATGGTTCAAAATTTTTAATTGATCCTAAAGTAGATTACAGATAACTAAGACTAAACCACTAGTGTTCATTCAGTTGCCGGGTGCTCAAAATACCCAACTTCTCACAATTTAAACTTGAGTGTCTCCTACCTATTCTAACTTCCTTCTGTAAGTTTCCCTTCAAGAAACCTTGAAGGACTTTCCCCAAAAATGGGTACAGAATGGACAGAGAGGTAGGGCGATTTCGTACTGTTTTAGTACCTATTTTAAGCCAAACTCTGTGCCTAGTACTTTTATAAGAATCTCCTATTATCATGAAAAGCACTTTTCCCCTTAGATATCATCCCAGTCACACAGATGAAGGAAACAGTTCTTCGGCCAATTGCTCAGGTCACCTAAGTATGATGAGGTACAGGTTACATTGGGGTCTATCGAGCATCCAAAACTATACCCTTGATTCCCAGTACACGGGCTGAAGTGTCACATATATTTGCTTTCCATGATTTAGCATTTAATCTTGACTACATGATTTATCTCTAATTCACGTGCATTACCTTTATATCCCCCACAGAAACTGAAGTGTCTAGAAAGCATCCTGTCTTCCTTGATACAGTAAGCCAGGCCATGATGAGTGGTTATTATTACACGGTGTGATGGAGTAAGGAGAGCAGAAACCAATCAGGAAATGATTCTGGAAGACAGCCACCCCTACTGGATGACAAAACTCACATCTGACGGAATGCAGAGCATAAAACAACTATGATTCTTACGATGTTCTGGGAGAGCTTTGTCTTTAAATCTTTTTTTTTTCTTGTCATGTTATGGAACATATTGCATTTCGTTGTAATATAGCTTTTTTCAAAAATTTTCTGAACCCGTGTCAATAGACTTCATCATTTCAATCAATAGGATTGTATGAATATTTTATACTCACCCAAATTCATACTAATAGTCAGCAAGGAAGTCTGAGAGCTATAAATATTGGCCATATTTGTGTCCAGTTTGTTCCTTTTCACTGTTAGAAAAGATTGAATAATTCCACACAGTTGTCAGTTCGTAGTCTTTCCCAGAAAACACATGTGTCTGAGTTCAGTATCTCAGCTCAACTCCGTGTCAGGGACATGAACTTGGGCAAATTATCTCCCCTCTCTAAATGTGGATTTCTTCATCCAAAAGATGGGGTGGTAACACCACCCTTTAAGAGTTTTTCTGACTGTTAGTAACATGAAATCTCTTATTATCACATCTGATGCATGTTCTATGAATCTTAGCTGCATCTGAAACTCTTGGTGGCAGGAGGGATTGGGTTTTCTGCTCATTTGGAATCTACCTCTAAGCTCATCACTCTGTGTTCAGGCCTACCCTCAGTGCCCCAGCATGTAAGGACTCAGAGTAGTTTTTAGCTCACATTTAGTGAGAAGTAGCAAAGTGGTGATTGGTTTCCTATGATGACACACACACACCTACCCACGTGCACACCACATATTACACAAATAGTTTTTTAGCTCCTTCCATGTGCAAAGTCCTATAGGCAATAAAAAGATAAATCAGCTATGCATCCTGTTGCCTAGCACTTAAAGTCAAGCAGGAGAGATAAGAGACATAAATCACTGGAACCTAAGGCTGAAATCGAGAGGAATAGCTACAATTCATTGGACCTCCACTGTGCACCTGGTATTTTTCACTTGGCATTTCTGTTTCAGAAATCAAACTTTCTGTTTCCTAAGGGGAACACTTTTTCTTCCCTTTCCTACATCCCTATCATGGCCAAAGAAAAATGACTCTTCTCTGACCCTTGAATACTCTCAGAAGTACCGAGGAAGATGCTGAAGTATCAGAAAGGATGCTGCAGTATTGAGGAGTGTGCTGAAGTACTGGGGGACATGGTGAAGTACTGGAAAGGATGCCAAAGTCCTGGGGGTAGCTGAAGTACTAGAGGACATTCTTAAGTACTGGAAAGGATGCTAAGTGCTGGGTGGTATGATGAAGTACGAGAGAGGACACTGAAGTACTGGGAAGGATGCGGAAGTACTGTGGTGTGTGAGGAAGTACTGTGGAGGTTACAAAATACTAAGGAGCATGCTGAAGTACTGGGAAGGATGCTGAAGGACTGGAGAGGATACCAAAATACTGAGGAGTATGCTGAAGTACTGGGTGGTATGCTGAAGTACTGGGAAGGAAACAAAAGTACTGGGGAGGATGCTGAAATACTGGGAAGGATACCAAATACTGGAGAGAGTGCTCAAGTACTGGGAGCAGTGCTTCCACTCTCCAGTCCCTTTCTCCCCACTTCCCTACAAGACAAAAAAGTGTCTTGTCCATTGGACCAAGTTACCATTGGCTGCCTCAGAAAATAAGACAAAGTCCACCATGCAGGTCTTCTTCGCCTTGAGGGCCTATGAGGAAGAGGACGCATTCTCGCACCTGCCACAGGAACCCTCATGGCTCAAGGCTCAGGGTCGGCCTCCAGCTGTCCCTCTTCCTCTCTGTGAGGGTCTACTTGTGTCTGAGACTTTCATCCTAGCAGGAAAATCATACGAATGATTCTGTGTTCCTACCATGTTTGCTGTGTGTATTCTGATGTCATCATGGCTTGGAAGAAGACCTTGGGGACAGCTGCGTGGGCCCGTAGCTGCAGACACCGTCAATGTGTTAAGCATTTACAGAGTGCCAGGAGCACAGGGTGCTCATAGTCACCCTCTGAAGTGACTCATAAGAATTCTCAGTGCCCGGTTCATTTCTCTGGGTGCAGAGTGGAAAGGTGCAGTGGGGGGGATTAATGAAGTAAGATTCATAAACGGATGTGCAGAGACACTAGCAAGAAGAGGGGCATGCAGGAAGGGATGAAGAAGAGTGGAAACTAGACTTCTGTGTTTGTAAACCATCGCTATAAAATAAGGCTTATTGCTGCCCAATCTTTTGCTTCTCTGCAGACCTGTGACATTTTCTTAAAAGCTATTTTTTAAAAAGATTTTATTCATTTATTCATGAGCGACAGAAAGAGAGAGAGAGAGAGAGAGAGAGAGAGAGGCAGAGACACAGGCAGAGGGAGAAGTAGGCTCCATGCACCGGGAGCCCGACACGGAACTAGATCCCAGGTCTCCAGGATCATGCCCTGGGCTAAAGGCGGCGCTAAACCGCTGAGCCACCCGGGCTGCCCAGACCTGTGACATTTTCTAAGTGAAGTTCAATTCCACTAAATACTTAAGCATTTTCTGTGCACCTACAGCTACATTTTATTTTATTTTATTTATTATTATTTTTATTATTATTATTATTATTTTATTTTATTTTTTATTTTTTATTTTTTATTTTATTTTTTTACCTTCAGCATTTTATATCGCCATGTGGGCAATGCAGATAGTAGGGGAAAGAACCCTTGCATGGTCTTTGGAAAGAATACTTCAGAGCCAGAGAGTTTGAGTTTGATTTGCAACTTTGTAATCTGCAGCTGCATCACCTTGAAAAGGTTAATTTATGTTTCTGAATCTTGCTTTCCTCTGTTAAGTGAAGCAACAGGGTATTCTGAAGGTCCCTTGTGCTCACCCACAACAGTATGCACCAGAGAATTAGCACCAGACCAGAGCTGGTGGTCAATAAATGGTAACTATGAAGATAATAAGCTCCTGGGGCAGAGTGGGTGCTCAACCCTCTCCCTCCATCTCTTGGGATGCTTGGGAGAAATCAGAATTGATGGGTTTGCCGCTTGGCTTTGAATATGTAAGGTAAATATAGGAACGGAGATCAGGTAATAAAAACTCAGTTTTTGAGTAACTCTATAGTTTACTGAAAAATCCTACCCCTGTTATCTTGATCCCCATCACAATTTTATGAGATCAGTACATAGGATATAGCATATTTTTTATTGTTATTTTCAGGGGCTCAGAGAGTAGAAGGGCATTTCCTGGGATCACCGTTTTAAAGGGGGCAGAGTCAGGAGCTAATTAATTCCATGATTCTTACCCAAAAGGCCAACTCATGCAAGCCAACTGGATGTTGCAGTTATACCTGTCCTGCTGCTCGGTGTTTAGATACCCTAATGCCAAGAACTTGGAAAACAGCGTGGAGAGCGGTCTCTAAAGCATTGGGCTTGTCAGACACTCTGGATCTTCCTTAGCTGACTTTGTAGGATCAGTCACTTACTCTGTGCCTGAGGTCTGGGTAGGAGACAGGAGACCGTGTGGCTGACAACATTAGCTCTTGACATGAGCGGTAAGAGACCTTCCCAGAGCCCCAGGGACGTGCCTCCCGGCCAGCTGGGTAGACCAGGCCTGAGGCCTGAGAATAGCAGCCTTCTCCTCACACAGCGGCTGTGAGAGCATGGCCCTGCCAGCTCACGCTTCATTAACTGCACTTCTATTTTTGAATTCTGTTTTGTTTCCATTTGGCTTCAGAATGGAATCTCACCCCGAGGTCAGAGGCACTTGTGTCCTCAGCAGCCAGAAACCCATGTGTCTTAGCGTGGCGAACACTTCTTTCGGGGCCCCTCCACCAACGTGTACTCACCTGGGTTTCCTAATGGAAGAGGGGATGACAATGGGTTTTTCTAAACATTCTTGGGCCATGATGCTGTATGTCTTCCCTCCTTCCTGCCTTTCTTTCTCCCTTCTTTGCATTTTTTTTACCCTTTTTTTCACTTGTTTTTATTTAGTGAATATTAACTCTATCCCATCTACACCACCACGTGCTGAAGCAAAAAGGTAAGGGGGACTTA
This sequence comes from Canis aureus, assembly GCF_053574225.1. NCBI lineage: Eukaryota > Metazoa > Chordata > Mammalia > Carnivora > Canidae > Canis > Canis aureus. The sequence goes on along the minus strand of NC_135624.1, from coordinate 34,979,703 downwards.
ACCTTTTGTTTTGAGTCCCCAGGTACCTCAAAACCATTATCACACAGCGTAAGCCTGTGTGAAGCACAGAGGTGCTCAGCATGTTACATAGATACTCAGAAAAGGGAAGTCTCCACTGTCATCATGGAATCCAGGAGGAAGGGAGGACAGCAAGGCGTCCTGTCCAGATGGTGCAGGTATAGGTAGGTCTTCAGCTGAAGAGCTGAGGCATTAGCTTATTGCTGGTGGGTTTATGGGGAAAATGAGTGTCAACAGGCATGGGTGATTTTGGTGGCAGTGTGAGCAGAGGATTGGCATGGGGGTGAGATAGGAGAGGGGGTCCTACAGACACTGGGATGAGGTGAGTTGATAAGGATGGGTGGACCAGAGCACGGTTATTTCCCTTAGAGTCGTTGGACCCTGGAAAGGCTACCTTATTCCCCACACCGTTAGATACAATTCAAAAGAAATACCATATAAAACAAAATGGGAAACATACATGGTGACATTAATATAGGTTTCTAGATTTCTTTCCTGAAATCGTTTTGTACAACTTGATTGAAGACAACGTTTTCTCCTTTTCTGAGTTCTGCTTGTAGTCTCCTACGCGTGTGGGACAGGAGGCCCATGCAGGGGACTCACAGGTGACAATTCCCAATGTCACAGCCTGCCATTGGCATCCAACGCCTCCCTCTGGGGACCTCTGAATGCAGGAGGCTGTTGGAGGCTGTTGGAGGCTCATGGTATGGCTGCTGGGTGAGCCTGGCATCTCAGCTGCAAGGAACACCTGTGACATCTGTGCAGGAGCATATGCCCCACATGAGTGAGCCGGGCCCGCTTGGTTCTGTCGCTAGCCCTTGTCACAAATCTGAGTGCTAGCTCACTCCTACCTCTTGAAATAATTCCTTTTGCTTCATAGAATTTTTAGAAAAAGCAGGGTAACAGAGATAATTTGGGGAGGGTAGCTAAAGAGGGCACAGCAGGTGGAAGGGGAGGGAGAACAAGAGAGCCACAGCTTCCCTCCTAGGGGACCTGCGTGCATCACAATAAATCAAGGAGCAGGTGCTTGTTCTTTGTAATTGTCTCTACATCTCTCCTGACTTGGAGAATAGGGCTGTAACCTGGAAGTCCAGCTTCTCTAAGTACTGCCCAGACTGAGTTTCTGGATTTCATTAGAGGATTTGAGATCAAGGAAACAACCCCCCCTTGAGCCCCCCATCTACATCCACTACCCTAAACACACCCGCCCTTCTCCACACTAACCACGTCGAGGGCCAAGGGGGATTCAGATCACACAGGCATCCACAAGGTAAGTCCTCAGGTGGGAGCAATATATCTCTTCTGTCCTGAGACCAGGACCTGTCATTTATTCTCAAGTCATATGGAGACGAGAGCCCCTCATTTATTAGAAATCCAGAATCAGATCTGTGTGTTGCAATCTCTCTCTCTCTCTCTCTCTCTCTCTCTCTCTTCATCCCCCATTATCCTCTCATTTCTAAGACTGTTCTCTAGCAGTGCAGACTTGTTTGCCATGCTCTTTCCTGCCTCTGTGGTTATAAAGGCCCTCTCCTTCTTTGTCATAGCTAACACCCATTTGTTCTTTAAATCAGAGATACCACTTCCCTCCAGGAAGCTCCCTCTGACCCTCCTCAGGCTGGGTGAGCTGCTTTTGCAATGAATCTTGACAGCACTTTGCTGTCTGTACTGTAAATGCTATGCAACTCCTGCAAAAATCTCAATGCGTCTGGTTCTACTGTTAGAACATGGCAATTGCCATTTCTTCTCAAGGGAGAAATTCTTGATTTTAATATGTCATTGATGATAATATACATTGCTGTTTTGTGACAACTGTTTTGTTGATTAAAAAAAAAAATCCCTACTTGGGGCCCCTGGGTGGCTCAGTTGGTTCAACCCCTCTGCCTTCGGCTCAGGTCATGATCTCAGGGTCCTGGGATTGAGCCCCGCATTGGGCTCCTGGCTCAGCGGGGAGTCTGCTTCTCCCTCTGCCCTTCTCCCCTGCTTGTTCTCTCTCTTTCTCTCTTTCTCTCACTATCTCCCTCTCTCAAGTGAATCAATAAAATCTTAAAAAAAAAAAAACTCTACTTGTAAGGAATAGAAATGTTGATTATAAAACACATTCCCATTTCATAATGTGAGACATAAAACAATGTGAAACTTTATATTGAATAAATATGATTTATTTGTGAGACCCTGCATTCTTAGCACCTGGCACACAGTAGGGATGGTAGAGACTGTTAATGCTCATGGAAATCCAGCTGCTCTTCTTCATTTCCCAGCCCCACCCCCAACCACCAAAATCACACAGCCAGTGACATCTTGTGACTGCCCTTGCAGGGTGACATAAGCAGACATGATGTGCCACTTCTGGTAAGAGGCAGTGGAGAGCTTCTTTTATTTTCCCCACCTTCTCATTCATGAGTTTGGAAATGAAGGGCCCTGAGGCGGTGGAGTTGCTGGTTAGGTCTGAGTCTCTACTTCACCACACCCAATCTGCAGGAGACCAAAATAAGCATTTGCTGTGTAATCCACTGAGGCTTTCTGGCTTCTTCTTGCTCTTGGGGTTGTCACTAGATCACAGTCTATCTTAACTTCATTAATGTAATAGGTCAACATAAGTGCTTTATAAATGATTGCTTGAGTCCTAAAATTAGAATATCAATTGCCATCAGTTGTCCTCAGACAAATGAGTAAGCGGATATGATTTAGTTTTATAGGCTGACAAGTGCTGTGTGAATGTGAGGGACTCCTTTCATGCACACAGCTGCTGAAGGCTATTCCACTGTCTATTTTAATACCCACAACTCCAGATGATGCCATCTCCCCGTATAGGTGAGGAGCCCAAGCTTCAAAGAGTTTGAGAGTCTGTGCAACTAGCTAAGTGGCAGGGTCCAGATCCCCAGCTCCTCCTTCAATGAGAAGTCCAGACTGATCTCCAACTCGTCTGCCACAAAAGAGGAGGCTTCCATGGCACTGTCATTGCTTTGGGTCATCAGGGGTGTCAGCTTTGTGCACAGGAAGGGAAGCTCACACATGAAGCGAGTTTGCAGATCAAAATGTCCCCTTTGTGTAGCAGGTTTTGATGGTGGAGCTTTTCCTATGAAAGCTGCGTGCCCCACAGGGCCTGATAGACCCCTCTCTCTCTCTGGGGAGAGCCCCAAGTTCTCAGCAGAAGTCACTCAAGTAGTGCAGAAGCTGCTATCACCGGACTGCTGTCAGGGGCCTCCATGAGGGCACTGGGAGCAAGTGACTCAGCAAAGGCACCCACCTATAAATCAGTGGATGGGGCCAAGTGGGGGACATCTGTGGGCGGGGGGGGGGCAATCTGACCTGCAGGTGTTCTATGAGCTGAAACCTGTGTACACAGGATGAGCCTGCTTCGACACTACAGGAGCAGCCCCTGGGTGCCCTTCATGGATTTCTGCCTGGGTCCTCATGGCATTGATTTGAAATGATAAATGACCAATTAACAAATATTTGTCTAGTGATCACCCTGACCCAAGCTCTAGGCTAGGACCTGAGTTAGAAGGCTGAACACTTCTTCAGAACAAGACACACATGCTCCTGACCCCGAGGATGCTTCAGACCTAAGAAAAAACAAACACTAAACTAATAATTACACCAAATATGAAAGTCATGAGGTTCAGAGAGTCAGAGTTGAGTAGTTCAGAATTACAGTTTCTGAGTTAGCCTGCCTTCCTCAGACCCCATCCCAGCCCCCATCAGCTGCTTTGCTGTGTGTGTCTGAACCTCACAGGCTTTGTCTGTGAAATGGAGATAACACAACCATTTACTCTATAATGCTGCTGTGAAGAGTGGGGTGATGACTCATGGACACTGCCCCAAAGTGACTACTACATAGTAAGCCTTCAGGAAATGTTAGCTATTAATCATATTGTTACTATCACCAAGAAACTCGAGGAGAGACACTGGTGCATCCCAGAGTAATCCCAGTTAGTGTAGTCAGGAAAGTCTTCCAGGGAAATGGCATTTAAAGTAAGATCTGGAGAAAGGCTGGGGGTAAGCCAGAGGGAGAGCTCTGGAAATGTCTCCCAGGGCACTCCCAGAGCAGGAACAATTTCAGACACCAAAACATAGGTACAGATGAAAGTACATCAGTGTGGCCAAAGCCTGAAGGCTATGTAGAGAGCACAGGGGCACGTCGGTGGGGTCAAGGGTGTGCAAAGAATGCGAAGATCAGTTATGGATGTCAGAACGTATCCTAAGTGCAAGGTGAGTCCCTAAAAGGCTGTACACTTGCTTTACCTGGTTGGGATCTGATCTCGGAGGCTGCTTATTCCTGATTTGAAGGGTTTTGTCTTTCATGCACTCCCTTAGTAAGTAGAATGTCTCCAAAACACATCCCCACCTTCTACTGAGGCCCATTTCTCTGCCACCATGAACCTCGCACAAGCCCTGTCTGCTGTTCTCCAAATTTCCCACTTTCCCTCCCACTTTCCCTCCCACCACTCTGGACCCCCAGCAGCTTAATACTCCACACTCAGCAACCACAGTCATCTCCTAAAGCACAATCAGATTATGTCATCCCCTGCTTAAAACTGTCCAATCGTTTTCCCTTTTACTTAGGAGAAAACCTCTGAGATCCTTACCGCGCTCTACATAGTCCTACATCAACTAGGGTCTCCTTTTTAAATCATTTCGGCTTCAATTCGAAAACCTGCTTTTCAGGAGACTTTTTCTGACAACTCTAAGTAAAGCATCTCTGTATCTTCCCTTCCCACCAAAAACAATTAGTAATAATAATAATAATAATAATAATAATAATAATAATATCATTGCTCTTTATACATAATTCCTGCTATAATTTTAAGAGATTTTACCAGTACCTCAACATATCTCCTATATTCATTGGTTCATGTGCTTATGTTTGTTTTCATTCTCTAGGAGATAAATTCTATTGGGCAGGCATTTTGTCTGTCTAATCTGCCACTATGTCCTCAGCACGTGGGAGCATTTATGACACACGTTAGAGAGGAAATTTTGGTTTTGATGCCAACTGAGTATTTCTTCCAATTTTTCTAGTCAACATTCATGTTCCCAAGTCAGCTTGTTCATCTTTACACTAAATTTTAACCTCTATGCACCAAAATATTACTAGACATTGAAGCTATGATCATTCCAAATCCTAGACCCTTAGATCTGGATTCATCTGGCTGTTACCACTGCTACTGCTCATCACCATCACTATCACCATCATCATCATTATTGTCATCATCATCACCATCATCACCATCATCGTCACCATCATCACCACCATCATCATCAATCTTCATCACCACAATAGACAATATCATCATATACTAATTGCTACCTTTATCAAACACACTTCAGGTGCCAGACACTCTGATACTTTTTCGTTTAATCCTGACATTTAGCACAGATTGACACCATTTTCTTTATGTTCAGCTGGAGAGGGAGGCTAAGAACACAGAAAGTTCAAATGACTTGTTCAAAATCACAGGGGATTTTGAAGGGGAGAGTACTTCAAGTCCAAGTGTGCCTGAGTCCAAATTTGGTGCTTTCCACAAGGCTATTCTACCCGCCTCCCATTTTATTCCAGATCCTCCCATCCCTGGAGCATTGACTGGGTCCCCAGGACTCCAGTTTATCACCACACTTTGGCTTTTTTAAAAGGCATTTCATCCCACTCTTTCCTTCTTCAAGTTCTGTGCCTTGGAATTGACTTGATGCCTGTGATCTCAGCCACCCTGGGCAGTGTCCTCATGCCTCTTATCATGAAGCCCTGAAGCCATTCATTACAGTTCTCATCCCAAGTGGGGACACATGAGAATATGTTTGTATCACTGGATTGGTGAGATGAAGTGATTAAGACAAACTCACTGAAGGACTCTTAGTGTCTACATTTGATCTTTTGTTGTCTACACTAAGTGCTTACTGTCTTAATTTTAATGCAAAAGATTGAGCCCAGATAATCCAATGTCTTGATGTGCACATCAAGCCCAGCCAGTGACTGGCAGGACTCTGTTTGCCAATTCCTTTGCAAAGATTCTTTAATAGAAATTAAGAGATCTTCTTGAAATGAGTGTGATGGGATGGAGCTTTCTGCTCTCATCATGTTAACCACATTAGAGCCCAGCATAATAAGCCATACTTCTAGAATTACACAAGAAGCTGAAGAGCTGCAGATTTGAGTTAAATCTTTGACATCTCAAGAAAAAAAAAAATAGTCAGGAAACATGCCTCACATTTTCTCTCCCTTGTCAGACAAATTGGTTTTCTGTTGATCTTGTTTTTGAAATATCTTGCAATTCAAGCTATTAGAGAGAGAAAACACTTATTTGTCATCACTTTCCTGAGATGCTTAGATGTGCACTGTCAAGGATGATTTTTCAGACATAATCCAGCCATGTGAGGATTGCTATTTGTGTTAATTAGTATGTGACAGCTCAGATTTCTCCAGAGGGCCTACTAATTCTGGTGGCTTATTTAAAGCAGGGAGCAATGAATCTATTGCGCAGTAGGTGGGGTAAAGGCCTAACATTTCATCTGTCAGACCTCTTGTCCTAAGTGGTTTCATGTTTATCTCATATATGGCCAAGTGTGTTTGCATCTGGTCAGGCTCCTTTCTTAAGGCCCATAGAGGGCAGCCCCGGTGGCTTAGCGGTTTAGCACTGCCTTCAGCCCAGGGCGTGATCCTGGAGACCCAGGATTGAGTCCCATGTCGGGCTCCCTGCATGGAGCCTGTTTCTCTCTCTGCCTGTCTCTCTGTCTCTCTCTCTCTCTCTGTCTCTAATAAATAAGTAAAATCTTAAAAAAAAAAAAAAAGGCCCATAGAGGCTATCTCTTATCTACAATTTTTAAATCCAAAATTCTAAAAATTGATGGGACACCTGGGTGGTTCAGCAGTTGAACATCTGCCTTTGGCTCAGGGCGTGATCCCCAAGTCCTGGAATCGAGTCCCACATTGGGCTCCCTGCATGGAGTCGGCTTCTCCCTCTGCCTATGTCTCTGCCTCTCTCTCTCTGTGTGTCTATCATGAATAAGTAAATAAAATCTTTTTTAAAAATTCTAAAAATTGATAGTTTTTTCTACTTATTTGTCAGTAAAATGCTACCTGACTTGACATAAGGCTCCATATAGTCTTTATGTATCCCAATAGTATGAATAGCTTTGGGGTTCACTGCAAAAATATTCGTTTATTTGTTTGTCCTTCACCCCACTCAAGACATAGGTTTTTTAAAAGAAGGGAAGAAAAAGAAAGAAAGAAAGAAAGAAAGAAAGAAAGAAAGAAAGAAAGAAAGAAAGAAAGAAAGAAAGAAAGAAAGAAAAAGAAAGAAAGAAAGAAAGAAAGAAAGAAAGAAAGAAAGAAAGAAAGAAAGAAAGAAAAGGAAAGAAAGAAAGAGAAAGGAAAGGAAAGAAAGGAAAGGAAAGGAAAGGAAAGGAAAGAAAGAAAGGAAGGAAGGGTGGGAGGAGAATTCTAGAGCATACCAATTCCTAAGGCTTCCAGATATGTGATTGGAAAATTGAGTCTACACTGATGACACTGCATGGATGTACATGTAGTTGTTATCAGTATTAACCTTGAGTTCAATGGGTAGGTTAATAATTGCCAAGTTGAGTTAAAAAAAAACAAAAAACAAAAAACAAAAAAACCTTGCCTTTGCTCCCTATGAAACCTCCTCCCCTCCCCTTCAACACAGAAGATCTCCTCTGTTCCCCACCACAAAAAGATCTCACCATATGCCAAATCACAAATTCACTCCTCTATGATGCCTTCCTTAGTTCCCAGATATAATAATCTACTCTGTTCTCCAGGAGAGCATTGTAGCTACCTTTATCATATTTGAACTTGGAATTATAATTAATTGCATGCCTGCCCTACTCTACTATAGAGCTACTCATTCACTGATTCATTCATTCATTTATTCATGCTATTATTCAAATTTTAATGCTAGACTTGATGCTAAGTACTTTTATGTATTTTTGATTAATCATTGCAAAAATCTTTAACATACTTATTAATGCCCCCATTTTTTTTTTAAAGAAAAACTGTAAACAGGCTCAGGAAGTTTAGGCAACTGTTTAAGGACATATAGCTAGTGAGTTGTAGAGTTAGAATTTGAATCTAGATCTTTATAACTCCAAAGTCATGTTTTGTGGATATTCTACAGTGTTTGGGGGACATATCATCTTATTTGTTTTGGTCACACTATAGCACACTATTGAAGTAGTTTTAAATAGATATATTGTTCATTTTATTCCCCTTTTAGGTGACCCAGAGCACCTCCTAACTCTGCCTGATAAAGTTAAGGAATTATGTCTTGGCCTTAGATTTTTGACCTACTGTCTCCACTATAGATCTTATTTGTTGGTTTCCTTTTTTCATGCATGCTCCAAAAGAAAAGATGCTATCTAAAATCCCTGCCGCTTAAACACAAGAGAACATATTATTTTTAGTTGGAGGGCTCTCTTTATAACTGGCTGTTACAACAATCAGCTGAAAGTAGGGCCGCAGACCTGCTGAGCCAGTCGCTTACATCTGCTCCCCCACTCCCACCTCTGATGCTGCAGCACAGTAACTGTGAATCCGTGGTCTGCTCTCCAGATGCAGTCAAGAAAGTGAATCTGAAGCTGGGCTACATTCCTGGAAATGACACACTAATCTATGGCCCCTGGCTTCAGTTAATCTGACCTAATTCTTTGTGTGGGTACTTCCAAAAGTTCTTTTGAAATTTTCTTCCTTTTTTTTGGCTCAGCATTATATAATGTGACTCATCCTTGCTGATATGTGTAGTGGTGATTTATTCTGCTTCACTGCATGGCATTCCAATGTAAAAGTATACCGTGATTAATTCATTCATTTTATGGCCAGGGTGTTATCAGTGTACTCCCATTCCTTCAACCACCTATCTATTTATTTATTCAACAAATATTTATTGAGGACCTATGTGTGCTAAACACTGTTCTAGGAGTTTTAGAAACAGCAGCAAAGCAATGGAGCAGTGGCCCCATGGAGCTCACATTCTAGAGTAAACAAACAAACAAAAACAAACATGATACACAGTATGTCACGTGCGGAGAAAAATAAAGCAGAGGATAAGGATTATTGGGACTGTGATGTGATGAGCACCGGGTGTTACACGCAACTGATGAATTACTGAACTCTACATCTGACACTAATTATGTACTGACTATATGTTGGCTAATTCAATTTAAATTCTTAAAAAGGATTATTGAGGTTGAAAAATGTAGATATTTTATATAACATAGTAGGGAACTCCTCATTGATATAGTGACCCTTTGTGTAGAGACATAAATCAGTTGCTCTCAGGAGAAAAGGATTCCAAACAGACTACAAAAGCCTTAAGTAAGTGGAGTTTGGGTATGTCCAAGGCATTGGGGAGTGGGCCATGGTGCCTGCATGAGGGTAATTGAGGGAGAGGGAGAAGCTGAGTTGAGAAATAAGGTTACAAGGAAGCTAGTCATTTAAGACCCTGAAAGCCAAGGGAAAGATTTTGCTTCTGTTCTAACTGGAATGGGAAGTCCTTGGGGAGATGTGATCAGAAGAGTGGCATGATCTGAATTACTATGTATTAAATCACTCTGACTGCTGTGTTGAATGTGGACATTCAAAGAGCCAGGGATGAATCAAGGAGCCTGGTTGGGAGTATACTGTGAAAATAAAATTCAGGGATGATGGTGACTTGTATTAGTGCAGTGAGAAGGAATCTAATTATATAAATATCGTAGTATATTGATGTAGTGGGGGGGGGTTGGTGTTTCATACCTTCCTGCACTTATGCTGACACTGACTTTGGGCTTGACAGATGATTTATTTTGGCCAATAGGATGTAGCAAATTGAAGTAAATAGGAGATTGAAAAACTGCTGATGTACTTCTGCTCTCTTTTCACCATGATATCAATATGCCCGGACCAGCCTGAGGGATGTGAGACATGTGGAGTAGAAATGAGTCTTCAAGCCAAAGCAACCAATGCTAGCTACCAGCCAACCACAGTCACAAGAGGAAGCACCAAGCAATGTCCCACTGTATGAACTCAGGGAATGTTCATTCCTTTCCCTCCTTCTGTTGAGTAAGTGGGTTTTTGCAGCTAAGCCTTCTGTTATCAGTACAACCCCCAATTTAAAAAATAAAATAAAATAAGCCTCATGGAGAGAAGAGGAAAGATGAAGGGAACATATTCATTGCATTCACAACTTTTTTTATCTGATCATCAGAATCTATGTTTTGAGAGGGAGTGAATATGTCTGAACCAGGCCATCCATATTCCCCAACCTCACCTCAGTCAATTTAAAAACCTTACTTGGTATGAAAAGGCAATATTCCAAAAATAACGCAAAAGCTAGAAATGCTTTGACTGGGACAAATGTCTGCATATAGGTGGTCCCAGAAGCACACCCTAGACAGAGAGTTGAGTGCAATCCATTTACATGACAAGAGTTTCCAGGATGTTCCATGAATGGATGGGGGGAATCCAGGCAAGGATGGAAGGCACACAATGCATCACACACTAAGCAAGCCACTGCTGCAGACAAATGGTGGTCTGTACCATTGAGGATTGAGAAACCCACTACTGAGTGGAGTATCCTACTCAAAGACAAGAAAGCCAAGGTGTATATGCACTACTTCTGCCCAACACAGGTTGTGTCTTGTACTCAGGGTAGTTGGTCTTTGGAATTCTGGCTGCCTCTACCCTGTCTTGAGGGAGACTCATGCTCTGGCTGGCAAAGGCCTCAGCCTAAGAATCTCAGGTACTTGCAGAAGAAAGGCATTAGGTTAAGGAAATGGTGAGTGGCAGGGACCAGACAGCTAACAGTTGCCACAATAAATAAATGAGATGGCATTTGAATTTAAGATAGCAGGACGGAAGATACAGCCAATTTCACCACAGTTACATTGTATATATTATTACCAAAACACAGATAATAATGATAAAAAAGACGATACATAAGTGTAGGTGGGAGAAAGAACAGTTATTGAACTGGAGAACATGACAATCCATAGGATCAAGCTTCCCTGAAGCTTTTTTTTTTTTTTTTAATGCAAAAACAAAAACAAAAACCAATCTGCAGTGCAATGCTTTTTTTGCAGTGAGAGCATGAGGCCAAATGACCCCTCTAGTTTCCTGTGTGAAGAGCTTCTGAAATGTCAAATAAGCTAAACAAGATTTGCTTTGTGTGGGTATAGGAAGAAGGTACTAAAAAGGATCTATAAATCAAAGTCCATCATTTTTTTATTCATTATATTTGTTTTTAATATCATGTATTTCATTGCAAGTTTATCCTATATTGTTTTTCATAATGGTTTTAATAGCCCAGTTATTAGTGTCATGTTCCCCTGAATTCAGATCCTACACTCACTCAGTAACTCCTGAGCTTGGATAGTTTGCACATTCACCTTCCTGGACTCAAAAGTCCCTCATGAAGATTATCCAAGTTCTATTTTCCGGTGAGAAAAAGAGCTTTTTCCCCTCTTTTCTATTTTTTTCTATTTTTATTTTTCTATGTTTTAACTCTCATTAAAAACACATAAATAAAACGCACCATCTTCCCCATTTTTCAGTGCATGGTTCAGTTCAGTAGTGCTAAGTGCATTCACGCTGTTGTGCAACCGTCACCACCAGCCATCTGCAGAAACTGTTCATTTGCAGAATTGAAACTCTGTACCTTTCGATAATTACACTACAGGGGCACCTGGGTAGCTCGGTTGGTCAGGTGTCTGACTTGGGCTCAGGTCATGATCCCAGGGTCTTGGGATCGAGCCCCATGTCAGGCTCCCTGCTCAGCCTGCTGAGGAGTCTGCTTCTCCCTCTGCTTCTGCCACTGGCCCTGCTCTTGCATTCTCTCACTCTCTCTTGTAAATAAATAAAATATTTTAAAAAATATCTATGGTCATTACCAAGGCTTTGAGAATGCAGTTTCTCATTTGCTGTGGGCATGACCATAAAAAAATTTTCTCATTAGGTTTTCTTCTTTTTTTGCTAGTTTGCTAGCATTCAGCCTATTGGGAACATTTTTATCAACCCCATTCTGTTTCCACTGCCTAGATCAGCACTGTCCAGTATAAATGTAACACAGGCCGTAATGTGATTTGGTAGTAGCTATATTTCAAATTCTCATCTGACTGTACATGGCTAGTTTATTGAACAGTGCATGCCTAGATCTCCACTCTTGCAGGTGTCTTTTGCTTAATCCTTCTGTTGTTAACAACCATGCAACTTACAATATAATAAGCCTAACAGAAGGAGGGATCATCTTTGGAAATGGAATCTTTTATTATGTTCCTGCTACATAGGACAGTGACAGCTGTGGATTGAACAAAAGTTTGTTTTAAAAGTACTATTTTGAAGACCATAGCTCTGGCTTTGGCGGAACTACGGGGATTGGTGGCAGAAGGAATCACATGTCAAATATCTTAAATAAAAATTTATTGACTTAAAAAAATATACCATATTTTCCCTCCCTCCAGACCATGGCGACCACCATTCTACTTTTTGTCTCCATAAATTTAACAACTCTAGATATCTCATGTAAGTAGAATTGTTATTGTATAATATTTGCTTTTGGTGACTGGCTTGTCTCACTTTGCGTAATTTCCACAAGGTTCGTCTACATGCTAGCAAGTATCAGAATCTCCTCCCTTTTTAAGGCTGAATAGCATTCCATTGAAGCAATAAACCACATTTTGTGTATTCCTCCACCTATCAGTGGACACCTGGCTTGCTTCCACCTCTGGCTGTTGTGAATAATGTTGCTGTGAACACAGGTGTTCAGGCCCTCATTTTTCCCCACAGGGAGCCAGAGTCTCAATGATCCAGATTTAATTTACTTGTTCATTCAAATGGCAGGACTTGGGCTCTGATCCAGGTTGCCTAAGTTGAACGATCAAGCAATATGATTTTACTGCATACTTCCTGCGGTCAGGCCCTCTGAGAGCTGCTGGAGGTAAAGAGGCGAGTAAGATAGACACAGCCCTTGCCCTCTTCATGTTTGCATTCTGCTGAGGTAGAGGCAATAAACTGATGGACAAAGTTATAGATAATGATATGTTCTATGGAGAGAAGATGACAAGGTTTTTGGAGAGAGTCACTGGTGAGCAAGAGCCTCTCCAAGGGCTTGGGACTGAGTAGAGGCCCAAAGGATAAGAAGGAAGCAGGCAGGAGAGAAGTCAGAGAAAGAGCCTTCAGGGGAGAAGGGGTAGAAGGGAGGCCCTTGAGCTGGAGCGGGTCTGGCCTACTGAGAAGCACACATGTGAGCCACGTGTCTGGAGAATATTAAGCAAGGAAAGAATATGACTTGAGGATGAAGAGGCAGGCAGGTGCTAAGTCATGCTGGAGCTGCACTGAGGATTTTATTCTAGGTGCACCAGGAAGCATTTGAAGGTATTTGAGCATCAGGGGGCTATAACCTGATTAAGGTTACTGTCCTGACTCTATCTACGACACTATTTTTATAATAATCATTAGCTTTGACTGCGTGCTTGCTATATGTCAAGTATTGGGTTAAGCTTATAGTAGCTTATTAACTCTTATAACACTTTTAAAAATCTACTATTGTCTGAGACACAGAGAGGTTAGCAATTTGCCCAAAGTCACACATTAGTAGAGATGAAATTCAAACCTTTGAAATTTGACTTCAGTGACTATCCTTTTAGTGAAGACCAAGTCCATGAAATATTTTGATACCCATCTATTTGGATTTGGTTTTCCATTTGTTTATTCTCTGAAGGCCTAGTGCACAGGGCTTTCTTGACAGTGAAGACTCACTGCCATCCTGTAGTAGTAGAAGGTTTTCCAGTGAGCGCGGTGCTTTCACATTTGGCTATTACTGTGTTCAATCCTCTCAACAGCCTTTTGAAGTAACAGATGTGGAACAGCTCTCACAGTGCTATAAGTCTAGGGGCAGAGGGAACACCTCCTTCCACACCTGACACTTCCTCTGGGTACAGGCAGACCTTCAGGTGTCACACCACTGAGTTCTCTTCCCTGTGTCTCCTTCACTGCTCTTCTGAGAAAGCCTAGAGACGTATGATTAGCACTCACAGAAAGAGAACCTGGAGCCTGCCTGACTCGTGCATTTTCTCTTCTCTCCTTGGGAGCTGGCTGCTGACACATAACTGGAGGCCTTGAAGACTCTTGGACCTGCAGAAAACTTGGCAACAGAGTCTGAGGGAACACTCCCCCATCCAGGAATCTGGTGACCAGGGAGTGAGCCTGGCTCATTCCTAGGATCTGGGTTAGAAGCCTACCTGTCTGGCTCCATAAGCTGAGTCCTGCAGCCTCCCTTCTCCTGATGGTAAGGGGGATATCTTGGCACTCCTATCCCAGTCTAGATTCATTTTCTCATTCCTCAGCTACTTTAGAACTCAGACAGAAAAGAGACACATGATATTTACTGCCCTCCCCCAACACTAGACAACCAACACTAGATTTATAATAAGAACTCCCTAACTAATTTTGGGCCACTTCTACTTTGCAAGGAGGTCCAGGGACCCCCGTGGAGTCACACAACTCATCAGTGGCAATTGAGATTCAAGCTGGTCCATAAATCTGTCCTTGGTGCCCCAAAGATTTATGAACCAATGAATTAGTAGAAACATGGAAAGCACCTGGTGTATCAGAGCCCATGGGTTCCTGCCGTAACAGTGCACATCTCAGGAGGGTTTCTCAGACATGGAGCCCTCCCCACTAAATCCCAAGAGTTTTCAGCAAGACAGTGGCACCTCCAACTATGCCTCCAATAAGCTGGGTGTCTAACTCTGGAAATACAGCTCCTCTGGTGACTCTAGCCAAGAGCCGTAATAGCTTCGGGCATCACTAGCCATGTGCCGAATCTGCTATCAATAATTCAAGTAGCTGGAAAAGCTGAGTATCTGTGGTTTTGCAAAAACACTGCTCATGCTACTGCTCCCAGCACTTCAGCCCTCCATGGTCTTGGGGCAACGGCTTACTTGTCAGGTAGGAAGCAGACACACTAAACCAGGAATGGTATTTGCTCTCCTGCAAGAACTAAGGAAAAATAAAGACCCCCAAGGGTAGATTACATCAGATCATGCTCTAGCATTATCCAAAGGTCAGAAGGTGGAGCCAAATGTCAAATGCTGGGAGGAAAGGCCGCTGTTCTGATGTGCAGGTCTGTCTCCCCTAGGACCTATGGTGCTGCTAGACCCTTCATTACTGGAGGAAGGTCACAGTCTTAGGAAAACCTTCTTTGCTCTTGACACTGGAATCTGGCATCATAAGCAAAGGCAGTCTAATCAGGCCAGTTGGAGGCCTTCTTTCACTGCTTTTCTCTTCTTCTCTTTTATAACAGAAGAAATAGGAAAGAAGTCCCACTTTTTAAATTAATCATTGGATATTGGTTAAAATAAATGCTCTCGCCATTAATAATAAGTGAGTGTCTAAAATGTTGTCTGATTTTTTAAAAAGGCTTGTATGTTATACTCTTGAAGATTGTTCAAGAGCGAACTACTGGGATTTTTTTCTGCAGTGGTGGAAATACAATAAAAAAGTTGAGAAGTTTCAAGACACTGTGAACCATGACTTCAGCACTTTATCTTGTAGAATTCAAGGTCATTGCAGGTTACAAGGAATAAAGTATTATGACATGAACTATGCTGAAGAGAGACAGTTGGATGCCAGTCCAAACACATGTACACGTTATTGTTTTATTTTCATCATTGCAGAAATAGACTATCATTACAACTCTATAATCTTTGGCTTCACTTTATTCTTCCAATAAAAATTTACAAAATGTAATCAAACAACATTTTATACATTTATTATTACATTTCTTATTCAAGTAGCCAGAGAAGCTCAGTACCTGATATTTTGCAAAAACAATGCTCATGCTATTGCTCCCAGCGTTTCAGCTCTCCATGGTCTTGCTCTGAGGATGTCCAACGTGGAAGCATAAGGGGATGGGGGAGAGATTTTGGAAGATGAGCCAGAAAAGGGTTTGCAGCCAAGCAGTGTCTGGGATTTCAGGTGTCTTTACTCACGCAGCTGGACTAGAATACCTGGGGCTTCTTACGCCTCTCTCTCTCTCTCCATATCTCTTAATCTTTCTTATCTCTACAGAATGGTTAAGCTATTTGTCCATTTGGCCTTCCCTAATCTGCCCTTGGGAGTCACATGGTGTCACTTTTGCCACCTACCCTAGCCCAGGAAACCGCAAAGCCTGTTCAAGCGGCAGAGCAAATTTTCTGCCTTTTATGGAAATTGTGATGAGGAATGCCTGGTTATGTTCTACGTGCTTACTGACTACCTTCCATGTCCAGATGCTACATATAACCCTGTAAGTTACTTTTTATTTTTTAAAAATATTTTATTTATTCATGAGAGACACACACACACAGAGTGGCAGAGACAGAGGCAGAGAGAGAAACAGGATCCATGCAGGGAGCCCGATGCAGTACTCGATCCCGGGTCTCCAGGATCAGGCCCTGGGACAAAGACAACGCTAAACCACTGAGCCACCTGGGCTGCCCGTAAGTTCCTTTTTAATTCTCCTAATAGTCTCATTGCAAAGATAGGTTACCCATTTTACAGAGGAAAATTGAAGTGCAAAGCAGTTAGGTAACTTCACAGAGCTAGGAAATGATAAATCTAGGACTCAAAACAAGACTCATGTCCTGTATCCCTCCCACCCAACCATACCTACTGTACTGTGGGCTCTCAAGCCATATCTGGTCAATGAATGAATGAATGAATGAATGAACATTGGATTTCAAATCCATAAACACTCTGTGCTGCTGAACACAATTTAAACATCACAAACTTCTCTACTAGGGTCTAGACTCTATTTTTATACTTCCAAATGCTAATCTAGATCATTGATTTATTCATTCATTCATACAAGTTTATCTCCAGCATGAATCTATCTTAGAGTTGCTATGATTCAGATACTTTTCCAGGTGCTAAGGAAAAGCAATGGACAAGCCCAGTGGTCACTGTCATCACAGAATTTACATTGCAGAAATAAGGACAACACTTGAGATAATGACTTCAACGATTAATGAATCATAGTTGTGACAAATATAACAAAGGGTTGTCTTAGGGTTGTGATGTAGAATTGCTCTCCCCAAACAATGATACTGTTAGAAGGAGCTTCGCTATTAGAAAGACAAAATGGTGCCTCCAACCGACCTGACTGGACCACCTTTGTTTATAATGCCAGATTCCAATCAGATGAGGTTCACAAGATCCCTCTGGGCATAAAGGTTTGCAATGGTGCCTGTGGGTGTCTGTTCTGTGATAATTTCATTATCAGATTGTGGTTATAGTGTGGTGTTCAGTCTACTTGATTATTGGTTAAAGCGTAAATGCTGAACTTTGGCACTAGTGCCATTTGGGTAGGGTAATTCTTTGTTGTGGAGACTTCCCTGGGCATTGGAGGAAGCTTAGGACACCGTAGGCCACCCTGGACACCTATATACCAGTAGTACCATCCTCCATTTGTGACAATCAAAAATGTCCCCATCTACTGTTATATGTCCACAGCAGACTAAAGTGTTAGCAGTCAAGAACTACAGGGTTAAAAGCAAACAGACACTGATGCAAGCCCAAAGACCTCTGTTTCCTAGTTGTAAGGGCTTGGAGAAGTCATTCTGTCTCCCAAGGCTCTGTGACAGTATCTATAAAATTGGCTTATGCGTATGTGAGTTTCTCAAAGATTTTTATAAGACCTGTCATAATTTTTGCTAACATTTATTAAGTGCCTATTATAATCTAGGCACTATTTTTTTCTGGATGTATAAATTTGTAGATGATTTATTAAGTTTTAAAATTTCCTAAAGTAAAATAATATAATCCAAATACTCAGCTGAGCATGATGTACCCTTACTTCAATCATGGGACGTTGTCAAGATAAAATAAAATAAAATAAATCATGTCCAAAACATATTTTAAAATCAAATGTGAATGATTTGACTGTGTGATATTCTAAAACTCTTCTGTCAATACAGAAGTGTTCACTTGGCCACATGTAGCTGTTTACTTTTAAATTCATCTAGGCATTATTTTAAGATTTTGCATATTGCTTCACTAAACCCCACAGAAATGTCATGAGGCAAGTATAATGATTGATCTCCATTTTATAGATGAGGAAACCAAGAGAGTTTAACCCTATAGTCTGTGGTCTATAAAGTGTTTTGTGGAGATGATGATACTCTATTTTAGCCACATTGTGCACCATTGCTACTTGTTCCAAGTGGCCACTGCTTGCCTCCTCAAGAGTTACAAAATAGGGGTGCTTCAGTGGCTCAGTTCGTTAAGCATCTGCCTTCAGCTCAAGCCATGGTCTCAGATCCCGAGATCAAGCCCATGTAGGGCTCTCCACTTGGCAGGGAGTCTGCTTCTCCCTCTCCATCTCTGCCCCTTTCCATGCCATACCACTCCTCTCAATCTCTCTCTCTCTCTCACTCAAATAAATAAATAAAATCTTTTTTAAAAAAAGAGTTACAAAATAGATTTTTGGGACATAAAGTAAAATAAAATGTTAAGAGGAAAGCTAACAATTACAGGATACACTCTCTGTTCTTTGAAGCATATTAAGTGCTGGAAATCCAGAGGTGAACAAAGGCCAAGACTTGCCCTCAAGCCTTTCACAGCTCCCAGCTATCCCACTATATGCAAGGTTCCAGCTCTCTCCACTGCACTGCAGAGGTCCTGGAGGCCATGGATGCCAACAGGATCTTCTGTCCTGAAGGTGGCCCGTTAGAAGGAATCTAAGAACACATGCGATTATCCCACTACATGGTGACTGTCTGCAGTCTTGAGAAAGGCTTGGAAGAAATGGAGCCTGGGGGCAGGCAGCTCTGCTAAAAAGCTGTTTCCATGCACCAGGGCAGAAGGCAAGCCTCGGCTGGAGCATTGACCATGGGAATACCAAATGGAGACTCCTATAACCTGTGTGGTTTGGAAAGGTCAATATTTTTGAGTTTCAGTTTCACCATTCACAAAATTATGATAATGGTACCAGTTACCTAGATGCCAAAACGATTAAACAGGATCCAATCAGATAATTCATACAACACAGGACAACGGTGAGTTCCGCAATAATTTTCAGCTACTATAGCAATTACTGTGAAGCAATGATCACAGAATAGGTCTGAGAAACTGGTGGCTTTTTCTTGCCTAGTGCTTTCTTCTAGTGCTTCCAGCTTCTTTCTTACTGCCCTGAGGATAATGGTATTGCAAACATTGACCTAATAAAGATGCACAGAAACCTCTTTTTATACACTGAAGCAATGCAAAACAAAACAAAATCCAAAAAGGCAAAGCAATTCTCTTTCATGTTTTGTAAGTTCCACTGGGATTTCCTTTCCAAACGAAGATTTTCTATTTCTATTCCAGGAAATAAAGATATTGAAAATAAGAAAGTTCCCCTTAAGATTCACTATTAAGGAGCTCAGCAGTTTTTCCTTTTTATTTTCTCATTTTCCCATAGATCATCTGACTTATATTCACTCTTTTGTGTTCTACTGCCAAGAGTATGTTGAATACATTTAAAGAGGAAAAAAACAGCCACTCAAACGAAAGCATCCAAACTTAATAAACATTGATCCTTCAATCCCTTCATTCAGCAAATAATCATTGTCTACCTACTATGTGCTGGGCATGTTCTAGGCACTGAGCAAATAGATTTTTTTTTAAGTCCTGTGTTCCCATGGAGCCCCCACTTGAGTAGGGGAGAAACACAAGCAAACAAGAAATACCATTTCCACTAATACTTAAAGTTATTCATCAAATGAAGTGTCCGGTGGTAGGGACCAATGGAACCTGGGTGTTTCATAAGACAAAGAATGGTCAAGAAAGCCTCCTCTACAGAGGTGGCGTTTGAGTTTGATAGCAAAAAGCAAGTGGAAGGAAGCTCTGGAAGGGATCATTCAAGTGAGAAAAAGCAAGTGACACCCCCAATGTAAGAATCTATTGGAGGTCTCTGAAGAATAGCAATCCATCAGATTGAGAAAGAATGGGCAAAAGCAATAGAGTAGGAGGTGCCCCTGGAGAAGGGGCAGAAGGCAGGTCACATAGTACCTCCTAGACTGTGGGAAGAATGTCATATTTTCATCCTAAGAGAGATTGTTGGATAATTTAAGAGGAACCACAGATGATGTTGAGAAAGCAGATTTACATTTGAAATGATCATGCCAGCTGATGTGGGGAGAAGATGATCAACTCTGAGAGGACAATTCAGACAGTACTCTGAGGCAGGTGATGGTAGCCAGGCTAGGGTAGCTGTCAAGAAGTTGGTGAGATGTTGGTGGAGTGTGGAGTGTCAAAGGCTTGCTGCCAGACTGTATGTGAGTTGTGATTGAAAAGGAAAGGTAAAGGGGACTCAGAAATGGAATGGATGGAGATGTGTCCCCTGGGAGGAGAGAGGAAGAGCCGGCTTCAAGGTGCAGGGATGCAACTCACAACGCAAGCTGTCTGTTTTGAACAGAACACGTGAGAAAGGAGCCTGCTAGACATCCTGCAGAGATAGTGGCTCCACAGGGCATGTTCACAAGTGGCTCAGAGGAGATGCTGAAGCTCCAGCCTCTGTGAGCTCATGACTACATGAGTGCTTACTAACATAAAGCACCTCTAAGGAGCTGCGCAGAGTTCCAGGTGTTCACAGTGAAGACATGACCCAGAAATGTGTACAAGATGAACATAATCAAGTCAGTTTTTTTTTTGTTTTGTTTTGTTTTTAAGTAAGTTTTTTAAAAGAACTAAAAGCAGATGATCCAAGGAGGAAGCAGCAAGAAGTGAGAGAGAAAAAGGGCATGTGACAACACTTGAGAGGTGAAGGAAACTGAGCTGGGTGTGACAACGCACTGGAGTTCACCAGTTTAGAAAAAAAGAAGAATATCCAACAGTCATGAAGGTGTGTATTATGGAAGTTGGCAAGTCCAAAATCTGCAGGGTCAACTGGCAACCTGGAGACCCAGGAGAGCCCACTGTGCGAATGAAGTCTGAAAACAGTCTGCTGCAGGAGTGTCCCTTGTTTGAGGAGGCCAGTCTTTTTGTTCTAGTCAGGACTTCAGCTGAATTGAAAGCAACCTGCTTTACTCAAAGTTTACCTATTTAAATGTTAATCTCATCCAAAAACACTCTCCAACTTGACACATAAAATAAACCATCACAAAGCCTGATGCACTATTTGCAGAAACAAACAAGTATTCAAAACCCAACTTTACCATACTAGGTGAACGATAACAATGCTGACCATTCATTAATTGTGATTAATACTCTAGGAAGCATTTTATTTCAACTCATTCAGTCTTCACATCCACCAGTAAGAGGTGCCAATATTATCATTTTACAGAGAGGCCACGTGAACTCTGGAAGATTGAGTATGCTTTTCAAGGACAGATGAGTCAGAGCAGGGTGTGATACTGGATAATCTCAAAAGCCATACTCTTTAACCAAACTATGCTGTGACCACTTTGAGTCTCTTGTACCCAGTTTCCCTGATTGCCTGTGAAAATTAGGCATACTAAGAGCTAGTAGAGAAGAAATGGCATAAAATCAGCTAGCAAGGTGGCTGAGATTTAATAGGTGGCAAATAAATTCTAGTGTCCTTTCTTTCAAATCATCAGATGGCTTATTCTGTTATATTCATTCATTCATTCGTTCATTCATTTTGCCCATACATTTTAACCAACAAACATTAGGTCCACTGTGGAATCAGAAAAGACCCCGAATAGCCAGGGGAATTTTAAAAAAGAAAACCATATCTGGGGGCATCACAATGCCAGATTTCAGGTTGTACTACAAAGCTGTGGTCATCAAGACAGTGTGGTACTGGCACAAAAACAGACACATAGATCAGTGGAACAGAATAGAGAATCCAGAAGTGGACCCTGAACTTTATGGGCAACTAATATTCGATAAAGGAGGAAAGACTATCCATTGGAAGAAAGACAGTCTCTTCAATAAATGGTGCTGGGAAAATTGGACATCCACATGCAGAAGAATGAAACTAGACCACTCTCTTTCACCATACACAAAGATAAACTCAAAATGGATGAAAGATCTAAATGTGAGACAAGATTCCATCAAAATCCTAGAGAAGAACACAGGCAACACCCTTTTTGAACTCGGCCATAGTAACTTCTTACAAGATACATCCACGAAGGCAAAAGAAACAAAAGCAAAAATCAACTATTGGGACTTCATCAAGATAAGAAGCTTTTGCACAGCAAAGGATACAGTCAACAAAACTCAAAGACAACCTACAGAATGGGAGAAGATATTTGCAAATGACATATCAGATAAAGGGCTAGTTTCCAAGATCTATAAAGAACTTATTAAACTCAACACCAAAGAAACAAACAATCCAATCATGAAATGGGCAAAAGACATGAACAGAAATCTCACAGAGGAAGACATAGACATGGCCAACATGCACATGAGAAAATGCTCTGCATCACTTCTCTGCCATCAGGGAAATACAAATCAAAACCACAATGAGATCCCACCTCACACCAGTGAGAATGGGGAAAATTAACAAGGCAGGAAACAACAAATGTTGGAGAGGATGTGGAGAAAAACATTAGTAGCCTTTACAGAGAGAGATGATTTGATTCCCATCCTTCACTGATCATGGTTTGGGCATTGATGATATTCTGCATTTGTCATAAAATAAAATCCAAACCTCCCAAGATGGTGTTCCAGGCCTTTCAGTCTTGAGCTCCTGTGGCTCCTGTGCTTTGTGCGGTGATATGACACCATCATAACCCACACGTGGCCATATGCTGGGCAGACAAATGGGCTTGTGAGCATTATAGAGCATTATACAGATATCTCAGTTCTATGCAGAGCCTCTTATTTTTCCCATTATCTTTGCTGTTATCTCTTCTGAGACTTATGGCAAGTACTACTACAGTTATAAAGTCGCATTATTTTTATTACTATGGGAATTACTACTACAGTTATAATAGCATTGTGAATTATTGTGAATATTCAGTGAATACTCAGTAAGTTATTCATTCATTTAAAAATATTTATTGAACATCTTTTACTGTAAGTTTATCTGGGAAACTAATGAAGGGCTTTGAGGAAAGGGTGATATGTTCTAACATAGATTTCAAAAATAGGATTCTGATTCTTATATTGAGAGGAGGGTAGGGACAGACAAGGTGACAGCAGAGGAACCAGTTGAGAGGCTGTTGCAATGATCCAGATGAGAAAGGAAGGAGTCTTGGGCCATTGTGGCATCTGTGGAGCTGGTGAGAAGTGCCAAATTGGATCAATTGTAAAGGGACAGGAGTTGGTAGGGGTATATGAAAGATCGGATGCCATTTATAAGAGAAAGATATCCAAGGATGATACTCGAGGATTTGGGTCTGCTCACTGTGCTGAATAGAGTGTGTGAAGAACAAGATGGGGAGGTGATGCTTAAAATGTTTCTTAAATGTCCCTGTGGAGATCATCAGTTAAATTACTTGCATAGCAGTAAGGGCATCTGAGTAGTGCAGTGGGTTAAGTGTCTAACTCTTGATTTCAGCTCAGGTCTTGATCTCAGGGTTGTGGGGTAGAGCCCCACAAGAAGTCCTCACTCAGCACAGTCTGCTTGATATTCTCTCTCCTTCACCCTCTACCCCTCCCCCACTATCTAAATAAATAAATATATAGATAGATAGATAAATACATAAAATATTTTAAAAATAAATAAGTAGATATTGCATATCGTGGAACTAAAATGCACCAGACATTGGATAGGGAAGTGGGAAAATAAAGCTCAAGGACTTAGTCCTGCCTTCAAGTGCCTCACAATCAACAGGAGTTATTGGAGCTGTTTTAGCACACATGTTGCAGAGGTGCGCCCAGGTTAGATGCCCAGGGGCATAAAAAAGGAGCATTAGCTATGAGCAGAATTCTGAGAGGAGCAGTGGCTTACAAGAGTCTCAAAATTCATTCAAGGCCCTGGTAGCCAATAAAATAGGGATACGGTAGTAGACTAATTAATCAAAAAAGTCCATTAAAGAGAGGATCATAAAAATGATGCATACACAAGTTAAACATTTTATATTAACTTAAAACATAAAAAGATACCTTCATTTGCCAAGTTTCAGATGTACACATCCAAGATCTTGATTTGAAAACAGGTCCCCAATTAATTACTCTGCCCTTGGTCCTTTTGCATAGATAATACCCATAATGTATGGTCTTTGGTTTCCAATATGAATTTTTTGGCAGAAGAGTAAAAACATAAAAATATTTGGAAAATAATATGAAAACAGATTTCTGGGTTTTCCAACTTTTCCCCCCAGTCTTTTACTGATTCAACCATAATTTTTTCAACTACTCACCTTTGCCAAATCTTCCCAAAGCATTTATTGCCATAGAAACAACACTTTTGTCTTTGGATTCACATTTCATTACTTACACAGTAATTAGTTCAATGTATAAACATAACAGATACAACTGACACAAATATAAGTGGGTTTTTTTGTTGTTTTTTGGCTTTTTTTTTTTTTTTTTTTGAAGCAAAAGCTCTCTCTTCGGGAGCAGAGGAATGCAGATGTATTAAAAGCAGCTTACCAGTTTGGCGCCATCAAGCACACTCTAGACATTATCAGTATATTTTATTAAGAATAACTAGGTGCAATTTAACCAGCACGAAATTAAGTAAAACTCGTTTCAGAGACTCCTTGGGAAGAAAGTCTCTATAAGCAGCCTCTTCTTCCACCTGTATTTCTAACACCACTTTCGGCTGCAGCCAAGGTAATTAATTTTAAATGAATACAGATGGTCCCCAATTTACAATGGTTCAACTTCAATTTTTCGACCTCAGAGTGGTGCAAAGGGGATACACATCCAGTAGAAACTGTACTTGAAATTTTGAATGTGGATCTTTTCCAGGGCAAGCGATGTATGGGACGGTCTTCTGGTGCTGGGAGGTGGCAGCGGCCATAGCTCCCTGTCAGCCAGAGATCACGAGGGTCAACAACCTACAAACAGACAACCATTTTGCATTCACACAGACATTCTATTTGTTACTTCCAGCACAGCATCTAATATATTACAAGAGACAGTTAACACTTTACTATAAAGTGGGCTGTTGGCAGATTTTGACCAGCTGTAGGATCATGTCAGTGTTCTGAGCATGGTTAAGGTGGGTGTGGCTAAGCTGTGAGGTTTGATGGGTTAGGAGTATTATGTGCATTTTCAACTTATGATATTTGCAACCTAGGGAGGGTTTATGGGAATGTAACCTCGTCATAAATTGAGGAAGAGCTGTAGGATTTGGAACACACCTGCTATAAATTATCTTGATTTTACCTCTCTGGCTTCAGGGTAATATTACTAGTAAACATTTCTTGATTGCCCTCAGCTACCTTCTATGTGTTAACTCATGCTGAACTCAGAGAACCCCATGAGATGGGTACTATTACTGTGCTTATTTGATAGTTTGGCAAAGGGGACACAGAGAGGTAAAGTCCAAATTTCCTAGTGGCATCAAGAATACTATTTCTTGTCTCCTTTCTTCTTTCTTTGCCTGCACAGGCAAAACACTAGAGCAGCAGAGGAAATTTTTTTTTCCTGTGAAAGGCCAGGTAGAAAATATTTTCAAATTTATGCACCATATAGTTCTATCACAACTACTCAACTCTGCCATTATATCATGCAAACAACCACAGGTAATACATAAATAAATAAATGTGGCCTTGTTCCAATAAAACTTTACTTAACGAAACAGATGATGAGCTAAATCCGATTCCTGCACCGTAGTAAGCTCTAGATAAAGGGAATTATTCACCATTTATTTAGCAAACCAGATAATCCTCAGTCAGATCACTCCCCACCCTTATGTAGTTCATTTACATAACTCATTACCTTGCTGTAGTTGATTATTGTTTTGTATTAGATATGATAAGCCCTAAAATTATATGGCTATCAAAGTAGAAACTTATTTCTTACTCATATTAAGTCCAAAATGGCTGTTCTAGCTAGGAGCGAACCTCCTCGGAGTGGAGGAGATTTAGAGATCCAGCTTTTTTCCACCTGGAATTTCATCTCCAGTAAGTGGATTCCAAGGTCATTCTGGAAACAGGGAAGCACAAAAGACCATGCAAAGGAAGGCTAGAGGTAGGGAGTGTAGCCACAGATGCAGAAAGGAAACACCATCTAATAAACATCTTTAAAACCAAGTAAGATTTTTAAGGAATAATGTGGGTAGAGCTTAGGGAAGAGCACAAGCCAACTTACATATCTGCACAGGAGCAGAATGTTCTGGCTGGAGTGTAGAGCACGCATGATGAATAGTGAATCAGGACACACCATGCAAGGGTATGCATAGTGTGTAAATGTCAGAGTACAGATAGCATTTAAATAGTCAACAATGGAAGCATACAAAAGAATTTCCAACTCTGATTTGAGACTCTCTGGCCCTGCTAAGGACAAAACCTGTTTGGGGAATTAAGGAGGCCATTTGAAAGGTGGATGAGAAAGGGGATCAGGGGAAGCAAGAGGCACAGTAAGAGGTCACAGGCGTAATGGAGTTCACATTACAGTTACCTAAATAAAACCCAGAGAGCGGTGTGATGTGATGGAGGAGAAAGAGCACTGGATTTGAAGGTAGGAAACTTGAACGTCAAGCTTGGCCCCGGCAATAAACAGTTGTTACCTTGAGTAAATCACTTCTCATCTCTGGGACCCAGAGTCTTTATTTCTCATGGAAGAAAGTCAGGGTACAAGAAAACAGAAGCATCTTCTTTCTGCACTAACATCCAGGGGCTTGGCAAAAATTAAAACTAAACAAAGAACATCTCTACTGCCTGTAGTCCAGATGCAGTATCTAATCACAAATGCGAGAAGACTCACTCTAGAATGAACCGAAGGTTGTAAATGAGAAGCTTCTGCACATTATCACCTCCACGTGGTCTGTGAAAGAGTTAGTTGCCTCAGGGCAAAAATGAATGTACCCCTTTAAGAACACCTAAGGGGACCTTTATTTCTACTGATAATCATGTCCATTAATTTATTCAACTTGCTTGCACTATTTTTTCTCCTATTGTCTGGAATCCATCAAATGTTTTGCCCTCTCACAAGAATTGCTGATGGCCATTGATCGATTACTTTGTTTACAGAGGCTTGCAATGTCCCAGCTTTAAAATAAAATTAAAATGAAAAAAAAAATCCTAAAGCAACCCTGCAGCAATAGGGAAATTAATCGTTGGTTTCCAAAGCATACCGGAGGCTGAGATTAAAAACATCAGCCCTCATCTCCCCCTCCGAAGGATCACAGCATATAGGGGCAGCTATTCACCACCAGCAAATTATTTCAGAGTTTCAAGTGAAAGCTAAGTAAACCCTTTTCCTCCTGGCTGCTCTCAGAAACATTCCCTACAGCACTCGGCCTCGACACTGATGACTACCTCGGATGTGCTTACACAAAACAGAGCAGTTTGGAAGCCATTTTGATAAATGATACTTTCCTTTCAGCAAAGGCTGGACATGGAGGTGTTGTCACTTGTAAGTGCATCTAAATTGCCAGGCACAATTAAGGCATCATCTAAGCTCTAGGAATGTTTTGTCTGATTCAGAAACAGAGAGGCACTTAAATCATAGGTCTTGGCCAGACACATAATAAGAGTGTGAAGATTTTTCTTAGTAAATGCCTCTCAAACCCTGGCCCACCCTGGAATACCCATATCTCTCTGTCTGTCTATGCATCCCACATATATCTCCTGAGTCATATCAGCCGTGAGACAGATACTAAGTGTGGGTTACAGTTAGAAATGTACCAGGACCAAAACACCCCTCAGATTTCCTGAGATTTTAAAACTTCGTCAACTACTTTAGTAGCTTGATGTCTGAACAAACAAACAAACAAACACACGTGACTTTGATTCTTGCTACCAAACATGGCAGCAGCAAAGTGCACAGTAAAGGACAGGGAGCCAGGAGGTGGAAGGAAAAGAGGAAAAAAATTCATGTTTTTGACTTGTAGAAGCATAGTAGATTTGCTCTAACATTGAAACAGAGAAAGTTTGAGGAGAAACGGGAGCTGGGACATGGGGAAATGGGGAGATGTTG
Source organism: Canis aureus (assembly GCF_053574225.1). Taxonomy (NCBI): domain Eukaryota; kingdom Metazoa; phylum Chordata; class Mammalia; order Carnivora; family Canidae; genus Canis; species Canis aureus. The sequence continues at coordinate 34,951,673 of NC_135624.1, read as the reverse complement.
GTCAAAGATTGCAAATTTCTAGATAGAAGATGGGTAAGTTCCAGAAGTCTAGTATTCACCACAGTAGCTGTAGCTAACAATGCTATGTTATATACTTGAAAGGTGCTAAGAGAGTAGATTTTAAATGTTTCCACCATACACACGAATATATATATTGCAGTGATGCAATGTGATGGATGCGCTGACTAACCTATTGTGGTCAATTCACAACATACACAAATAGAAAATCATCCTGTTGAACACTGTAAGTTTAAACAAGGTTATATGTCAATTGTAGCTCAATAAATCTCAGGGGAGGAAAAAGTAGAAAGAAAGAGAAGGAGAGAGAGAGAGAGAGAGGAAGGAGGGAGGGAGGGCAAGGGAAGGAAGGAGAAAAGGGTAGATCCAGGAGAGAGAGAGAGAGAGATACGCTTGGAAGCAATCTAGAAGTCTAACTTTTTATCCTAGAACCAGCAAGCTCAGTACATGACATGTGACCAGTACCAAAGAATAACAGATACAATCAGGTTCTCCTCATTCTTGGTCCCTTTACTGCTTTTTCTGAATCTAACATCTAGCTTTCACTCTCCATTATGATCTGGGCCCTTCTTTGAGCCCAATCCATAGAACTAATTTTCTAGCTTTGAAGTCATTTCCTCACTTATAGCCATATTTCACATTCATTCATCTTATTTCAACCATGGTCTCTACAGGTTAATGGCTTGCACAGTCCTCCCCATGGTGAAGACTCTATCCTGGATGTAGGGCTTTGTGGTCAGGATTTGCAGCTAACCTATTACAGCCCTGCAGGTAAGTCTCAAAGACTGTCCAAAAGGACATGGCAAAAATTGGACGAAGGTGGCATGAACTCTGGATCCAAGGAATATGGCAGAAGGAGGAACTTGTTTCAAAAGGAAAAATAAATCCACACTCTACTCATTGGTAAATTTGGCCCTGCTGCCCAGGATGACAAAGTTAATAAATTGGCATGACCAGTAAAATGTGACAGAAACCCAATAGGTCTAATTCTGACAGTTGCTGGTTTTCAATCTTCCAATTCAAGCAGAACTAACACAAGAATGAAGCCTGGAACTGTGCCTTCTATCTTTCACTGAGTACTGCCGTCTGATTCTTGATTAGGTTCTTTTAGGACAGAAAGCATCCTCCAGGTAGTCATAAGACCAAGACCTTTGGAGTCACAGAGGGCATGGGTCTATGACTCAATTCTGATATTCATTGAGTTTGGGGCTCTGATCAAGTTCTTTAAGTAATCAACATTGTAATTTCCTCATCTCTGAAATGGAGAAAGAGAAATACTTGGCATTACTGTAGTGAGAATTTAGGAAGTCCCAGTGCATATACCACATTGCTCTTCAAAGGCCCATTCGTTTCCTGTCACTATGATATTAAAGAAAGAAGTAACCTCAAAAATTAGCATTTTGTGAATTAGAAAAGTTTAGGGTAATTACGAGTCCAAACAGTTAGCTTGTATCAGAGTCTGAGTAGAACTCAGGGTATCTAATATTAATGTCAATTTTAATATTAATAATTATAATAGCAGATATAAATTGAGTGCTGCATTTTAAACTTAATCATATAGTTTAATTAATTTTGAATAAGTAATCCATTAAGTTCGTTCAAAATAAAAAGGATAAAAAGTACTACAGTGAAAAATTTCTCTCCCTTATCTGTCTACTCTCTCCTGAACAAGTAACCCTTATTAATATAGTTGCTCATGTATCTTTCTAGAGTTTCTCTATGCATAAGAAAGCAAATAAAAGTATATATATCTTCTTATTTTTCTTAATTTTTATACTAAAGGTACCATGTTACAGAACTTGTTTTCTTAAATTTACTATATTTTAGAGATATTTTCACATGGACATTTTTTCTCCACTTTCTTTTATGGCAACTTAGTAGTTGGTTACATAAAAGTACCATAATTATTTTCACGAGTGCCCTATTAATTGGCATTTACATGGTTTCCTTTCATGTTACTATAAACAGTGCTGTGGTGAATAATCATTTATAAATAGTCTTACATATGAGTAATGAACATGATAAGATAAATTCCCAGAAGTAGAATTCATGGAACAAAAAAGCATACGAATTTATAATTGTGATAGACACTGCCCTTCATACGGGGTTCTACATTTCTATCAGTAATATGTACAAGGGTCTGTTACCCCATAGTTGTTTTTTTAAAAGTATTTTATTTATTCCTGAGAAACACAGAGAGAGAGAGAGAGAGGCAGAGACACAGGCAGAGGGAGAAGCAGGCTCCATGCAGGGAGCCCGACGCGGGACTCGATCCCAGGACCCCAGGATCATACCCTGAGCCGAAGGCAGACACTCAACTACTGGGCCCCAGGCGTCCCTGTTTCCCCACAGTTTTGTCAAAAAATACAATCCCTACCTTTTCAACCTTTGACAATAGGTAAACATGACAACTCAGCATAGTTTTGACTTCCATGTGTCTTATTGCGAGTGATGCTAAGCATCTTCTCATAGGTTAAAGAACCCTTTCTGTGAACTTTCTCTTCGTATCTCTTTTGTATTAAGGATTTTTCCCTTTACTCTATTAAAATGGATGGAAGGTTTTCCTCTTTGTCTCTAATTCAGTTTTTTTTTTGTTTTTTTTTTTACCAATGCAAATGATTTTACTTTTTTATTTGATGGTTTCTTCTGGAGTTTGAATTCCGATTAGAAATTTCTTTCACATTCCAAGATGACCAAGTACTTCTTCTCCCCTAGGCCTTCTTTCATTGACCCCAGACCACCCAATAGCTCAGGATCACACCTTGTGAAGGTTTTAGCTCAAATGTCATCTTCTCAAAGATGTCCATTAGCCCTACTTGAAAATGCAAACTCTCTCCCTATGCAATCCCTATTGTCTCATTCTCCTTTCTTTCTCTCCATAGCAATTGTTCATCTCTTTTATGTGCATTTTAGTTTATCAATTTATCTTATTCATTAGTTTGTTGTCCATCTCCTAACTTCTCCACTATGTAGGCCTAAAAGGAACAGGGGTTTTGTTTCTTTTGATCAACACAATACCCCCAGCACTTCTTCTATATCCTGGCATATGACTGGCACCCAGTAATACTTCTTGAATGAAAAAAATATTTTTTTCCACTATGTTTATGGTTTCATTTTTATATTTAAATCTTCAATCTCTCCTAATTTTAACCCAGTTTATGGTATGAGTTTCAGATCCCACTTTGCAATTTTTATATGATTAACTCATTATTCCAACACTATGTATCAAATAACTGTATTGTCCCAGCTACTTTAAAATGACTCCTGTCACCATGCTTTTATGTATTTTGGAATTTGTCTTATACATATGTAATTTATTTGCACTTAATTCACACAACAATGATCTCAGTACGTATTGTTATTTTGATTTTATAGATAGGGAGATTAAGATCCCTTGAGGACAATTGACTCATATAACAGGAAGTCACAGAATCACAGCTAGATATACATGCCAAGTGGTAGCAGAGCATCCATCCAACCTCAAATACTACCTTCATTTTATACCCTGTGGAATCCTCCATGGTACTCTCTAGACAAGACATGACAATGTATGCTGCTTTTCATGAAAGCAAACTGTGAACTGCTTTGAACAACAAATTTTCATGCATATGGAGTCATAGAATATAATTAATTTGGATGCCAGAGACACTCAGAAGGAAATGTTGCTTCTTTAACACCACTAAAAAATCCCATGCTCTAGGCCCTGGAGGCCAGAAAAGCTCATCTCAGACCTGGATATTCTCTACGCAGGATAACAAAAAACAAAACAAAACAAACAAACAAACAAACAAACAAAAAAGAAAACAAGCTCTCAAATATAAAATAATAAATTCAAATGTTCATGATCAAAGAATTTATAATTTTACACTTTTTACATATTGAATATATTATGTTATATATATGTTATGATATATGTATATATATATATATATATATTTTAAAGATTTTATTTATTTTTTCATTAAAGACACAGAAAGAGAGGCAGGGAGCCTGATGTGGGGAGCCTGATGCAGGACTCAATCCCAGGACTCTGGGATCACGGTCTGAGCCAAAGGCAGATGCTCAACCGCTGAGCCACCCAGGTGCCTTGTTATATAGTTTTTAATTTATAATTTATTAAGAAAAGTATGTTAGTAGGAACCCCACAGGCTTTAAGGTTTTTCCCATGGAGAAGGATGCCTGCATAAGACTTCTGTAATGGACAGATTTTGGGGCTGAGCAACTCACAGTAATAATAGTAATTGCATTCATTGAGTAGCATCAATAGAGGCAATGGGATTTATGTAGAATAAAATATTGTTGTTTGTTCAAAAAAATACTAATATGATTATTTCCCTGCACATATAAGAAAACCAAGACTTGGAAAAAGTAGAGAACTTTTGCCTTGCCTCAGGCCTCTCAGCTAGGGATGGTAGATCCAAGACTCCACACAAGTCTCACAACAAATATATGATTTTCCCACAACACACTGCTGCTCCCAATCTTGTGGCTGTCCTCATTTTGGTATGGTTATTGAGCAAAGCAGGGCCCACTGAAGGATCTAAGATGTTATTGTAGTACCTGCTAGCATACTTTTCATTTTTCTTACTCTCCTTGCCTCACTTCAGTGAGACACTGAGGGAGGAGTCTCCTTTGCTTGGGCCCTTTAAGCCATCCCAGCCCAACAACGTGCCCCATACCAGCTGGCCCTACAGATTAAGTGGGAAATAACCACTGTTGTTTCCCTCCATCATCTAGGTTCACCTTCTGTCTCCTGACCTCATTTCATCCAAACTGGACTCTGAGTGTTGGCACCAGGTTTAGTCTGATTTATAGACCAAAACTTGGACCATGGAGTTTCTCAATGATTTTCCTGTGATGAATGATTTTCCTTTGATTTAAATCTTAACTCCTCTGTTGCTTTGACTTATCTGACCTCTCCAACTCTGGGTATTTAGGGGAAGTTTCAGGTAGGAAACATTAACTCTAGAACCAGAGGTAGGGCCAGGTTCCCTTATGCTCAAACTGCAGGATGGAAAGAGTCAGGCAGGTAAGTCTAAGACATGTTCACTCCATAGCCTTCCTGATTCTGCCTTCAGTCTTCTCTAGTCTCTTCTCAACACAGTGGGAAGACATTGTTCTCCTCAAAGCCTTCTGCGGGCTCGCACTGATTCGAGTAAAGAACAACATAGGGTTTGACAGATCTGCGCTACCTTCCCCAGCTACGGAATCTGTGCTACCTTCTCCAGCTCCCTGGCTGCATCTCTGACTTTTCTTATCATTTTATTCAGCCACATTCATCTTATTATCGCTCAAACTCTGCAAGTATACCTCTCACTTAGGGTCTCTGTTTCAACACTTGCTGTTTTTTGCTCTTTCAAATGCTGCCTTCTCAATGAGGCTTTCCAAAAATATATTACTTACAATTACAACCCCTTCAGCCCCTCATATCCCAACCTCTTCCATGCTTTCGCTTTTTCTTAACATTCAACATCTAAACACACACACACACACACACACACACACACATTTCTTTTAATTATTATCCCACTCTCCACACCAGATTATAAATTCCATGAAAGCAGGGATTTTGTGTGTTTTGTTCACTGCTGTATTCCTAATGCTTCAAATAATGCCTGATACTTGCTAAGTACTTAATAAATAATTATTGAATGAATGAATGAATGAATGAATGAACAAAATGGCAGCCAGGGAAGATATCTAAGCAGTAAAGAGTATTCTGGTAGATTCTATGGGTAGCACAGATAAGGAACCAATTATGAGGGTTGGGTAGTCAGATTTTGACTTGTAAATGCTATATTTATAAATGTTTTATACTGAGTATTTAGAGAAGATGTTTACTTCCATTTCTTTGGAAGAAGAGAAAACCATGATCCCGTTCCCTTAAGGTAATAGCTCTAGCCTAGGACAAAAGATCCCCTAAAACAAGAACCATGGAAAACTGAGAGTCCCAGAAGTGTATATTATGTATGCAGTATGGTATTGCTTTGTTTGATGGCAGTGTTGCCCCAGACCCCTTGAGTATATGTGACATATAGTGTACCCATTCAATATTTTAAACAATTGAATTTCAAATACATCTGACTCCAAGGAGTTCAGATAAGTGGCTTTGAACTTGTATTTTCACAAGCAGATACAGTGAAATTATAAATAAAAAGAAGATTATAGAGTTCAGAATTTGGCATCATTGGGACAGGAGTTACAGAGGCACAAATTTCCTATTTCTAAAATAAATATGTCAACAGTTGATTTATGATTTCCAATATTACTGATTGTGAATCACTGACTATAGTCCCGTTCCCACAGACCAACGTGAACAATGTCTAAATCTGATGGGCAGGGATTGGGGTGAGAATCTGCATAGAGAAGATTTTAGCCTAAATAGGTTAACCAATGCATTTGGACATAATCTAGAAGATGAGTAATTGGATTTCAAGCACAATCTCCCCATATTTTGGTGGAAGTTATAATTTTATTGAAGTCTTTTTATGTGATCAGCCTGTGTGGCCAGTTCTTTTGCTTATTAATGATTATCTTTTACATTCAAATGAGGGAATAATTTTGACCTTCAAAGATCAAGGATCTGGGACTCAGAGAGGGAAATGAAATTAGACTAATATCAAGCCTTATCAGCATCCAAAGACTCAGTAGGTGAGTTCTATTGTTTCCTAGATGAACCAATAATCTAATTTGCAATATTAGCAGATATGACAGCCAGACTGGGACAAACAGGGAAAGCAAGTTCATGAAACACAAGACTATGTGTAAGTCAGCTCAAAAACCAGTAAGTCTTTATTTGAATGGCATGGTTAGAGTATGAAGTCTAGGAAGTAGGATTTTTTGGATGATGAAGCTCGGGATATCTGTTGAGCTTAAAACTTCAAAGCTTAGTCATCATTCTTGCCCTTAATTCCCAAAGAAGGAAGATGTCAGCCACTCGGGCCAGGCATACTGGTGAGCAGTTTCAGAGAAAAAGCCTCCTGATATAAATGTCCATGTCTTAGACAGTTGTACTCTGGAAACTGAGGTTTAAGAAAATAGCAATGTTTCAGAACAAAGGGGCAGATCCCAAAGAAACTCAAAAATTAGATCACAAAAAGGCAAGTTGAGATTTTCATTTTGAGACAGGATGTTCTTTGGTTATCCAAAATTCCCTAAGCAATTAGAAGAGCAAACTGTCCCTTTCCCTGGCCTTGGGTGAGAATGGAGGCTGCACAGGAGACATGTCATACCAGGTTGAAACTCTCTGACTGCCCCCCTCACCCCCTGCTTAGTTCTTAGGAGAGTGTGCTGAGCTCACACTGCTCCCTGCCTGAACTGGTCTCTTTTCTTCCTTACAGCAGCATCCACTCCACTGAGAAGACTTCCTGCAGGCCCGAGACACCCATGAGCCCTCATTCCCTTGACCTCCTATTACAGCTTGCCTATTCTTCCATTGCAGCATGCTCAGTCAGGGATGGGATCTTTCTTGTGTCTGTTCCCAGACCATACTGTGTAGACCTTGAGGGCAGGGACCACGTTACATCTTCATAGGTCCGAAACCTACAAAGGACTTTACCTGCGGAGAACAGGTTCCTCAAAAGGGGGCATTTCCTGAAGCCAATGGAGAATGGCAGCTGGTATATGTCTATTTGTTATGTGTGTGTTTAAGACACCAGGTTTTTCTCCCACTCTGTTTCATTTGCTGATGAGTAATCACTTCAACCTGAAGAAAAATATTTTATTATTGGGAATTTGATTAACTCTTAGCTCTGTGGGTGTGTGGACACTCTGTGCTTGATATTAAGGTTAGAATATCAGCATTGGGAGCTAATTTAATTTTGATGTCTCATTTTCCTCTACTTTTTCTCCTCGGTAAAGTGCCAACAAATTGGAAGTTAATCCTGCTTCTAAAATTACCCAAAGTACACGACAAATTTGTTTGCAGGAAATACAGACAGAAGATCACCTGATTCTGCTGTGTGCTTTGCAATGAGGCTGATTGGACAAATGTCATGATATGCCATTACTATTTTTAAAATCTAGTGCTGTGTGTCAGGCTCAGTGTAGTCCATTCTTCTGCCTTTTCTCAAGCAGAAAAGGCTGAATTATGCGGATCTCTGGCTAACAAGAACTTGTCTGTGCTAGAGCAAATGCTGGAAAAAGGTGCCTTTGTCGTGTGGGGAATCTGTCTTTTTTTTTTTTTTAATTTTTATTTACTTATGATAGTCACAGAGAGAGAGAGAGGCAGAGATACAGGCAGAGGGAGAAGCAGGCTCCATGCACCGGGAGCCCGACGTGGGATTCGATCCCGGGTCTCCAGGATCGCGCCCTGGGCCAAAGGCAGGCGCCAAACCGCTGCGCCACCCAGGGATCCCGGAATCTGTCTTATATGTACTGGTGCCTGGTGTGGATCAATGGCTCCATACACGTTGTTGAAAAAAAGGAAGAAACAAAGGATGGAGTGGAGGAAGGACAGAGATAATTATCAACACATTGAGTGTATCTGTTAAGTATCTTATATTTTATTAAAACATATGTAATCTTCATTATACACTTTGAGGTAGCTAATGAAAGACAAACTGAGGGGTAGAACCATCCAGTAACCTGCCCCAATTCTACACTTGTCCAGAGCACATGATCCTATATGGACACAATGGAGATTAAAAGTAGTTAAAGGGCTGATAGTGGAATCCACGAACGGCAAACTTGGGTCAGCTAACTTGTCTCTTTGAGCCTCAGTTTCTTTATCCATAAAATGGGATTGATAATATCTATGTCATGGTATCTATGTCCTGTGGACATCCAGAGGAATAAACGAGATGATGTTAGTAATCCACTCAGCATAGTCCAGTACAAAGGAAATGTTTGACACACAGTTCGACCAAGTTTTAGTGGTGTCAGAGCTGCTTGGGATGTTATTTTTAGGATCACTGTTTTTGTTGTGGCTGCCTGACTTAAATCCTTTTAGGGCTGGTGCCAAATATAAATGAGGAATGAATGATGCTTTGACCTAAAAGCTTGTAGTAGGAGGACTGGCTCAGAACTGCTTATGGTACCTTTTCTTGTGAATAGAAGGTGAACAGAAGCAGACTTTGAGTCAGTTGACAACAATAAATCACAGCTTAAATGCATCCGACAGGGCAAACCCATAATTGCTTCCTTTGTTGCTCACAATTGTTCATTATGGCTTGGAAAGGCCCCCAGATCGTATAAGGTATATCTGATGTAAAATATCATTAGCTATAGCTCCTTCCGCGCCCTCACCTTTGCACATTATTGAAAAGAGCTGGGAGACAAGGTGACCAGAACCAAAGCAATTCACAGCACCACAAAAAAGTGACAGTTTAGCATGAATACAGAGCTTTTTAAGCTTTGTCCCCAAACACTGATGGAGCACCTACACCATACTCTGTCTCTAAGTGAGGCGTGTCACCCCACCCGCCCTCCCAGCCTAGAATGGGCACATGACGACATGTGCATTCCCTGGAGACCTCTCACCCAGCATCTCCCACAGCATCCCATGCTGGCCAGAGCGAAGTATTTATGGCCTTGCAAAGATGGTCAGTCTAAATATCTCACTCTCAGGTGGAAGGAGCGGTGAGCTTCTTGTCTAACCTGGGATTACATTCTCCAAAATACCAGTGATCTAACTGGGCTAGAGTCTGGTTCACCCACCTGAAAACTCAATGGTCTCCCTTCCACATGGTCTGCCTTTCCACTCTCCTCCACTGCAAGATGTACCCATATTTGTTCAAATATCACAACAGTAATAATAATAATAATAACAATAATAGTAATGAGAGTGATACACACCAAATAAGCTCCAGGCACTGTTCTAAAGTAACTAATTTCAACTTCAAAACAAAGCTACGAGGTACACGGTACCTCCATTTTACAGATAAAATAACTGAGTCACAGAGAAGTGAAGACACGGGATAGATCATAGCACTGACGATGTCAAGTGGAGAGAAGTGCCTATGTTTCATTGTCTCTTGGGTTGGCAGTTAGGATAGGCTGAGATGATAGCTCCACCATCTCGGCAACTTGACACAACTGGGGTTTACAACCTCATCACTACATATCCCACTTGGGCTGATGGGGTCTTTTGTTGCATGTTGTCTTCACTCAAAAACTCAGGTAAATGTTGTCTATATCTTCTCTGTGCTTCCTTGGCCAATGTCATCAGAGGAAGAGATTACAGTTGTGTCCTGTACTGGAAATGCAACACTTCTTTCCAGAGGCAATACAATCAACCCACAATTTAATTCTTCAGTACCCCCCATCCCACCAAATACCTCTGGTCTCTGCAGATCTCTCTGCAGATCTCTCTGCCCGGTGGTAGCTGCAATGGGTCTCTCCTGTTAGACACTTGGGGATCATCTGTGTTTCCTGTTGTCCTATGTCCCCCAGTGGTTGGCAATCACTCACAGTGCACTCACTGTCTAGATGTTGCCCAGGCATCTAGATGCTTCCTCTCCATCACTATGCTTTCTGTCCTTGGGTGGGTATCTGTTATCTCTCCTCTGGACCACTGCAAATGCTTCCTGACTGCTCTCCCGGCCTCCTGATAGAAAGGAACAAAGAGGTGTCCAATGCACTCCATTCTCCCCCTCTCTGAGACAATTACTCCCTTCCCATTTAGCTGCTTACTTGGGTATTTGCTCCACCTCAGTGATGTTTGGGTCTTCCTGAAGTGGTAAATGAAATTTGTTTGCACAAGCAAAGTTGAATCTATTATGTATTTCTAGGGTAACTACTATTTATAAGCATTTGTTTTAGAATCATATAGACTAGGAATCATAGCTCTGTGGCCCCCACAAGCACTGGAAGTCACTGAAGTTCCCTGAATCCTGGTTTCCAGATTTGAGAAATGGGAAAAATAGAAATAATATTTATCTCCCAACATTTTGATCAGAAATATGTGAGAGCATGTTTGTAAAAAGTCTAGCACATTTCCTAGAGCAGAGTAGAAAATGTTCATTGCCTCTGAAGTACACAAAGTATTCACCAAGTGTGAGCTGGGGAGTAAGAGCAAGTTGGTCTTTGCTCTCTTCTTAGAGAAACAGGAAAGTCTATGAGGTAAGTGTAGGCTCTGGAGCTAGACTGGAGAGTGCACATGCTGAATGTGCTGCTCTATCCTCTCTCTGTCCCAGTTTTCTCTGGGTGTAATTATGGCACCTATACTAATTGTGAGGTTATTGTGAGGATCAAATGAATAAATGCATGTGGGAAGCTTACAAGAGGGATTGGCGCATATTAAGAGTTAGTAAACATTCGTTGTTGTTTTTCACCTTCAAGAATTTAAGAACAGGTTGAAAATGTAAGATTTGTGCAAATAAGAGCTTGTAGAATCCCACAAGAGACCACGTGAAGCTTCCCAGGGCAGAGGGTGCTCATGCTGGAGAGAAAGGAGGTAGATGTTTTATGAGATCTTGAAGAATCTTAGCTGAATCCTAGGTCATTTAGGAACCATGGAGGGATATAACAATGAAGTCATAAGAGGTTTTTTTTTTTTTTTTTGAGAATAACTACTCTGATCATTTCCAACTCAATGAGAAGAAATGACATGGTGGCCTATCAATGAGGTGACACATAGTGCCTTGACTTAGTCTTCCATGCAGCCAGACATACATTTTTATTATTGTTGTTTAATCTAAAAGCCCTTTCCTAAATAAATAAATAAATAAATGCCCTTTCCTGCATCTTTAGCTTTATGAAATAGAAATGAAGCTACATTGACACATCTTCTGACCCTTTGATCCATCATTCTCCAATGACCATACTCAGGAATAGTCTAATTGAGTGCCTGAAGACATATGTGTCACAATTGCCCAAGGCCCTTTGCTATGACAGTGGTACTGGCTGTACTTCAGTAGCCCAGGAACTGTGCTTAGTTCCTGAAAGAGCAAATCCCACTATACCAAGTATTTGATTGCTGTAGCTAAATTTGAGTCTAAAGGAAAAAAAGCAGAAAGTTTACTCTAACTTTGTCTATGGAAATGCACACCATGGGCTCAGACTATCCTGGCAGGCATTCATTCAGAATCACCCCCTGAGCCCCTGCCATCGTCAGGAGTTCTGTGGGCCTGAGGATACAAACACAGAAGAGCAGTCCACGGACTCAGAAGGATTCAATGACCCCCATGTTAGTCCCAAGTCCCCAGGCTCCATACAAGCTCAGACTTTGCTAATCAATTAGGAAAACATGTTGGCCCACAGTACTGCATTATTTTACCACAATGCAATTTCCATTTTGCATGGTATCCCTTTGGATCTGAGAACAAAGATGTTCTGACCTGGAAAGTGGCTCAGTCACTCAAGTTCTTCCTATCTTGATTACATTCTTATTGTAAACTGCATAGCCAGCTTGTCTGCTTTTCTTTCTTACATCTCATGTTCCCTGCAGAAGCTCATAACTTGGGATGAATACAGACTTGTGCCCTCAGCCCTTGACTTGTCAGATCCAATCAATATCATTGTTGAGTCACCTTAGGATAGAGCAGTGGCCTGAGAAGTAGGGCAGAGGTCCTGGACCCTAATCATTCCCTCTTTGCCTCCCTTGATTAGTGCCAGCTACGTGCCCCCAGGTAACAGAAGAAACAGATGCCTCTCTTGCCCCCTCTTTCCAAAGCCATGGGGATCAGATTGTGGTTTCATTTTGCTCATGGCCAGACTTCAGAGCATCGTGTAGTTAGAAGCCTGAGGTTTAATGTTCAAGAGCAAGGAATGGAAAGAATAGGATTTACCGCGAATATCTCTTTTCTGAAAATTAAAAATGTCGAAACTCTGTTATCTGTAACATGATGCTCTCAATGCCCACGCTGCTCCATTTCACGGTGCTTGTGAGAACTAAAGCAACATGAGCCAAGAGAGCTTGGGGGAGATCACTGGGCACCCAACAGGTGCTAGAGTTTATTCTTGAGCAGGTTGGAAGGAATATGAACTTTGAAATCAGATGTCACTGGGCTCCAATCACAACCGGTCCACTGTAATGAATCCTAAAAACCCAGAGCCCTTTTTTCTCAACCTGCAGTGTAGTGAATATCTAGTGCAGTGATTCTCAAACTTGACTGCATGTTAGATTCATCTAGAGAACTCCCAAACCCTGATGCTCAGGCTGAAACCTCATTGGTTTTATCAGAATATGTCGGGTGGGACCCAGACACCAGTATGTCTTGAAGCCTCCCTCTACTTCCAGCAGTAGGCAAGTCACACTGAGAACCTCTGGTTTAGTGCCATGAATGTGAACTATTAGCTGCTCACTCCCCAAACTTCTAATATCCGTGCGTTATGATCACTCTGTTGTCACTTTGAGTGTCTGAGGTCAAGTCACTTTCTATCTCACAGTCTTCGTTCATCTCATCATTTATTAAGTAGGAATAATAATTGGATTGTTGTGAGATCAACCTGAATGGCCTGAGTGATCTCTGTGAACAGTGCACTGCTGGGGAGATGTTACGATGTCACTAACCATGCCTGTTGAGGTCCCTTAGTCATTAGAAGGCCAAGAAGCGAGAACATACATGGTTCGAAGCACATCATTCCAATCGCCTGGAAATAAATACACAAACTACTGATCTTCTGACAAAAGGGACTCCTACCACTCCTGCTTCGCAGCAGACCATAGAAGGATCTGGGTTCAAGCTGAGCCTAAGAATGACTCTCACTGTTCAGAGAGTTCCTAGTGAATCATATGATAGCTGGTTGTTTTTTTTTTTTTTTTCCCCTATGAAATGATCCATTTTGCCTGACTCCCAGCAGTTTCTGTGCCCAAAGAAATGAGGACAAGGGGAGGATTCAGATTCCAGAATGGCAGGCTCTTTTGTTAGAGAAGGCTGCTGGGAACCTTGCAGGCCTCCTCTGTCCTCCCTCTTGCTTGCTAATTGATTTAATGGGAGACCCTGATAGATGTATTTCAGCTCCGCAAGGGCCTGTCCAGCTGATTTATGTCATGCAAGGAGAAACTTATATTTGCTCTTCCTGGTTTCTCTTTTAATTGCTACTGAAGGGAAGGCATGTAACTTTAAGAGTAGGGCAGTCATTCATCAACTCAGCAATAGCTCATGTTGAGGTTTCGGTCCTTCAGATTTAATAAAATTCTCATTTCTTAGAGGGATGACTTCTGGAGGGCATGTGCAGAAATAATGCCAGCAGAGAAAAGCCGTTTATGTGTCTACCTTATTCCTGGCCTTTAAACTCAGCCAGGTGTATGCCCACATGGCCCGTGGAGAAGCACACACTCCCCCTTTCCCATCTTCATCTGAAGAGCCTGGCTGTGTCAGGCCAGGCAGCTCCCTCCCAGCTCCTTCACACGGATGTCAGGAAGCCACCTGGGTCAAACTCAGGCTTTCTCAGTCTCAGCGCTAGTGACACTTGGGGTCAGATGATTCTTTATTATAGCGAGCTGTTCTGAGCGTTGTAAGATGTTCAAAGGCATCTCTGAAATCTACCCATTAACTGCCAGTAGTAACCTCCCCACCAAAGTCGTGACAACCAAAAATGTCTCCAGACATTGCCAAATGTCCCCTAGGGGGCAAATCACCTTCTCTGCTCAGTTGAGAATCGCTGGTCTGGTGGGACAAGGAGAAGGGGGTCATGTCTGCCCCGACTCTGACCTCTTACGACTGTCACACTACAAAAGCCACCTCCTTTCTTAGACTCCTGGTGTCTCATGCCGAATGCACATTAGAAGGACTGAACATAACAACATGTTTGAACATGTTCAGTCAATTACAACACACGATAAAGGGACAGTGACAGCAATGATGACAACAAAGGTGACCATTGCAGTGTGTTCTCTTTGTGCTTTTAGAAGCTTCTAGCAGCAGAGAAGCTTTGGTCAGACGTGTATGGATGTTTCATACACCCGGTTTCAGACAGCCTGCTATTCAAAACCATCCCTTTCAGACGTGCATGGATCTTGCTTGTTACAGTGTTAAAGAGCTCCTCTTGTGTGTGAGTACCTGCCAGCTGTATCCTCACGGGTGAACGGGTGTGTGTATGTTTGCTAGTATAAAAGTGTGTGTGTGTATCACAACTGAGGAATGGGATATGTTGGGATATGTGGCAAGGGGACGGGGGCTAGCTACGTAGGACATAGACGCTGGGGCATGGAGGATGGCTATGAATATGTGTGGGATATGTAGTCGAAGGAAGTTCGAAGGCCCTTCTGTTTGTGGTGTGTAAATATTTATTGATTGTGTTTTTGTACCTGAGCGATAGCTGTGTGCACACAATGTGAGTAATGTGGGCGAGTTTCGTGCATAGTACAAGTAGATGTGCTGGTGTGATATGTGTGTGTAAATCACACCTGTAATTTTGGGTGTGCACACATGAATGCCTGTGCGAGGTGAGGGTGTGTGTGTTCCAGGTTTGGAGGCACGTAGGAGATGACTATAGAGGATGGTATATTTATTGATTATCATGTTGTTTATGTAAACTGGGTGCACTCTGCACTAGAGATGTGTGCAGTTAGGTGTGACAGGTACATATTTGGATAGAACATGTATGTGTGAGTATGTGCTTATCAATCCTTTATTTTTAAGCCTTTACAACTCAATGCATCTCTGTCGAATTTACTTGAATGAAATGAAAAGGAAATGCTTCCCTGGTCCCACCTTATTTCAGGACATGCCCATGCACTGCTTCCCAGACCATCCCCAAAGCGACCCTTTGCTAGTCCTTGGTCCCTCTGGTAGGTTTCCCCTCCCCATGAGGAGCCTCAGCTGGCAAATGGAACAAATGGAACTCACGTGCTACTGGGAAGAGTGTCCTAACTTTGCTGTATGAGGAGCTTCCAAGTGGATTGGGTCAATCAATGAGAAACATAAAATAACTGTTTGTTGTTTGTTTTGAGTGAATAACGTGTTGGCACCCTGTCCATTCTACCGATGCTGTGGTATAGACCCTGAGGCAGCAAGCAATGAGAGAAACCATCTTGAGAATAGGAACGTGTTAACTCTGACTCCTCTTTATCTTCCCCACATTCCATGCTCAAGAGTCTTATTTTTGCATCCAACAAACGTATTTGTAGGGTTCCTGAAATGTGAGGAATCTGCTGGAAGGTCTGGAGGCTCAGTGGTCACCAAGAGATGACCTCTGCCAAAAGTGTTCATGATAAATTAGAGGGAAAAAAACAAGTGAGAGACAGATTTCAGTTTGGGGTGATATGCCATAGGAGATGCTGACTGGGGGCAGCCTGGGTGGCTCAGCGGTTTAGTGCCCCCTTCAGCCCAGGGTGTGATCCTGGAGTCCTGGGATCAAGTCCCAAGTCAGGCTCCCTGCATGGAGCCTGCTTCTCTCTCTGCCTGTGTCTCTGCTTCTCTCTCTCTGTGTGTGTCTTTCATGAATAAATAAAATCCTTTTTTTTAAAAAACACAAAGAGATGCTGAGCAGGTCTTGGGCTTGCCTAGGCCTGAGAATGTGGGGGTGGGGAAAGCAGGCAGGACATCTCCCTGAGGTCACAGAGGAGGTGTTCGTGGTCCATCCTATTGCCAAGGCAAGAAGGGAATTCTGAAGGGCACTGGCTGATGTGTCCCTCCTTGTAACTGGCAAATAACTCGGAAACATGAATGCAGAGGTGCTTTAGAAAAAAAAAAAGAAAAGGTGCTTTAGGCTTGCATTTTACCTGCTGAAGGAAGCCACCCAGGAGCTCGTACACAGGAAAGGCATGAAAACCTCTGTGTGACTCTACTCACTTTTTTCCCACCTCTGAATTCGTCTGTCAGGAAGTATAAAAAGAATTCCTGTCTGAGGCAGAAATCCTCTCCATCCCACATACCTCTCGTGTCTGGTATGTCCAGGTGAGGTGGAAAAATCCCGATGTCATTTGTTTTTGTGTCATTTGCTTTTGTGGATAAACCAGCTCTAATCTATGTCCAAATACCTTGTTTAAATTTATGTTTTAGAACATTAACAAACAGCTCCTGGGAACATTTGTGTCAAAGGCAATTTGTAAATATAGCCAGAAAGTTGCCTCTGTTGCTAGGGAGAAATATTTAACTTTTGGCTAATGCCAAACTTCCTCTCTAAAAACATGCAAGGAATAAAATACTTCTCTGGTTTTTTTAAATAATAACATAAAGAAGTAGATACTTCTGATTGAATCGAAAATATCATCTGTATACAAGCATGCAGTGTGGGCCTATTTTTATTGCAATTTTCTCTTCTGCTTCATCTTCTCACATTTGGAGGATGGATAAGAACAAACCTAAGGATGGCCCCGCAGATAAAGAGAAATGTCACTGGGAAGTGTGAAATGAGGCAAGACACAAACTACCCAGTAGCTCTCAGCTTCATCACCAGGTACCCTGGTGGAGGAGCCCTGGGTGGGCAGAAGAACACCAGCCTCTGTCCCAGCCTTTCTCTAGAGGCTTTAGAGCAGAGGAAGGGGCTAAAAAATGTGCATATCTAGCAAGTTCTAGGAGATGCTGAAGCTGCTCCTAATTGTGGGGTCACCCATTGAGAACCACTACCTAACGGATCCCAAAACTCTCTAAGCCCTTTGCAATGTGAATAACAAAATCTCAAAGTGAGATAGAAATTTGAAAGCGCATTTAAAAGTTCTAGGGGCACCCGGGTGGCTCCGTGAGTGAGCATCTGCCTTTGGCTCAGGTCGTGATCCCAGGGTCCTGGGATCGAGTTCTGTATTGGGCTCCCCACAGGGAGCCTGCTTCTCCCTCTGCCTATGTCTCTGTCTCTCTGTCTGTGTCTCTCATGAATAAATAAAAAAATAAAATCTTTCAAAATAAATAAATAAAAGTTATTACAAGGTAGGTAGACATTCAGCCAGGATACCCTAAGTAAGAAGCGTGAGTGCAAACCAGTCCTATACACTCCTGGCTGCCACCCTAGCCTCCTTTGATCAAAGTAAACAGGCTGACATGATGGAACTGGAGGGTATTATGCTGAGTGAAATGAGTCAATCGGAGAAGGACAAACATTATATGGTCTCATTCATTTGGGGAATATAAAAAAATAGTGAAAAGGAATAAAGGGGAAAGGAGAAAAAATAAGTAGGAAATATCAGAAAGGGAGACAAAACACGAAAGACTCCTAACTCTGGGAAACGAACTAGGGGTGGTGGAAGGGGAGGTGGGAGGGGAGTGGGGGTGACTGGGTGGCGGGCACTGAGGTGGGCACTTGACAGGATGAGCACTGGGTGTTGACTTGATGGGATGAGCACTGGAAATGAACTAGGGGTGGTGGAAGGGGAGGTGGGTGGGGGGTGGGGGTGACTGGGTGGCAGGCACTGAGGTGGGCACTTGACGGGATGAGCACTGGGTGTTATTCTATATGTTGACAAATTGAACACCAATAAAAAATAAATTTATAAAAAAACAAAACAACAACAAAAAAAGTAAACAGGCTGCATCATTCCCTAAAGAAATTTCTGTTTTATAGAAACTTACATAATTTTATATCCAATTTGGCCTAAAATCTAACAGTCTTTTCCTAACAGTGAAAGACATCCAGGGGTCCGCAGAAATATTTAGAAAGGAGCATTTTATTTTATAAATGACACATATTCAATCCAGGTATCACCGACATATATAAAGAATTAGCGAAAAATGTGTATTTACCTAAATGGTTATTTCTGTCAAAGTGTCCCACATATAGCTAACATTTCCATGATTTAATATTTGCACTTTCCAGAGAGAGTTGCATTTGAAATTCAACTAACATGATTTTTCAGCAGTAAGTCTCTAGAATGTGATGCAGACAAAGCTCTGCCGACCGCAGTCAGCGGCTCTCTGGTGATGGAGCATTAACTTGCAAAGTGAGACGATGAAGCTTCCTGTAAGAACAGGTCATGTGGACCTGCTCGCATTGACTCCCGTCGGGTGCCAGGGCTGGAGGGCTCTGCTTTTCCAGCTCTGCTTCAGCCAATCACCAGGGATTTGGGGCCCTGCTCTTCGGAACTCTCCATAAAAGTTTTTGAGGCTTACATCATTTGACACAACAATTTCACCTCATCTACTTGTTGACGGGCACATACTCCAAAAATGCTAGTACAAAAAAATTATTGTTTTGTAAGATCAAACACGAGATGGAACTGAAATGTTCTGCAGCAGGGCCCTGGGAAGATTAGTCACAGTTCGTTTATGTAACGAGAACTGTCAGCACTTGGCAAGGCTAAGTCGGTCTCTCCGGAGTGTGGTGGAGCGATCCCCAGAATGAAAGGGGAGAGAGAACCTATGGGAGAGAGCACACGGTGCGCTACACCCTGCCCATGGGGGGAAGCGTGCTGAAACAGTTCCACCTGCAGCCCCAGCCGTGTCCACCCCGATGTCCACTCCTCAACCTGCAGCGACATCCTGGACCTACATGCATTTTCACATTGACGTCTGACCTACATCTGCATCTACATCTACGTGTGCAATTGTATCTACGTCAACACCTGCATCTAGAAGCACATCTGTGCCCATCCTCACGTCCCCCCATCACTCATCTACATCCGCATCTACACTGATAGCGGTGGCTCTCTCTACACCACACACCTAACTCCACACGCATCTGTATCTTACATCTATGTTTAAATCTGTGCGACTGCATCTCTACCTCCACCTGCACATCCGTCTTTGTCTACTTCTCACCTACGTCTACACATGCGTCTATTCTTACCTGTGACTTAAAATCTCCAGAAAAGTATCTAAGAAGTTGCTAATCATGTTTGACGGGTGGGTAACAGGAATCTGGGCCAGGATACAGCCCGAGTGTTTCATTCACTATTTTGTACTCTTTACAGAGTTAGCTAATGGCATGGCCTAATTTTTCACTATATACGCAGACGTAAACTCTGGAAGACAGAGCAAGAGAGCGTGGTGCTGTGAAATGCCAATGGGATTTAGCCACAAGCTGGCTCCCACACTTGTGGTTTCTGTGTCTGTCCTCCAGCTCAACCCTTGGTTGAATTTGACCTTGAATTTCTTGTTGGAGTCTTGGGTTCCTGAAGAAACTCTGTTTGAACTTTACTTCTGCTATTCAACTTTCCAGCCCAAGCTTGTGCTGATGATGCTGACTGGGTTTTCATCTGGTTTCACCAATATAATTAGAGTCAATGTTACAAAGGAAAGGGAGCTTGAGAAGGTGGGTAACACCCCAGAGTCACACCACAAATGCTGATGGAGCTGAGATTTGTTTTAAAAGATTTTATTGATTTATTCTTGAGAGAGAGAGAGAGAGATTGAGAGGCAGAGACACAGGCAGAGGGAGGAGCAGGCTCCATTCAGGGAGCCTGACGCAGGACTCGAACCCAGGACTCCAGGATCACTCCCTGGGTTGAAGGCAGGTGCTAAACCGCTAAGCCACCCAGGCTGCCCCGGAGCTGAGATTTGAATCAGGTCAGTCTGGAAACTTCCCCAGCCAGACATTTCCACCTTCTCTGTGCCCTTGGGTCCATCCTGAAACTTACAGCTTATCATGATTTTAGGAATGGGTGACTGGGGACAACCACATGAAAATTTTGCTCATGTTCTTTGTGTCATTTTAAATACAAAGTTTTTTTTCTCCATCACTCCACCACCCCATAGGCCTTGTCTTGGTTCCTCTACCTCTCTTCCTTTCTACATTTGCTCTTCTTTCCCCCCATTGAATGCGTGGCGTCAGACTAAAGTGCATGCCTATGCATTTTTCATCAATCTGGCAAGTTTCTTAAACATTTGGTATAAATAAATCACCACCATATAATTTATTATGAATAGCATCAACCTGGGGTACAATTCTGCTATGAAAGAGTCAGCATGTTTTATAATTTTCAATACGGGGATTTTTTTCTCTCTCTCTGTCCTTTCTTCTGAAAGCAATTTTAAAGTGTTTCTCATATATGTATATGTAAATGTCATTATTCTCATGTTCTTCCACCATTCATCTCTGAGCTGCCTCCACTCAGCTCTGTCATGGGAGAAGGTGATTGATCATCTCTGTTCTCACACTCAAGAGAACAGAACAAAAATGAATCCACATGGCAGTCATAACAACAGACATCCAGAGTGAGAAGTACATCCGGGGCCGGTGGGTAGGTCAGAGTTCTGCTTTCTTTTTATAATATTCTGAAAATTGTGGTGAAATGACCAGCTTTAAATTGCACAGGATAATAGGAATAGTAACACATTTTTTGTTGGTGCCTCCTACTGTACTTGTGTGTGTGTGTGTGTGTGCATGTGTGTGTGTGTGTGTGCGTGCGTGCGTGCGTGCTTTAATCTACTCCAGTCCTCAGACTCCCTGTCTGAAATAACTTGGCTCCTCATTTTCCAGGAAACAGAACCTCCAATGCTGAAGTAGCTTCTTCAGTGCCACACACTAACTAGTAAATGGCATTATTGACACTCAAATCCAAATCAGTTTACTCCACAAATCTGATTGGTGTTTGTCTCGATGTAACCCATAATGTGTGGTGAAGCTAAATAAAATAAAATGCAGTGGGTGCAGATTTATTAAAAAAAAAAAAAAGTTGCTTCCGAACCCCTCGTGTGTGTACATCTTGCCTGGATGTCTGCCATGATGTAATTACCTTCATGAAAATTTTCTGAATTGGCATCTTCCCGCTTTTAGCCCTTTTGAGGAAAATCTGAAAAGCTATACAGATTCTCCTGCAGTTGAATTATATTAATATGTTTAATTAACATGAAAGCAGCCTTAAGTCAGTAGTTGAAGTCTGACACTGGGAAAACTCTCTTCCCCTGTGCTGCAAAACTTCAGCACTCGTCAAGGTTTGACCCAATTTATGTTGCTTGACTGTACAGGATGTGCTAACATTTAGTGAGTCCGGAGGCCGCAGTCCGCCTCCTGTGATGGATATGCCTCTCCCAAGCCTGCCCTTTCTAGATCCGTGAGCCCAGCAGTGTGCAGAGCTGCTTCAGAAGTGGGCTGGCCTGTCTCACTCTAAGACCTGTGGTTCACAGCTCATGCCTCCCCCACACCTGTTTATTCTCTTGACCCCTTAAACTGTTCATCAACAGAACATCAAGTCAGCATTCCGCGGAGGCACCTCTGCTCCCCAAGCTATTTTTTTCCGACTCGTCTACAGTTTCTTCCCTGGAGGCACCCCCAGCAGCACATAGCAGGGACTCTGCTGCTAGCTGTTGTCTGCAGCATCTGACAAAGTCAAGACCGAGGAGCAGGCAATGGTGGGATGGATGAGACCAGATGAAGCTGGGAGACAAAGGTCCAAATAGTTAGGATGGGGGACAAGGGAGGATGGGCAAAAAAGCAATAGGTCAGATGTGGGTGACTTGGAGATGTGAAACTGGGAAGGCAAGTCCAAAGGCAGCTTCTAAGTTGGGGTCTGTCATATTCGCTGTCATCCTATTGGCTAAAACGTTGCATGCTCAAGTTCAGTGGCCGCATGGTAGGAGCTACCCCAGTGCACAGACACAGAGAAAGAAGCGTGAACAAATCCATGTAGCAACACAATGTGGGAGCAGATTCAAAATCAGAGATGGCTTCCCCATCTCAAATAGCCTGACTTAGGAGTGAATAGAAGCTCTAATATGGAGAATGAGTAATAGAGGGTCTGGAAAGGAAGGGCTGAGAAGTGGCATGCAATGCAAGTCAAATCAAAAGAGTTTGGGGCATAAACTGGGCATCTAGAGTTGAAAAGAGTGGGAGAGCCACCAGCAGGGAGGGAGAGATGTCTGGGACCCCTCCAGGGAACCAAGCCATGCAGCAGTGGGAAGAGCTAAAACAGTCTGAGTTTCCTCATAGCACCAGTTAGGCCATTAAAGCTGTCAGGGAAGGAGAGAGGGTCTGAGCCCAGCTATAACATACCCTGAACATGCTCACAGGGATGGTTGGAATGATTGCCAGGGCCTTGAAACGGCTGGAGAAGGAAGCAACCAGTTCTCCCATAGACACTTTGCAAAACTGCAAAACAGCAAAGAAGCAAAGAGTTAATCTCTGGGAATGTCCCGCATAAATATCAGAGATATTACCAAGTGATTTGTGATCATCAAAGAACTGAAAAGTCCATTCACCCCCACTCATTTAAAATGGGTTATTGAAAATAAAATAAAATAAAAAATAAATAAAAATAAAAAAATAAAAAATAAAATGGGTTATTGAGCCCCTACTGTATACCAGGCACTGCCAGTGTCCCATGCCTGCTAACCTGTAGAACTTTAAGTCCCAGGGGTTAGCTGCTCCTTCTGTGAAATGCTTGCTTTACCAAAGCTCGCTATGCTTTCCCAACCCTCCTTTGAAAATCATTTTCTGTCTGGGAAACAATATACAGCAAGAACTTTTCCTTCCATGTTCCTCTAAGTGAGTTTCATTCACATTCCCATGTAAACACCAAAACACTATCTTCAATTCAAATGCCACTGCACAAATTTAGTTTTTTTTTTATAGAAGTCAGATGTGGAAACCCTCCACAAAAGCACAGCTTCATCATGAGGAAAATGGGACAGGCTGAAATCAGCTAAGACTTTAACAAGAAGCTTCTAATAACATCAGTGAATGATAACCACAATATTTAGAGAAGAAGCGAATGCATTTCTACTTAGAAGTGGTAGTTGTCCAAATCTTTTTCCTCATTGGCTCATTACTTAAGCAAAACTAATACTTACAGATTATTAACAATTTCTTTTTGATTATTAACAATTTACACAGGAATAAAATACTTGTGTTTTATAGAGAAATCAGTAACTGCCTGCATTTGGCAGACCCAATCACACCCACATGAGAGTAGTTTAATTATGTCACCCAAGATGCGAAATCTAAGTCGGAGAAGAAAACCAGGGAGGTTTGAAGGGAAGCACATAATCTTCCAAGTTCCACTGGGGAGACCTCAGTTTCAGAATCCATCAGTAATGTAATTACATTGATCTAGAAGCTTCTTTGAAACTATTTCATATGCGTCTTCTTCAGTTTACTAGGTGAACTAGTTTCTCATTTCTAGAATGCTCTCACCTAGGGTAGGTTGTATATCTTTTCTATGCTTTTAGGCTTATTCCCATCATAGCATTTGATCACAGGGTTTTACAAATGACTATTTTTTTGTTTGCTTATTTCTGCTTCTCCCCCATATGCCACACTCCAAGCTCCTTGAGACTAGCAAATATATCAAATATATAAGCAAATTATATACAGAACACTTCCAGGGGGATATGTGCATGTGTTTCCCCCATAACCAAGGGTCACAGGGTAACATTCCTGAGGTTGACTATAGGAAGACCCAATTGAAGAGGTGAAAGCATGCAATTCAGGCCTATAAATAAGACATTTTCTTTTCTAAACCACTTTTTATGTAAAATAACAAATTAAACAGCTAGCAGTCCCCTCTAAGAGCTTGGATACAAACAGCCTGTCTGCAGCACCTGCTGGGCTTACCTGCTGAGCCTATTCCCACCCTTTCTGATTATGTCCCACTGAACACTAGAGCAGAGATGGAACAGAGAGACACTACTGGGGAGGGGTGGAGTGTGGGAAAGCGGGAGTAAGTAAATTTAGGAATCTTTGACAAGTGCTGCACTATTGCAAGTGTTTAACAGGATTTAAATATGAGTTGGATCACATCTGTGTGCACATAGAACCCCCATCGTATGCAACACTTAATTCTCCCACAGAACACCTGCAAGCTTGGGTGTTCGTTCAGCCTTTGTTATCAATCACTGCTTTTTAGACCCTTTCTATCCTTTCTTCTCTCTAGGAGGTTTTGCTCTATATCATCTATGTTTTCAGAAAGTGGAAATCCCATCTAAGTGTTAGCTTTCCCAAGAGGCTTGTACATTAGCATGGGAAGCCCCATGGTACCCTTATCAAAAGGAGGCATCAACAGTGTCTACAAATCACAACCAGGATGAGGTCTGCTTACAAAAACCATCACTTCTTTGGGCAGACATCACAGCTCAAATGTGACTAACTAACTCCACAAATAGTTCCTGGTGAAAATAGTTCTTGGTGACCAGAGGTGGGGGAGACAGTGCAAGTGTACAATGATGCCACCAGCATCTACCAAAGTAACATGCCTTTTAGTTGACCTAGACATTTCCTATTAGCACTGGTAGTTAATTTCTGGGGATAGATAACCCTTCACTACAATGAATATGCCTTTAGACTAAAGATTAAAACTCCTTGTTCCTAAAGACTCAAGGTGTAGCTTTGGGCCTTTTAATATGATCTTTATACAGAATCCATCATTACTTCCTCGTGAAGAGTTTAAAACAACGTAGCTGAACAGAACAAGGTCAAACACATTAAAAGAGTTATTTATCAGTATGAATGAAACAGATGTGATCTTAACTCTAGACTCTATAATTTAATACTTGTATCATGCTGGACCTGCTTCACTTTTCTGAAATGCAAAATTGGATTAATAAAATAGTCTATTTCATCATTTTGCTAAAAGGATGTGGTGGTGTGGTGTGAGGAATGCACAAATCCTGGCCTTGCATATGGCACAGCACATAATAGATTCATCCCCTTATTCCCTGACACTTACCCAAGAAAAATTAGGGTGGATTACAGAAAAAAATATAATGAGAGATTGGTGAAGGAAAGAAAACACAATGGCAATGCAATGAAAAGAAGAAACTGAGTATCAAGGGTTATGTGCTGTACCAAGGTAAATAATGGAGGCACCAGGGAGCCAGGGGGATAGTATTTGGGGTACATATTAGGCCCTGGCATTGTACTTAGATTGTAACACCTAGGAGTCAACTTTGGCTCCACATTAGCCTGATCCTGAATCCTTCCCAACATCTTCCTCATCATGATTACCATTGTCTTTATCATTGCGGTTGCTCAGATCTCAGGGCCTTAACAATTTACAAAATCCTTTCTCATTTTTGATCCTCACAAGAGCCTTGAGAGTTGTATGGAGAGCGAATTTTCTTTCTTTCTTTTTGTATGTTCCTTATGGGAGTTCGACCTGCCAACCTATAGTATAACACCCAGTGCTCATCCCATCAAGTGCCCCCTTCAGTGCCCATCACCCAGGCAATTGTCTTCCACTTAGAATAAAAATATGAGACTCAAAGAGGTTAGTTGGCTGCCCAAAGACACAGAGCAAATAGAGGAAGATCTCAGCTTCCATCTCAGGCCATAGGATCTCCATTCAGCTCATCTCCTCTGTTCTGTGCCACCCTCAAGTTTAAATCCCCCTGTTGCCAATGAAGCCCCACTCTTATAGCATGACTTCCCTTAGGAATTAATAATGGTGATTCATTCCTATGACGTAGCTTGCAGTTGCTTCCACAATCGCTGTTTTTATCCTTAAAAAGGTTTCTACAAGGACCCCTTCAGTTGCTAAATAAATTGGCTTCCTTACTTGCTATTAATTACTCACAAGGACTCTGGCCTATTACAGAGAGTCAACACAAGGCGAAGTTTCTCTGCTAATTTATTTCATTTCTTCATTCTGTATTCTGGTTGATGGACCCTCTTGGCATTATAAATCCAGAGCAAGTAATTAACAACCACACTTTGAACCCGATTCTCTTTCTTTTTTCCTTCCTAACTACCTCTGTCTCCTTTGATCTCGTTCATTTTCTTAATTAACTTATGTGCATGCTGGATTTGTTTCCTTGGGTCTGTGTAAATTTGGAAGGTTTGGAAGTATGAAACAGGGAGGCTGACTTTACAGCAAAGGGGTAAAAGACGCTATGACCACCATCACAAGAGCAGAGCAGCAGAACCCCCAAGAAAGAACAATTAGCAACAACCTCCACCATGACAAAGTCACCACTCACTAAGCAACCACTATGTGTCAAGAGCTCTTCAAACTTGGCTTCTCATCCTTGCCATCACCTGTAAGGAAGGTGTCAGTATCATACCCACTTCAGAGACAGGCGATCAGTCTCATAGTGTGTTAAGTGGTCTTCCCAAGATCCTACAGCTAGGAAGTAACTCCAAAACTATTTCTGTTCCAGAAAGATGTTCTTATAGCGATGGCCCGAAAGTTGGGTGGATAGCAATCTAGTATCAAGAGTCCAGTGGTGTTAGTGGTACTCATGGTTAACCATGGTAATAACTGACCTGGCAATAGCCAGGCACATAGAAAGATAGACATGGAGGAGGAGGTCTCTTCTGCAAGCCCATCAATTCTGGTTGGCCAATAACCTCTCAGTAGCTGACCTCACGCAGGGGCTGGTGGTACAAGAATCACCAGCTTGGGTCCAAAGAAGCATGAACTAACAAGAAATAGGCAATTTTTCAAGACTTTAGACAACTAAGTAGATTCAGAGTGAAAATTTCAGATCAAGTGAAAGATCAGAAGAACTTAAGAAACTAAGGTGGGAACCAAGCCATATGGCAGGGCTTGAGGAGAGGTACTCACATTCTCTTGGGACAAGTCAGCCACCATGTCCACAGAAGCAGAGGTGGTCAGGCCTGCATGCCACCAGCTTGCAGGGAGGCATGACAGGACAGACCTTGGGGTCAGAGCAGTACTTACTTAGTCGAACCTTGATTCTACTACTGATTTCCTGTAGCATGTCCTTAAGTTACTCAGTAGGGCCTGAGTCTTCTTTTTCTTATCTGTAAAATTAGAAGGCTGTAACCAGTCTCATGATGGGAGGTGGGTTATGACAAAGTAATTCATGTCTTCAGTGGGCTTAGCATGATACCTGTCAAATGGTCAGCACCTAATAAACAATATTACGGTGGTTTCTACTTTGAATCAGTACTCATTCTTGGACTGAATGGAGTTTAACTTGTACTTGGGGAGTGTACCATTTATCCACTCATGTAAGCAAAAATCATGTGCCTGCCACTGAGCTTAGACTGGGGCGTGGCACCTTACTCATTTCTTAACCGTTTCTTCCATTATTTACTGCAATAGGGCTGACACTAGGAGCTTAAGAACCAGCACGTTACTTGATCCTTTCATTGAATTTACTTGTCTGGCTCCGTTTAACTTAGTAAAAAAAAAAAATATTAACTTCCTATAAAAAATTCTATAGAAAGGATGGATTAATTTATAAAACAATGTATACTTCAAACCATTCAACCTTGATTGTATTCAATGTTCAGTAGTTCAGATTCCGGACTCCAGACAGGTTAATTCATGAAAAAGATGCATAAACCCATTTATGGATGCAAGGCAGGTTCCGACACCACTCATTAACCCAGCTGGCTAGAGCTAGAATGACCTTGGTTTTAATCTAGCCTCCAAACAGAGGCCCGGGTTGGGTCACTCAGGTCACAGAACTGGTGAATCTTAGAGTCAGAATCTCAGCTCTCTCTTCTGTCTTCAGCTGTAGTCCTCTGTGGGTAATGTTTAAAGGAAAATTATCACTGGAAAAAAATAAAAGCACTGCAGAGCTACAATAGTCAAGGATAAGATCAAGGAATAACATCTTTGCTTCTTGCTTGAGGAGGTTGCTGGAGAGCAGGTGAGAGGGCTGATGGGACCAAAGACCCTCCTTTTGTATGAAATGTTCTGAGCAAGGAGAAGGCTGTATATATTCTGGTGCTTCTAAAAGGGGCTTAGAATTAGCCTAAATAAGCCCAGAATCTTCCAGAGGTTTGCTGAGCTAAATACATCAATAAATGTGACTGGGCTTTTCCTCCTCCAAGCAATCATGTCAGTCTCTGCCTCTGGAGCTGTAAAGACACAGAAGATGGACAACTGTCCTGTTTTTACACCTTGCCAAGAGTTTCTTCTCCTTGTGCATGTAGCCAACAATTTTCCACTGAAGCAGATGGAAAATCCAGCAGTAATCACAGGCTGGGTGCAAGGCCACAGATCTCATTTGTTGGGTGTTACCTAATATGCAGTCAAATTTCAACTGATCAGAGAAGGCTTGGGCAAGAGATGATATTGAGCTAGAATTGCTCCATACAGTGATTATCGATTATGCCTCTAATAGTGCTGCAGCACATTGACCGTGAATCCAATTAGAAGTAATTATACACTTTAAACTAATGCGTCCAAATTGAGAGGGTTGGAATTTGCAAAGGAATCTAGGAATTGTTGCATGATGATGGAATATACCTAAAGAGAGGGGAGTTACTGAGTTTTGTTGAGGGAAATACTATGCTCTGCAAAGCTGTGCTGGCAGAAAGAGCCACCAGAGTCTGTTATTACAGATGCCAGAATCCAAGAAATCTCAGGATGAGGGCAGGTGGCCAAGTCCAATAGATTGACAGATGCCAATCATCAGCATCAGCATCATAATCTCTATAATAACTATTATTTTATTAGGTACTTTCTAGGTTCCAGACATTGAGCTAAGCATTTTCCAAATAGCATCGTATTCAATTCTCTTGACCAAAGGTTGGCAATACGCAGCCCAAGGGCAGGTACAGTCTGCCCCTGTTTTTATAAATACACTTTTATTAGAACACAACCATGGCCTTTTTTTTTTTATTGGAGTTCAATTTGCCAACATACAGCATAACACCCAGTGTTCATCCCATCAAGTGCCCCCCTCAGTGCCTGTCACCCAGTCACCCCAACCCCTACCCCTCCCTTTTTACCACCCCTTGTTCATTTCCCAGAGTTAGGCCTTTTATTTACATACTGCCTGTGTGGATTTCACCACTTGGTCAGAGTCTGAGTTTGTCCCAACCATCGCGTTTAGAAGAATAGATGGAGAGCTACTCTTCCTGGTACTTCCTGCCATTCCCCAAGCTGCCTGGAAGACCTCATTGTTCCCCCCTACACACACACACACACACACCAGGCAGGGATTCTGCTGCCAAACCTTCTGTGTGGCAAGTACTTTGATGATTGCATTTCTGACTATACAACAAAGAACATATTCTGTTCAATTTAACCCATTTTCCCTAGAAATAATTCTTGAATGTGTTAGTCACAGGAAGCTAAAAGATAAACACTATAAAATAAAAGATTAAAACTGATTGCCCAACAACAAGGGGATGATTAAGCAAAATAAGTTGTTTATTTGGTGGAATAGTAAGTAACCAATTGAAAGCATCACTGAGGTCTGATGTTTATGATGTAATGCTAAGCGAAAAGGGCAGATTATAAAAGTATGTTTTTATAATGAAATCCAATAGTTTGGGATACCTGGGTGGCTCAAGGAGTTAAGTGTCTGCCTTGAGCTCAGATCCTGATCCTGGGGTTGTGGGATCAAGCCCCACGTCTGGCTCTCTGCTCAGTGGGAGCCTGCTTCTCCCTCCCCCACTTCCTGCCACTCTGCCTGCTTGTGCACTCTCTCTCTCTCTGTGTGTGTGTCAAAAAAATAAATAAAATCTTTAAAAAAATGCAATTGTCAATAATGATTCAACTATGATCCAGATTTTCTGTCAGGGACTGCATATACAATGATGAATAAATAGATATTTTCCACCTTCAGGTGGCTTACACTCTAGAGGGGAAAAGGACATGGGACAAAAAGCAACCCAACTGTAACTGGTGAAGCAAAAGTAAAGTACAAGGTGCCCAGAGATAGTTTAGGTTTTTTTTAAGATTTTAAGATTTTGTTTATTTATTTATTTATTTATTTATTTATTTATTTATTTATTTAAGAAAGAGGAGGAGAGCACAGAGGGAGAGTGAGAGCTTCCCCTTGAGCAGAGAGCCTGATGTGGGCCTCGATCCCAGGACCCTGGGATCATGACCTGAACTGTAGGCAGATACTCAACCGACTGAGCCACCCCAGCACCACCACCCTCCCCCTGAAAATAGTTTAATGAGAAGAATCTAATTTGAACTGGGGCAAGAGACAGTTCTGACACATGTATGTGCATTGGAATCATCAAGGAATTAATAGAGGGAGAATGTTGTGGGCAGAGGACAAAGCAGGGCACAGAGATCTAGCAGTGACAGCAAACCCACGGGATGTTTGAGAACCTGGAAGAGCACCGTGGCAGGTTTCTGGCAAAAAATAAAGATATTGGTGAAACATAAAAGTCAGAGACATGAGCCAGACCCCACCGTGGAGGCTGTGTTTTTCGGACTCTCTAAGGAGTTGAGATACTATTCTGAAGACCCTGAAGAAGCTCCTGCAGAACATAAGCAGAGCATAGTGTGACTGAGTTGACATTTTTAGACAATGTCTCTGATTGCCTGGGAGAACGGGTTATTGGGGAGCAAACTAAAAATGCAAATATGATGTACATGTGTGACCAGTACCATGATACGAACATGAGAAAATTCAACTACTTTGATTTATTGTAGATGAGATCTGGTGTTTTATTTTTTTTTCATCTATTGATATTCTTTTTATTTTGTTTTTTATAGATTTATTTTTTATTGGTGTTCAATTTGCCAACATATAGAAAAACACCCAGTGCTCATCCCGTCAAGTGCCCACCTCAGTGCCCGTCACCCAGTCACCCCCACCCCCCGCCCTCCTCCCCTTCCCCCACCCCTAGTTCGTTTCCCAGAGTTAGGAGTCTCTCATGTTCTGTCTCCCTTTCTGATATTTCCCACTCATTTTTTCTCTTTTCCCCTAAGGAGCCTCGGTGTCCATCGAAAGATGAATGGATAAAGAAGCTGTGGTCTCTGTATACACTGGAATATTCCTCAGCCATTAGAAACGACAAATACCCACCATTTGCTTCGATGTGGATGGAACTGGAGGGTATTATGCTGAGTGAAATAAGTCAACCGGAGAAGGACAAACATTATATGGTCTCATTCATTTGGGGAATATAAAAAATAGCGAGATCTGGTGTTTTAAACATGATCTATTTGAGTTTCTCTTCTTGTTTTCCCTGTAATTATAGTTGTTAAAAAATAATAATTCAAATAATTATCCCAAGGCAAACAAAATAGGACAAGACGACGCATGAGGCCATCGTGTCTGGATTGGATAAAGACCATCTAGAGACCCTTCTTCCCTGCCCTGCCCAGGCTGCAGCTCCTACCTGGGCTTACCTGGGCTGCCCAAGGCTGAAGTCCTTGCCCTGGGCTCCTGTCTGCTCTGGGCTGCACCCAATGAACAGCTTTTGCCATTGATTAAATGCTGCAGCTCGCCTGGAGTCATTAATCAATTCCGCCAGCTGTTTACGGCTTTATTTACTACAAAGGAAGCAAGGTAATCCCTGTAAACTCAATAGATCTAAATTAACTGCATGTTCAGGAGCCAGCTTAGAGAGAATTATTGCTCCCTGACTCGGGGGGACAGAGGGAAAGAACGAAATCGAGAACCTGTGACAGAGGCTCTGACTTGCTCTCGGGCGTCCGGGAGGGTCACATCACAAAGGGTGCTCCTGCGATGGGGTCTCTATAACCAGGTCTCTCAGCTTAGGGTTCAGGGAAAGCGCTTCCCTGTTTGGAATCAATATATCGTGCCAGGAACCTTGGGCCTCACTGCTCTCTCCTAAGCTCGGCTCTGCCCTCCCCTGCCCTGTGGGCCCGCAGGAGGCAGTCTTGTTCGGTGATAGACATTTCGTCCACATTCCTGTATTAATGATATTGATCATTTTTAATTTATTTATGTTTACTTAATGAAATGATATTCAGTCCAAATTTACTGGGCAACCCTGAATGCCTGGGGAAGAAAGCAATACTAACTTGTCAGGAACGGTGCTGGGTATTTTATGCCTTTGGATTTTTTTTTTTTTTAATCTGCCAGGCAAACCCTGTAAGATAAATACTGATGTACTTGTTTTAAAAAGAAGAAGACTGGGGATCCCTGGGTCCCCAAACCCACTCAGCAGTTTGGTGCCTGCCTTCAGCCCAGGGTGTGATCCCAGGGTCCCCGGATCGAGTCCCGCATCGGGCTCCCTGCATGGAGCCTGCTTCTCCCTCTGCCTGTGTCTCTGCCTCTCTCTCTCTCTCTCTCTCTCTCTGTGTCTCTCATGAATAAATAAATAAAATCTTTAAAAAAATAAGTAAAAAGAAGAAGACTAAGGCTCAAAGAGATGAAATACTTTACCTAATGTAACAAGAATGGTTAGTGGGTGACCCCACAGGGTTTCACCCTGGTGTCCTAATGCTCGCTTCTAGGACATAGCACCTTGTCATAGTATGGGTGGTTGGCACTGTTGGGTCAAATTGCTTCATAATGAGTCAAACCAGGGCCCCACCTACAAGACCTCTCTGTGTCCCATCTCTCTTCTCAGCCCATCCTTTTCCCCTCGTTCCTTCACCTCTTCCAAACTCCCACCATCACTACTACACATTTTAGATCTTAATATCCCCCTACTGCTTGCATTATCCCCAAACAAACCATGCCCTTATCTGGGCTATTTCTTCTGCCTGAAATGTCATGACCTGCTTCCCTCCCTGGCAAATTCCTCGAAAGCTTCCAAAGCCCATCTCTGTCACCTCTTTGAAGATTTACCTTATCTCTTTTGCCCATTCCTGCCCTGGGAAGAGTTAACAAGCCCAGTTCTGGGCCCTTCTGGGCACCAACCACACCCAAACCACTGCCCCTCTCTCTCTGGTGTATTCATCTCCCGTGTGGCAAAGACATGGGCACAGAATCAATGCTGTCACTTTGTCAAACTGCACGACCGTAAAGCCGAGAAGATGCTGTCGCTCCAATGCACTGGGCAGACAGAACTTAAACACATGAAATAATGAGACAGACAAACAAGCAAATAAGCTTACATCATCACAAAATTATCATCTTTCCCAAAGACAACAACCTAGTCTTTTCAGACGTGTCATGACATCAGGCAAAATAGCAACAGGGGGGATTTATCCCAAGTCCCCATGGTGTTCCCTCTTCTCGCCTTCTGTGCACACTTTTGTTCCTGGCAAGCTAACCAGGAGCAGATGGATTATGTA
Organism: Canis aureus; assembly: GCF_053574225.1. NCBI lineage: Eukaryota > Metazoa > Chordata > Mammalia > Carnivora > Canidae > Canis > Canis aureus. Next base: position 34,918,027 of record NC_135624.1, on the reverse strand, counting down.
GCACCCTCTGCTTCCTCCAAAGTCGGAATCCAGTGTAGCATCCAGGCACAGTGTAATTGCATGCGCTTCCCGCCTTCGCACCCTTCCCACCCCAGGCTAAAAACACCCATATTCCTCTCCCTTTATGGGATCCTCATGACCCCCACCAGGTGGAGATTCGAGGCTGGAGGATCCCATTGCCGAGACTTCTGTGTGCCTGGTCATTCTTACGAATCCAGAGATGTATTCAGTCAAGGGCTTACTAGTCCTTTCACGCAGATGCTATTGAAATTGTCCTTAACCTAGGAGTAAGAATTTACTCTTTGAATACAGTTTATAAACAATAGACAATAGCCCTGACAGCTCTTGATCTAGGCTGAACAACAGACGATAATTATGACTCTTCAAAAGAAGTTGTAAGTGCTCGTGGCTCCTAGCATGCCCTTTACTTTTCAATCTCTAGATTGTTTTGCTGCTTTTGCCTCCTGATGCTTCTACAAATATGAACCTAATGATGAACAGGTACAGAGAGGGTGTGTTGCTAACCCATGTAGTAGAAAAATTACTATTTTCTTTTTTTTTTCCTTCAAGTAGGGTCCATGCCCAGCGTGGAGCCCAGTGCACGGCTTGAACTCACAATGATGAGATTGAGACCTGAACTGAGATCAAGAGTCGGTTGCTTAGCCGACAGAGCCACCCAGGCACCCCCAAGCTCTGCTATTTTGTAAGCACCTGATTTGAAGAGTGATTTAACCTCTCTGAGGTTTAACCTCTCTGCAGTTTTCCTAATCTGCAAAATGGACACAGGGCATCTTCCCCACTGCGCTCTTTTGATGATTAAATGAGATGAAGAGCTAAAAGCATTTAGCAAAGTTCCCTGCATGAAGTAAGGCCTCAAATAAATAAAACGACTCACAGAGTTGTTGTAAAGAGTCAGGAAGACACACAACACAAGGCCCCTGGGACTAGGTGCTCAGGAGCAGTTGCCTCCTCTTTCCTCTTCCCGACCCCTCAGTGATCTCCAGCAATGGGGGTAGAGTGACTGATCCAAGTAGCACCTCTGGGCAATTTAGCAATAGGTATCAGGAGCCAAAAAAGATTTCTAATATTCAACCTACTAATAACGTTGGAAGAAATCTAACCTAAAGAATGGCTCCTGCCCCCCAAACACCGCTATTTGCTGGAGATGTTATTTACAAGTGCAAAAATTCGGGAAGAACCTGACGTCTAACAGAAAGAGAATAGTTCATTAAAACCATTGAGACTCTCTCTGGGATAGTGTTAGGTAGGCATTAAAAATGACCCCATAAAGGTGCTAGAGCCACTTCCCAAAGCATGATGGAAAACTACCTATAGCCAGATTGCAATGGTAGAAGATTATATAGGCGTTTGGAAAAGCCAAGAGATAAACCCATGAGAATGAAAGTCATCGTTAGGAGGTGACGAAGTGGAGGCTAATGTGAAACCTGTTTTCTCTTCTCTCTCTTCTATTGTTCCACTGCCTTTACCAGGGAGAAAGAGAAACAAAAATAAGCATCTTCTGATGCTCAAGCTTTGACCTGAGCTTTAGCTAAAGCGATGAGGGCCCCTCGCTCCTGTAGGAAGTGGGGCCTGAGTGCCAGGTGATGATAACAGTCATCCAGACCCTCCTGGGTGTAATAACACTTTTCTGAGACAAGCTCTCCTGTAAACGAGGCACCACAATCCTCTGAAGATAATGGTTCTCCCTCCTCCCATTGTCTCCTCCGGGTCCTTTTTATCACCAGAGTGATCCTTCTAAAACATGACCTAATATTTTGCTCTTTTAGTCACAAAACACTTGGCTGGTGTCATGTCCTTCTTTGGACAATGTCCAAAGCTCAGAGGCAGTGCTCTGTGTGCTGGCCGGCCCCAACTACCCCCAGTCCTCAACAGCACCTGTATCCTCACCCCTGGGCCTTTGTCCATGCAGCATCTTCTCCCTAGAGGTCCCTTCCTCAGACTCCTTCTTTCGAGTCTCAGCTTAGAAGCAGATCCCTCCAGAGAGCTCCCCCTGACATCTCAGCCTACCCTTCCCTGCCCCAACATGGATACACGTGCGTGTGCGTACATATTCTTTCTAAATACCGCCACTGTTTGGTGGCACCTAATATACGCATGGCGATTTCCTGGGTAGTGGAGTCATATTTTCTGAAACATGAAGATACTTTTTCTCTTTGGTTCTTTTTTGGAAATGATTTCCTACCTATTGAGTCAGAGGCTTCCAGATCTTTGAGGAAGTTTAGGATTGTTAACACAAGCAGGAGAAAAGAGTCATGATCCTGGGCTCCCATGGTGGGTGCCAAGACCTCCCTACAAAGGGCCACAAGCACATAGGACCACACACAGCAAAATAGCCCCCTGAATGGAAAAGAGTGCCCACCTGGGAGGCAGTGTACTTGTTTTCTAGTGCTACCACAACAAATTGCCATAGATTGTACCTAAAACAATACCCACTTATTATTTCATTCCTTAAGGTCAAAAGTCTGGAGATAGTGCGGATCAGCAGTCCTCTGGGCTCTTACAAGGTCAAAATAAATGTGTCAGCAGACTTGCCTTCCTTCCTAGAGGCTCTGGTGATCAATCTACTTCCAACCCCGCTCAGGAATTTGGCCGCATTCAGTTCCATGTGGCTGTAGAACTGAAGTCCCCATCCTTGCCGACAGTCAGCAGGGCCCGCCTTTGCTTTTAGAGACTGCCCTCTCCGCCTTCTCATGCTTTGCATGTGGCCCCTCCAGCATTAGGGGATCCAATCCTTGTCACACTCTGAATTACTCGGACTTCTCCTGCTACATCCCTTTCACTCCAGCTGGAAAAAATTCTCTGCTTTTAAGGGTTCATGTGATTAGACTGAAAATCCAAGATAATCTCCAGATGGTGAAGTCTATAACCTTCACTGTATCTGCAAAGTCCTTCTTGCCACAGAAAGTAGCATAATCTCAGAATTCAGGGACCAGAGCATGGACATATTGGGGTGTGGAGGGTTCTGTCTACCATGGGAGGCCAAGGCCAGAGGATGTCTGTGGACCCTTTTCCTAAAAAACCACAGGTCGTATCAGCCACACACCCCTTCCTACAACCAAATCCGTTCTAAGTCGGAAGCAAGGGATGGATGGAATCTGTAAGCCGGAGCATTACTCAGGCTAAAGAAGCTGCTGTGTTTTTCTGCCCTGGGCTCAGACCTGGTTTGCCAACAGAACTGTACAAACATCTTTTTCTTCTACCCAACAAACATTGGCTTATGAGGAAAAGAAACATTATAAAAGAAATAACGCAACTATAATTGATAGCCTTCACATCAAGGCTCATTTTATCAGGCTTATAAGATTTTGTGAAGAATATATGAAATGATATCAAAAATAGCCTGACAGATAAAAAAATAAATATTATACCTTCTAAGGTGGATTTCCTAGTAAAAGTGTTCAAAAGTGATCTAGAGAAGGAAGAAGGTTCATGAAGACCCATCCTAGAACGAGAGAGGAAAATCCCAAAGGAAATTCTAGGAACTATGTTCCCAAAACGTATGTGTAGGGATGACTGTGACAATCCTGTGAGATTTAAGAACTCCTGTCAGAGAGGTAGGAAAGCCAGCGTCTGGCTTTTCCCTAGTGATCTTGTCTCTTTACCTCTATGGATCATTAGAGAAAACCACTTTTAGTTTTAAAAATATCCAAAAGAAGGAAATGAAGAGCTTTTGAAACCATGTCCCATTCCAAAGTAATGTGAGCAGAAGAGAAAGTCCACCCTTACAGTGGGTGGTGGTAGCTTCCAGAAAGAACAGCTTGGGGGCAGGGGTGCAACAGGAAGACGGAGTCCCAGAGTCCCTGTGTTCCATCTCTGCTGTCTGACATAAATGCAAGGCCTCATCACTTCCCCTTGTACAAATGAAACTATTCAGATGTGTATTCACACTTGCATTTTTACCTCCAACTAATCTTGAGCAGTTGGTTCTCTACCCATCAGGGACTGGAGCAAGGATGTGAAAGTGCTGGATGAGCAGGGGTCCACAGAGCAGCGTGAGAAGACTGTAACCAAGACAGAATGCAAAGGGTCAACCCCGGGAGCCTCAGCTCGGAGTCCAGGCATAAGGAAGAGAGAAAGACAAACATTAGAATTTGTGAAAGTTATTCACTGAGGCTTCACATTTATATGTCACTTAATCCTCACTGAAGTAGAGCCCGTAAGACCAGCATACAGATGTGCAAACAGAGCTGCGAGGTGACAAGACATGTGAAGTCTTTGGGGTGGACCTGCTGGGCTAGGAGGGACCCGCCAGGGACCCCCCAGTGCTTCCCTGAGGCTGAGGCACTTGGCAGTACATCCCACGCCTCGCTGGCCGTGGACTGAGAAAATGTCCCTCCTTTCCTTTCTTCTGCAGGTTGGATCAGTTCTATTTTAGCACAGATCTTTTGGGAAAGACACAACTTAATAAATAAAAATAGTTACCAGTTGTTCTTGCCTTCAAGGAAGCATAAAACCTTTTGTTTTCAAGGCCATTTTCCTAAGAATGGCTCGTTTCATTGTCATGGCAACTTCTGAATGTGGGCAAGGAAACTGCTCAGGGCACCCAGACGGTGGAGAGGTCTCAGTAAAGCAGGAATCAGCCGGCCAAGACGTCAGAGGTTAAGTTGAGAGTTACAGATCGATTTACTATAAGGTAGTTTAAAGATATTTTCAATTTAAAATTGCGTATCCAGGGCGCCTGGCTGGCTCAGTCACTTAAGCATCCGCCTTCAGCTCAGGTCATGATTACGGGGTCCTGGGATCAGTTCCCTCATCAGGTTCCCTGTGCTGCAGGGAGTCTGCTTCTCTCTCTCCCTCCAGCTCTCCTCCTGCTCATGCTCTCTCTCTCTGAAATAAATAAATAAAATAATTAAAAAAAATAAAACAATAACAAAAATAAAATTGCTTGTCAAATAACTCTCTTATGGACTTGTGTGTCTCCCCAAGGAAGCTGAGAGATTTCAGAGCACACAGAGGCTCTCCTTCATTCTGTGGTTAGAATAGTGTCTGGCTTGCCACGGGTGTGCAATAAAATATATAATAAACACATGAATGATTAAAATAATAAATGAGTGAATAAGTGGAATCGAGCACTCTGTTATTGTCGAAAATTACCAAATATGGGGTGCCTGGCTGGCTCAGTCAGAAGAGTGTATGACTTTTGATCTCAGGGTTGTGAATTTGAGCCCCACGTGGGATGTAGAGATTACTTAAATAAATAAAACTTTAAAAAAACAAAAGAAAAGAAAATCACCAAATGTTGGAGAAAGGTGTCTAGTTCAGGGATTCTCAATCCTGAGATTTCTTATGTGCCCCTAAGGGATATAAGGACAGTACCAGTCAAACTTTGACACAAGATTTCCACTTGAGGGAGTTAATTTATCCAGTGCAAATGCTGGAGCTAAATTAGGGGAAGAACTTGGCTCTTAGTTATTCATATACTCGACTAAGACATCACTTTTAGCTTTCCATAAATTATCTAAACAAAAACATGAAATTTAAAAATCCTCACTGAATACTCAACTATACCAAGAGTATGTTCGCAAATCCCAGTAGATCCATGGACCACAGTGTATGAAACACTTGGCTAGTCCAGCTCCGTCAGTTTACGGAGAAACAAGACTATAAAAGTAAATGACTTTCCCAACATCACCGTATTTAGTGGCAGATCAAATTTGAGAAGGCAGGTGTTTTGGCTCCTAGTACAGTGCTCTTTTCCAGCAAACTGGCCAGTAATCTAACAGCAGGCTAAAAGAATGTGCTGTGACACCAAATTAAGTGTTTAAAATAATATATTTGGAGAGTAAACCAATGACCACAGCCTCTTTGTCACTGGCTCCTAACTGACTGGCCCGAGACCACTGGCCCCACAGGGTCTCTGGCTCACCCTGCAGCAGAGGAAAGGGCCCGAGTTCTCCTCCCAGCCAGTCAGGGCAGCAGAGACTCAGCACTGGAACTCATTATAGTCCAAGTGCAGAGACTGCAGAGTTCCAGTTCCCCTGAGGCACCATGGTTTTCCTCTGTTTGTGAAGAAAAAATGAAGAGTAAGCAAAATTAGTACATTATTTTATATGCAATACGTTTAGAATCATTACGTTGATCAATGGAGGCTGAAACACAGTCTCTGGTTTTACTGCATTCTCAAGATTTGGATGATGCATAATGACACGGATTGAGGCTCAGACAAACAAAATTCAAGGCAGAGATTAATTGGGCAAATGTTTTGTCGTTTGAGAAAAAAAAGCATATAGTTTGATTCCCAAGTTTCAATAAGAGTACGGCACAACAATGAGCATGTTTTCTCTTCTGATATTTCTATGCGACCTATGGCTAAAAGCAAGAGGTTAATTATCAAGTCAGCATATATTTTTGCATTACACATAAGAATAGAAAGTTGTTTGGGGCCGTATAACATTGAACAGAAGGAGAAGACTATGAGAACCCTCACTCCTTTCTTCTGATATTTGCAGTTTTCCGATACTGTTTTGTGTCCAAATTTCCTGTGTCCTTTGCTGCAAGATAGCAGGTTGTGCTGTGGTGGCCAAGATTGTTGGTTCTCACACCAGCCCAGCAGGGACCCAGGGAAGGAAGGGGCAGGCACTCCAGATGGGCAGGCGGCAGGTCAGACAAGCAGGGGGACTTACACAGGAGAAGCAACTCCCTTCTTCTCAGAGCTAAGAGCACAAGCGGCCCAAGAGAAGCTGCAGAGGGGTGGGGAGGCGAAGCAGTGACAGGCCCCCACCTCTGCCCTGAGCCAGCAGGTAAATAAGATCAGGTGCCACGTGCTGCTCCATTTCCACCCCCGCCCCCCGAAGGGTGGACAGTTGTCCCTGTTTACCTGGAACTGTCCTGGTTTAGCATAGAAAGTCCCATGTCTAGAAAAACCCCTCAGTCCTGGGCAAACAGAGATTGTTGGTCACCTTGCCTCCCAATTTTGCACTAGAATCTCTCTTGTGCTCCCCCCCCCACCCCGACCTCCGTTCCTGCAATATGCTGGAGAGAAGATTCTAGACAATGTAGTAAGTACACTTGGGTTGACTCAATACAAAGACACCGCAAAGGAGAAGCAGTGGTCATCTTTTCTCTCTCTAAATACAATTCTTGCTTAAAATCTCAGCAGATGGCAGGGCTTCTGGCTTTGTGGAAAACTTTCTGTAGGACTTGGAAGGCCTGGAGATTCTTAACAGTCACCCCTGAAGATGGAAGGAATAATCCTGCAGGTCATTTCTCCAGCCTATGCCTGGAAACCCATGCTCGCATCACCATTAGGAAATACCACTCATGGTGTCTATTTCTAGCTCCCATGGGTAAATGTCTATCAGAAATGCAGAAAAGCCAGCTGCCCAGAGTGTGAGGAAGCCTAGGCCTGCATTGTCCAAGATGTGGTGGCTCACTGAGCACTGGAAATGTGGCCACCCTGGGAACTGGGAAGTTCCCTGAGCGTAAGAATGGATGTGGGATTTCTAAGACATAGCGAAAAGAAAAGAAGGCCCCAAAATGCCATTAACAATGATTTATATTGACCACATGTTGAAATGGTAATATTTTGGACATATTCAGTTAAATAAAACATATTATGAAAAAAAATCTCAGTAGAAACTATTTGATTGTATATGGCATAAGATACAGTTAAGGATATATATATATACATATATATATATATATATAAAATAAGATTAAAAAATAGGAGTAGCCATGAATTTTGTCCTTTGCTATTTCCAATCACTACTCAACCAAATGCTTGGCTGCCTTTCTACTTTCAGGGGTTCTTTGTAACCTCCTTCCACCTCCCGTGCTTTTAGATTGAGGAGCTCTGGGCCTCAAGACTATTGATAGTCGCTGATGGATACGAGCAGCTTGGGCACAGGAGTCCTTGTGGACATTCTTTCTGCTGTCATTTTCACTGAGGACTGTTCCTGGAGGCTTTGCCTCATGGGGGCACCTCAGTCCGTCACGAAGGCCTTCCAGGGAATGGATCAAGTGCTGCTGCTTGTCCCGTGCTACCCATTGCCATTGCCTATTCGCTTGCACTGTTGTGTTGGGGAAGGGCACTTTCCTCTTCTGTGCCGGAGCATGAATGACTGAGACAAGACGATTGTGCATCTGTCATCTCCCATCGTGACTTACTCCCAGCGGGAAACAGGTGTCACAGTCAACAGGGACGATAGAAGGGTTTCACGCCACAACTGTTACTAAGACATGGGCAGAGCTAAGGACAACCAGCGAGGGGTGAAGGAACCTTCTGGGTTGATGACCACAGAGATAGAGAGACAGGAGTGGTTGTCTTCTTCTGAGGTCCGAAGGGGCAGAGTAGGGAGCAGTGAGGGGACCTGAAGTGTGTTGCAACTGTCCTACTGCTGCAGAGACGCACTCCTGGTAGGAGGTAGAGCATCTGGCAGGAGCACCCCACCGTCAACAGCCGCCCAGAGGAATAAATGCCCCAAACTCTCTATCTTCTCCTGTCCTGCTGCTTCCCATTGGTAGAATCCAATCAAAACACAGGAGGGCAAAGAAGTGAGGTTGAAGCAGTCCTTTGGGGTCAGCCTCCCATGGTGCGAAGCGGGATAGGGAAGCTGGGAGGAGCTAACGGACAATATCCAGTTCTTAGAGTTGTGTTCAAACCAACTTTTCCTGATTCCAGTAAGTGAAGAACTATCTTAGCAACTAACTTACTAACCCAGCTGATGAAGTCCTCCGAGCCTTCATGGATTCAATTAACGTGGCCACGTCAGTGCAAAGCCCCACGATTTGACAACGTATTCAGATCAATATACCCTTTCTAAAGGGCTCATGGCTTTATTTTCTCTTAATATTTCCAAAATATGCAAATATAGCAGAACAAATTAAAAGAGGCTATTTTCTGCATATCTATGTTCGGAATCTATGCTTTGGGACAATGTAGCAAAAGAAATCATGCAAAAAGACATTGTCAATAATTAGCCTAATTATGCCCCCTTGAACCTAAGAAAAGCTGATGGGAGGCTCAGGGGAGATGTCAGTTGTGTCAAGAGTTGGAAGAGCTGTGTATGCACCTGCCACTTGGGAGCGTGGGACCTTGGGCAAGTCATTTACCTCTCTCATTCTTGATGTTCTCACCTGCTTACAGAAATAATCACAGGGACTCTTCTGTATGATGTTATGAATTACAAATGAGAAAATGAATATGAATGAACTTTAGAGATTGCAAAGTCTATACAAGGATTTATTGATTGTTGACGGACAATTTGCACTTCTTGTAACTGAATGTCACATTCTGGAAAGTCTCACATCTGTGTACCAGATACACTTGGAGGGGGAAAAAAAGCCAGTAAAAAAATTACTTTCCAAGATTTCTTTAAAAATTATGAGGAATAAAGCATCATTACCTTAATTTAGTAATAATAATATTCCATTTGGGCTTTTATCCTTTCATAATGCTTACCAGTTTTTTGTTTGGTTCTCTGAACAATTCTGGGAGGTAGATGGGCACATTATTGGGTTTTTTTCCCCCTTTTGATGAATTAGAAAACCCAAGGGATGGGTTTTTCATAGAACTCAGAACGGTTTCCAGATGTCTAAGGACCTGTATGGACCCATATGATATCATACAGAAAGACTGGCATGAAAACTGATGTACTCTAGAAGTTAATACCACTCTCATATTTTCCATATTGGCTCAGTCCCTAAGTCTGTCCCTTACCAGATCTGTGAAGTTAGACCATAACCATATCTGTCTAGAAACAAGATTTTTAAGGAAATTATATGTACCCCAGTCCTTGGCATGTCTGATCCTTAAATGTCATCTCAGTCCAGACTCTTTTTTTTACCTAAATATTTTAGGGAATCTTTCTCAGATACCTTTGACTAAGGCTCCTGCACTTTATTGATCTGCATTTTATTTTATAACCATTTCCAAAGATGTTTCTAGCTTTGGCCCTCCTGTTCATTAGAAGACTGCACCTCATATCTCCCATTAGCATGGATAGTTCTCATTTATGCATAATTGTATTCACTCTAGAAACCATGAATGATAAAGCTACTAGGTATTGGCACATGCTTACTATGTGCCAGGCATTGTGCTAAGTGCTATATAATCATTTAATTTACAAAAACCTGAGGTGCGTATTGTCATTTCCATTTCACACGTGTGAAAATTGAATCTTAGAGATATAAGGAGGTCCTCACTCACGGATCCCCTGAGCTCCTCTTCTGTGTCTGCACCATGCTACTTAGGTAAGGGAGTCCTGACTCCATGGAGTTCACATGTCAGCTATTTATCTTCTTGCCCAGTCACACCACAAGTAAGTGGTAGCACTAGAATTATAATTTATTTCTCTCTGGCTCCAAACCCTGTGCTGCTAACCACTGTGCCTTATGGTAGTTTGTTCTCCATAACAATAAGGCGCAATGAGATGTTCCTCACCTTGGAGACCCCCACTCCCCCCCCCACACACACACACACATTCAGCCAGGAAGGAGAAAATATCCATGATAGCATTTGTGAGCTGCGGTCATGCTGAATGGCTGCAGGAATCAGAAATGATCACTTTTTCAAACATTAATATTTTATATATTCTGGAAAGAGAATTTATTTTTATTGACCTACTTGTGTAGCTTTCTCTGGACTCAGGGGTATGGGCAGAGACTAGCTTTGTAGAGTAGATTTTATTATTTGTTTGTTTGTTTGTTGCCTTCAAATTCTTTTCTGCTACTCAGTCACTGGGAGGCAGCACAATGTTGCTGAAAGTATATTATTACCCTGGGCTTCAAGAGCCTGTGTTCAATCCCAGCTATGCTGAGAATGACGACAATGATGATGGAGCTGATCATACCATATATGCCCCTGATCGAATGTGACATCCTCAAAGACACCTCCTTTATGCCACCTATCCAGGTAACATACCCATTACCCTATTAATTCCTTATACCACTTTATTTATCATCGTAGCTATCACTACTTGACGTTATGTCCTACATGAATTTTCTTGTTTTGTTTATGCTTTGTTTCCTGATAGAATATAAACAACAAGGAGTCTAGGACTTTGCAGATTTCATCTATAACAACCCCATTTCCAAATAAGGTCACCTTCTGAGGTCCTGGCGGTTAGGACATCGGAATACCTTCTTAGGGAACACAATTCAACCTGTAACATATGGGAAATTGTAAGCATGTTAGGAAGTGGCCGCAGGTGAACTCGGGGGTAAGCACTGGGTATGCAGGGCAAGACAGCAACAGCTGTATGTGACCGCCTGAACCAGTCAACTTAAGGATTGCCTGGAATGAAAATTGCCTGAGGAGTGGGAGGAGAACCAAGGTCAATCCCAGGAGATGTGACCCACAGTCAAGTCCTCCACGAGAAGTAACCTATTGAGCCTAAGAGCTCATTCATATGGTGATTTGCTGTTTGATAGATGAGGTCAGCAGCGTCAAAGGTAGAGACCTACCAGTTCTAGGAAACTTAGTTGTCTCAGAGAACTGAGCAGCCAGGGTGGAAGACAGCCATGTCTGAACCTGCATATTATTCTGGAGGGTGTCTCACTTTAGAGAAAGTTCCAGCACATGAACTAGGCAGGTCAAAGGGCAACATTTAAGCATCACTCTAATTAATCACTTTGGACGGAAAGCTGGTGACCCACATGCCGGTGTCTGTATCTTAACTCCCATCTGTAATATCTACATTAGAAGAACTTCTCAACCCTTAGAAATTCTCTTCCCAAGAGGGTCCTGTTGCAGAGCAGATGTTTGCAAATCATTTAGCCTGTCGGTGATGAATTAGTTTTTAATGGCATTCTCGTGTACTTGTTATAAATCATTAAGCGTCCAACAGACTGGCTCCTATCTGCACAGACTTGATCTGCTGGGGTGTCTAAGTAACAAAAATTCACAGTAGTGGGGATGAGGTTCCCAATAGTAAACGGTAGCCCTTGGCTAGTTCTCTCACCTGTCCTTGACCTCTGTCTACACTCCTTTCCTCAGAGGTCCGCATGCCCCAACCCCCTCTTCCCTTCCATTTCTTCTTCTCACCTCCCAGAGACACTTGCCTTCCCCCACTCCCACTGGTCCCTCCTTGCCCAACCTTGCTCACAACTCCCTATTACTCTTATCTCTTCTTCCCTCCACACTTCTCCTTACTTCTCCTGCTACCATCCCAATCTTTTCTCAGCATTAAAAATAAAAGCTGTTTTCTTTTGATAAGCTGAGAGAGAGATCCACATGCTGACACAGTATGATTCTTAACGCCAGTAATAAATTCATGGTCAGCTCTTCCTGGAAATGCAGGAAATTAGTGTTGGGTAGGGGTCCAAAGAGAGAGAGAGAGAGAGAGAACAAACCTAAAAAGAGGAAAAAGAGTTCCAAGTCCACTGAAGAGCATGCGTTAAGTATTGACTGTATGTGACACAGTGCACTAATCATTAAAATTAACAGTGTAGTGTTCTCATGCTGGCGGGATGCATATGCTTTTCCGAGACACGTGAATAATGGTCAGAACCGTGGATGTGCCACTTGCTGACCACATGAGTTGGAGGAGAATTCAGGAAACCTGGGGTCTAGGACAATGTACATAAATGATCGTAACACAGAGTAGGTGTCTCAGAAATAATTTTCCTTCCTCATCTTAGCATCTACTTGGGAGTTCAGAAAGGAAGGAAGGTTAGAGATAAGATCAGTCAAATTCAAATACTGTTAAATACAGGCGTGTATTGAGTGTTGCCATGTGCAGGCCTCACTCGCGATCCAGCACTCAGAGTGGGCTGTAGGCATGCAGCACCAGCAGGTGTTTCGGACCTCACCATAACCATCAAGTTAACATCCTTTTAATCCAAGGCTGTGACTATTGGCCAAAGAATCAAACCTTCACTGAAGAGATGAGGACTGCACCGAGCAGCTTCAGCCTCTATCGCTCCTGCCAAGGGATCCTGCTGGTCACTCACTCTCTTCCACCCTCTGGTACCAAAGCCTATAGGGCCATTTCTTCTGCATTCAGGACCGGTCTGGGTGCTGGCCATGCCATCTGTCAGTGCCTGGCTCCACATCTGTCTTCACTCTCCTTCTGCCCTGCTGGGACCCTTTTCCTCGGCTGTAAGAGGTGCTCAGGCTGTCCTTGTTCCCAGCTGAGTTACTCTTGTCCCATCCTTCACCCCCTTCCATACATCTGGAAGAGTCCAGGTGGCTCGATGCCACCTTTCCCGATGAGCACTTTCCTTGGCCTCAATGCCCCTCCACCCAAGGTCACACCCTGTTCTTAGTGGTTGGCTTTCCTCTGCCTTCTACAACAACCTCATACTCCAAAGACCTGGGCCGTGTCAGAGCCTGAGGAACTGAGTCTGGGTTAGGCAGCCCGACTCCCACGTTCCTCCCAACTTGTAGTCATATCCCCATCTCCTGGCCGCCACTTCCTCTAGGCTCTGCATCCCCATCTCTCCCCTTCTGTATCTACACCCTACCGGGGACTCTACCTTATTCCTACACTTTGACATCCAACCCTCTGTAGTTTATACACAAATACCCAGATCCAGCCAATTCTGTCCCCTGAATCCCTGATTCTGGAGGACCCACTCTGCTAGCTACTTCTATTTGACTATTTGTCTAAGCTTCAAATGAGATACACCTAGGAATCAATTTTTATTCCCCAAACTAGTTTATTTTCTGGGCCTCCCACTTGCTAGAAGTAGCACCATTCCCCTGCTGGGTACCCAAACTCTACAGCTGACTGGCCTTGGATGCCACTGCCCTCCCTGACTCTCACATCAATCAGTGCACATGGTTCTTCTCTCTCTCTGACTTTATGGAGTCTTTTATGAAGCCTCACACCATGCTGTCCAGCACCATTTCCCTTGTCACGTCCCAGGTCCGGGGGCTTACTACCACTGGCGTGAACTCTTTCACCAGTCTCTTAAATGACCTCTCTCCTTAGTGTCTGTCTCCCCTTCCCTACCCATCCTGCACCACTCTGCTCCTGACACGGTACTGAAGGAAGTACCAGCTCCTTAGCCTGCTGTTCAACTGTCTCCATGCTCTTTACCAGCCCAGCTTTTAACGTTTGTTAAGTGGAGACCTGTATTAAATGATACCCATGCATGTATGTGTGTGTGTGATCATTACATTATCTGACAAATAGTGGGTGCTCATCCTATCGCGAGTTCTCAATAAATAACAGCTATTTTCATTACTATATCAAGAACCCTGAGTATCAGTTTTCTCTATATAGCAGAGATGATCACACATAATTCTTTGAATTATTGTGAAGATCAAATTAGATAATATATTTATAAAGCTTTGTATATTATTCACCAAGTGCATGTTAGATACTGCACTGATGTCAGTTCCCTTTCTGCCCAACACACCTGGACTGATGGCTACTCTCCAGGGCTTTCAAACTGACCCAGAGGTCCATACAGTGGTTCAAGTGTCTCTTAGGGTATTGCAATATCCAAGAAGGCACTGTTAAAATCAAGCCGAATGGGACAGAGATTGAATGCTTTAGAATTGCAGAGAAAAACACAGCTGAAGCATAGAGAGAACTTAGAAGTCAAGATGACGGGCATGACACCTTAGAGCAGAAGGAAACATACACAAAGCTTAAAGTAAATTAAAGCCTTTATTTATTCCAAAGAAAACATAGTTTCCTCACATTTGTTCTGGGCAGAGTAGAAAAATTTTCTTTTCAGTCTCCACTCACTTTTTTAAAGAATAATATGCTGAACCTTCTTTGCAGATAAAAACAACTAATACTTGTTGATCACTTATGAAGCAATGTCATATGCGTTAAATATTTACACCAGCCCTGAGAAGTAGGCAAATTGATCCTTTCCATTCCAAAAATGAAAAATAGAGGAACTAAGAGCTAATTTGCTTGCCCAGGACACAGAGCTCAGCATTTTGGCTCATAGTGAGACTCCAGATTTCAAGATCTTTTGAACCTACTACACGAATATTTTTATATTATTCAAATTATTGAAGTGAATACCTATGGATATATGTGTATGTGTGCACACACGTATATGAGCTATCTAGATACACACATGTATATGCACACATATGCATGCTCATACATATGTTGTCTAGGATAAAGCCTGGCACGCAGGAAGTGCTGTCCACCAAATATTTTCATTTTTCCTTCCTTCAGGCACACAGAAGAGTGAATCCTCTGTAAATCCTTGGCTAGGGCTGATCACAGAACTGGCTTCAGCCAATGAGATGTGAATAGAATTGGCATATGTCAATTCCAGAAGAAAGATTTTATAGCCGGTACCTCCTTCAGTGTTCTTGCTTTCCTTACACCATTGAGACCAAAATGACCCAGGTAATGGCTGTTCCATCTGCCTGGGTCCTAGAGAGATGTCGGAATCCCTGGGTAGATGAGAAGTATGAATGAGAAATAGACTTTTGCTGTTTGAAGCATCGAGATGTTGGGGTTGCTTGTTTCTGCACCACAGCCTAGCCTCTCCTGGCCAGTGTTTTTTGTTGCTGCTATTGTTGCTATCATGACTATCATTATGTTGCACCACCTCAAGTATTTGTAAGGAGAAAGTGGAAGTGCTCAGGGCAGGCCTCCATGCTACCCAAATTGGAGATTCATTTTACAGACCAGGACATGTGATTCAAATTGCCTTTACCATATTCTATTTAAGACCCCAGCCTCAAGTCAATCCCTGAAGGGGAAAGACGAAGGGGTGTAGGCAAAGCCAAGAGTATTTAATCACACTCATTAATTTCAAAGTAAAAGTTGGGTTTATAGCATTATAAAATGCAGAAATACTCCCTTGCCTAACTCCTTGGGAGACAGGCCTGAATGTCATTCTTGGTTTATTTCTCTGGGGAATTAACTGCTTGGATTCCTTCAAAGTTTAATTAAATTGTCACATAACACATAAAATAGCAAATAAAACAGGCTTTTCCTATGTCCTGGTGTTAATTTTATGTCATCAAAATTGTTTAGCTTGTTAGCTGCGTAACTCTGGCTGCCCAGTTACCAATTAAGGGTTCTGTGTGAACGCTTCTCCTCCATTTCAACACCAGCTCCGGCTGTACCCTTGTTAAACTTTTCATTTCCTTGGGGCTGCAACTACTAATTTTTTAATAGGTTCTTGGTCATTTAAGTTTTATGCTGTACAGCTTTTGATAGCAGGAGAACATTCAAAAAGTTTGACTCAGGGAAAAAGTGTCAACAAGCTGAAGTGTTTGTGAGAAGGGACCTTACAGATTATCAGCTGGAATCTGCTTGTTGGGTAGATGAAGACACGGGGTGGTCACATGATGAGTTGATGGGAAAGATGGGGTTATCATCCAGGAAGGCAGATTCCAATGATGCTACTTTTGTGAGTGTGTGCACCTGCTTCTTTGTCTGATACAGCGTCACCGTTCAGTAACATGTACCCTAACTGAGGGCTTTGTCATCTCTTGGGCAGGCTATGGATGCCATATTCTTTCCACTGGCCTTTCTAAGTCTGTGAACACCACTTTTATGTGTCCCCCACCCTTCCCCCTCTGTCCTTATAGCAGCTCAGTCTCTGTAAAGATGAGGAGATCCTCATATCACTCCCAGCATTGACATGTGTTCCAGGTCATCTAGGCCCACCTACTTTGCCTACTCATCCCATTGGAAAGGGAGTGACCCGACTAATGTGTCTCAGAGGCATGCACACTAGACCATGGGAGCTGAGGGCAGAGTCACTGCCCTAAAAAGCCAGCAGAGCCCTGGACATTGGCTGTCTCATCCCCTCTGCTCCATCAGACTGTGGATGTGTGAACAAGAGTATCTCCTGTATTTCAAGGACTGGACAAGTGTCTTGTTGGTAGGGCACGCTCTCGCCGCTTTAGATTTGTCTTTGTGAGTTGGGGGAGGTAGGAGGAAGCCTCATTCTGACATGGATTCAAGCTGTCTTCTTGAATTTAGTTCTAACAGGGAGGTCTGAACACAAAGAAATAATGGAAACTAATCTGACCCAATCACAAGTGAGATCGCACTCTGACCTCCAAGTCCACTTCTTATGTTGTTAGATACCCATGGGAAGGAGGGGCAAGTGGTTGGCATCCACAGATTTCCAACACTAATTCTGCTTTTCATTCTCAGTACTGAAATCCATGATGTTGCTGGATGGCTTAAATATTTCAATATGTCCCCAAGACCTAAACTTGGGATCAAATTCAAATCGTTATGAATAATGGAAAAAAGACTTTTCCTATGTGACCCCTCCCCACCTGTCTACCAATCTCTCTTACCATCCCCCCACTTTCTGATGACCTCTCAGCCATACAGAACCACTCTAAGGTCCCTCTGAACACGGATCCACGAATCTCTGCGTCCGCACCCAGAAATAGCCTTCTGTGTAAATTCTATACTGATAACCTGTCCTTTCCCACCTCCGGTTCCACATACATGCAACTCACTGCTTCCAAACTCCTACATTCCTTCTAGCGTATGCTAAAATGTCACAATCTCAATGGGAAGACCAAATTTGAAGTGAATAGATTAGCAAGGATTTCAGCTAGGTTCAAGTAAATGAAAAGACCACTTATGAGTGATTTAGATTCCTCTTCCAGTTTTTCTCTTTTTAATTAAAATTTTTAATTACTTTTCTTATTTTGGTAAGAACATTCAACAGATTACCCTCCTAGCAGTTTTTTTTTTTTTAAGTGCACAATACAGTAGTGTTATGTATTGGCACATTAGATCCCTAGGACTTATTCATCTTGCATAACCGAAACTCTATACATATTGATTAGCAACTTCTTATTTCCTCCTCCTTCAGTGCCTGGCAACCACCATTCTATTCTTTGCTTCTATGAGTTGGTCTATTTTAGATACCTCATATTAATGGAACCATGCGGTATTTGTTCTTCCATGCATGCTTACTTCACTTAGCATAATGTCCTCCAGATTTGTCTATGTTGTTGTAAAAGGCAAGATATTCTTATTTTTTTAAGGCTGAATAAAATATCCCATTGTATGTATATGCCACTTTATTCTATCCACTCATTTGTGGATAGACATTTGGCTTATTTTCATAACTTGGTTATTATGAATAATGCTGCAATGTACACTGAAGTGCAGAAATGCCTTTGAGAGCTGGATTTCAAGTCTTTTGGGCAAATACCCAAAAGTGGGATTGCTAGATCACACAGAAGTTCTATTTTTAATTTTTAAGACCCTTCATACTTGTTTCCTTGGTGGCTATATCTTTTTGCATTCCTACCAACAGTTATAAGAGTTCCAATTTCTCCACATCCTTGCCAATCCTTGTGGTGTTTGGGGTTTTTTGATAATAGCCATCCTACATGTGTAAGGTTACATCTCATTGTGATTTTGATTTGCATTCCCCAGAAGATGATGTTGAATTAGTGATATTAAGCATCTTGTCATTTTGTACACCTTTTTTAGAGAAATTTCTGTTAAAATATTTAGTCCATTTTTAAAGTCAGGTTATTAGGCTTTGGTTTGGT
The DNA here is from genome assembly GCF_053574225.1 of Canis aureus. Lineage (NCBI taxonomy): Eukaryota > Metazoa > Chordata > Mammalia > Carnivora > Canidae > Canis > Canis aureus. The sequence continues at coordinate 34,899,603 of NC_135624.1, read as the reverse complement.
TTGGGTTTGTTTTTGTTTGTGCTTTCATCTTTGTTTTTACTATTGAGTTGTAGGTTTTCCTTACATGTTTTGGACATTAACCAGGTATCAGATATATGCTATATCATATCATATATATATATATATATATATATACACACACACACACACACACATATATATATACACGATTTGAAAATATTTCTCCCATTTCACAGGTTGTTTTTTCATTCTGTCAATAGTCTCCTTTGCTGTACAAAAGCTCTTTTACTTTCATGTATTCCCACATGTCTAATTTTGCATTTTTTACCTCTACATTTGATGTCAAATCCACGAAATACTAACAAGACCAAAGCCATTAAGCTTTTCTCCCTGTTTTTTCTGCATTTCTGGGTCTTACATGTAAGTCTAATACATTTTGATTTGATTTTTGTGTGGTGTAAGATAAGGGTCCAATTTTATTCTTTTGCAAGTAGACATCCAATTTTACCAACACCATTTGTTGGAGAGACTATCCTTTCCCTGTGTGTGTTCTCAGCAGCTTGTCAATGACTGACCATATAGGCATGAACTCATTTCTAAGCCCTCTGTTCCATTGGTCTATATGTCTGTCTTTATGTCAACACCATACTGTTTTAATTACTATAGGTTTCAAAACAAATAGTATCAATTCTTCTCCCCTTCAATTTGCTGGAGTTGACTTACACCCTGAACCTGAATGGCTTAGCTTGTCATTTTAATTTGGCCAATATTCTTTTGAGATAGAGTGGGCATATCCTAAACTGTTATAAAGTCCTTTCTCATCCCTAGTTTTGAACAGAAAAGATAATACCCTGAATATCAGAAAGGTAAACTCCTGTATAACATCATAAAGTCATTCATTGATTTTATTCAACAAATGTTGAGTGAGCACCTAATTTATGTCAACCCTTCTGCTATTCCTTGAGGATTTCAGGATGATTAAGATATATTCATGCTCCTTTGAAGTTCAGAAATTAGAAGAGACAGGACTTAGATAAATGTATACAGTGTAATGGTGCAATGGACAAGATTTCAATAGGATCTGAGAGAAGAGAACTTCAGCCTCCATGGGGTAGATAGAGCCCTGAAGAGTGGGTAACAGCTTGCAAAATAAAGGGAAGATAATGTAATCTTGGCATTGGGACATGAACAATGCCAGAGATGGGTGTGGGGGAGGAATGGCTAGGAGACTAACAGTGGGGGAATAGTGTCTAGAGATTATTCTATGTCTCATTCACAATGACGAGGCTGGATACTGAAGCTGGGCAACACGGCTTATGCAATTTGATACATGGCCGTTGATTGGGTGAACTTTACTCTCTACAGCATTAGTAAAGAGGATCCAGGGATGCCTGGGTGGCTCAGCAGTTTAGCGCATGATCCTGGAATCCCAGGATCAAGTCCCACGTCGGGCTCCCAGCATGGAGTCTGTTTCTCCCTCTGTCTATGTCTCTGCCTCTGTGTGTATGTGTGTCTCTCGTGAATAAATAAATAAATAAAATCTTTAAAAAAAAGGTAAAGAGGATCCAATGTAATTCATATATATGCAAAGATAGAAGATCATCATCTCCCACCTCAAAGTTATAACCCTCCGGTTTTCTGTCAAAAATATTCTGCTAGGCCTTTGATCATCTTGGCAACTCAGGCATCAAACTGGCTCACCATATTAAGCACATCCTGCTAACCAGACTGAATGAATAGGAAGTGGCAAGTGTTGCAGGTAGCCTAGTGGGTTACATGTGAGCCAAAAGATTAGAGAAAAACTCCAAGATGACCCCATGAAGTCTTTTAGGAGTCCAGTGTTCAGGGATATACCAGAGCATTCCCTCCAATGAAAGGGCACATTTGTTCCCACTTAGAAATTTCATCACGAATGAAAGAAAGAAAGAAAGAAAGAAAGAAAGAAAGAAAGAAAGAAAGAAAGAAAGAAAGAAAGGAAAGAAAGGAAAGAAAAAGAAAAGAAAACACACAGCATTCAATTTTTTTTTTTTTTTTTTAATTTGGGGGCAGTATGTATTACCCTGGGGGATCTGGTGCTGAAACATGGATTGAACAATGTGAACATTTCCACTTTTGATTGAAGGCCAGAGTAAGACTGTGTAACAGGCCCAAAAATCAGTATAAACTTCTCTATCACTTGAGCTTTATGACCTGGCAAATCCCACAGTGTTGGGGTCTCCATAATAGCAGATAACGCTGGTGTCTAGGATCTCTGACTAGCCCCATTAGGAAAGTCACAGGCACACTCCTAAAACCCTGGAGCAGTGCCATAATCTCTGCCTCAAAGAAATACTCTGCATTTGAAAATTGCCTCCTGGCAGTAGAGACAATAATACGACCATGAAACACTAAGTGCTTCTGCTATCTGACCTGACCATATAAAGTTATAAGTGCAGGCAGGCAAGCAGGATTTATTGCATGGTGAGTGGGGTATGCTCAGAACCAGACTGGAGCAGATCCATAGTGTCTGAGAAAATTTCACTGAAGATGGACCAGACATCTAGGCCACCAATATCTGTTACACTGACATCTCTTCTTGATCTCACAGTGATCCAATAGGAAGGGGGAGAGATATTCCTATGATCCTGTGACAGACAAGAAAAGAACTTAGCTGCCTTATTAAGGCCTCACTCAGGGGTGGCTCTGAAAAGCCACAGAGGAGAAGCAGACGTGCAGATATGTAACCATACGTCCACTTTACTCAAAGGGAGGAGGAACCAAGGTACGGATGTACACTGCCTCCTGGGTAGTGGTTAATGTCTTGGATAATTGGTCAGGAGCTCGGTAAACACATGACCCAAAGAATATGGAAATGAAATTCTGGGAAATACCATGTGAATGAATTAATAGGACTGGCTACAAAGCAGGTGGATCTTTATGTTTCAAATTAATGCTCAGAGCTCATTCACCACATAGGAATCACTCAATAATCCAGTGAATAGAATAACTTATCTTGTGTATGGCTCCAAATTCTTGCACTGTGGGCCCATGAACATATTGTCTGTGGTGACACAGATGGGGTTTATGCAGGAACTTACAGGTCTCCTCTATCTAGGGGGATAGCCACTGATACTATTGGATGCCCGACACGCCGGCAGAAACCAACACAAATCCTCTCTATGGCATTATTCTTCAGGGAGATAGTGAACTATTAAATGGGTGGTTGATTATATCAGATGCCTTCTACCCTGTAGGAGTAGTGATTTGTCCTTCCTGGAATTGATGCACACTCCAGATATTAGTTTTCCTTCATGGCTGCCATGCCTCCCTCAGCAGCAGCAGCAGCCCAGAACTTACAATCCATATTATTTCATACCACCTTGAAGTAGACCAAAGGAGCCATTCAATATGAAGAGGCAACGATGGGCCCAGAGCCATAAGCTTCCATGGTCTAACCCTGTGTGCCATAACCAAAAACATGTGATCTGAAAGATTCAGTGCTTACATGCTCAAAGGCAAAGCTAAGACATCAACCTGGAGACAATGTCTCATGGAGTTTGAATGCTTGTTTCTGAGATTTGGTATTTGTGTCTAATTAAGGGTTGGCAAGCCACTCTCTGCACGTCAAATCTGACCCAAGGCATGGTTCAGATGTCGCTATGTAAATAAAGTTTTATTGAAACAGCCATTTCACTTGTTTGCACTTTGTCTATGGCCACTTTCATACTCACATGGTCACTATGAGAAGCTGTAGCAGAGATGGTATGGCCCACAAAGTCAAACATGTTTATTAGATGGCCCTTTATAGAAAAAAATTAAGGGCACGCCTGGGTGGCACAGTTGGTTAAGCCTCTACCTTCAGCTCAGGTCATGATCTCAGGGTTCTGGGATCGAGCCCGGCATCCTGCTCCCTGGTCAGCAGGAGTCTGCTTCTCCCTCTGCCTCTGCCACTCCACCCCTCCTCCCATGCTGTCTCTCTTTCAAATAAGGAAATCTAAAAAAAAACAAAAACAAACAAAAAAAAATCTTTAACATAAAAAAAAAGAAAGAAAGAAAGAAAGAAAAAGTTCACCTGCTCCAGCATCAACCTGCTATACAGTTCTGTGTCCTCAATAGCTATAACAAATGGGTACAGGAACCACAGGCTGCCCCTGATGCAGTTACTGCCAGTGAGCCACCTGCTTCCTATCCCCCCCACTTTAGGCTCTACCTGGTTTAATGTCCTAGTTCCAAGCAGAAAACTGAACAGGAATCTGTGACTACTACATGGACAGTTTGCCCCCCCCCCAACACACACCCATGGCCATAAACCAGGAGGAAAAGAAAGGAGACGCTGACCTGCTGAGTGTAATTGACCCTGAGTTCCAGGATTTCTACCTAATGAGAGATAGGAAGAGTTTATTTAGACATCAAGTATTCACTGTGGTGTCCTCTGATACTCTTGTGCATTGTAAATGGTCAACTGGTAGTCATGACCTATTAAAGACTAGGAATTAAAGGCTCAGATCCCTCTGGAATGAAGATCTGGGTCACTAGTCAAGCAACCTTGGATAGCTGAAGTGCTGTCCAAATATAAGGAAAATCTTAAATGAGTGATAGGGAAAGAGATGATGGACATCCCTTATGTTTCCAGGATCAGCTATGGTACCAGGGATTGCAAATGATTTGTTAGTTCTAGTTAAATCTTTTAAGGAGACTACAACTGGCCACCACCTTGAAGAAGTGGAAGAAATGAATCCGTCTTGTTCTACTATCATAGTGTGAGATCCAGATGTTCTAAGGTAGCGAATGGATCTGAGCACACAGAAGATAGATTTACATATCCTCATTTATTTACTTCCTCAGATTCCTATGGCTCACCTACGTCCCAGGTGTAGGATGCTAGCTCCCAGTATCTCATCTCCTAATGCTATTGGATGTCTCATCCTTACTTGGCTGTGGGTCAGGCCCTGGCATGTCCTCTGTCACACCTACCACTGTACCTCCCATATCAGATCCCACCCAACTGGACCCACATAAGATCTGACTCTTCTGGCCCCTTCTGATCTCAGATGAAAGGTTTTACCATGACACATGATCAGCTCTTTCACTGTCTACCTGGAGAGAGGTAAGACAACACCACCTGGAAGGTAATGTAACACTCTCTAAGGTAAATGTTGACCAGCAAGACAATGTCCTGCTCCCTCCCAGACTAACTTCCTGCAGGGAAACACTGCTGTTCTGCCTACCTAAAGATGTCCTCCGTGCCAAAAATGAGCTATGTTTTCCTATGAACCCACAGGTTCATTGGCCAGCTCCAATGAACCGCCTTGTACTTGCTTTTTCGCCTTCTTGTCCCACTTTCCCTTTACCCTTTTTCTTGCTGCCCTGATATTACACCTCCCAATAAAGCCTTAAAATGCAATTCTTATTTCCTTTTTTTCTTTTTTTTTTCCCTAGTGGGACAGAGCTCAGAGAACCTATGTGAAAATTAATCTTGAATGAGGCTTAGCTGAAGAAAATAAATCAGAGAAGTTATTCAAAGCTTTTCACCTCAAAGGCATCCAAGATATACTTCATTTCAAACTAGTAAAACCTTATTAAGCAGAAATGAATATGAGTATTAAGATCAGACAAATCTAATATCAGTACTTGGATCTGCCATCTACTTGGCCTGGCCAAGTCATTCATCCTTTCTTTTTTTTTTTTTTTTTTTTAAGATTTTATTCATTTATTCACAAGAGATGGAGAGAGAGAGAGAGAAAGGCAGAGACACGGGCAGAGGGAGAAGCAGACTCCATGCAGGAAACCTGACTCGGGACTTGATTCCAGGTCTCCAGTATCCCACCCTGGGCTGAAGGCAGGCTCTAAACCACTGAGCCACCCAGGGATCCCCTCACTCATCCTTTCTTGAACCTTAGTATCTTTACCTGAAAAATGGAAGTAATCATATTGGTTTAATTGGGACATTTTTAAAAGGCAGCAAGTTACCATATAAGGAACTGGCACATCACTTAGCACATAATAAGTAGTCAATAAATATTAGCTCCCCAGTTTAGGGTCCTAATTCCTAAGGATCATGAGTTCTGTGAATCTCCTAATACCAGACCTCTCTAGCTTCTTCTCTTCACTTAAGTCCTAGACAGAGAGGCCATATATCAGAAGGAACCAGAGTTGGCTGCCAGGGACAATATATCTTCCAAATGGTATCCACATGGCAAGGGATTGACATTTCTGGCACCCAGGTGGCCCATTTCCTCCCTGATGCCTGTCACATCTCAGAGACCTTATGTCATTCTTCAGAGCTATCGTGCCAGGGGATGTCTTCCACATGTGGCTTCTACCTATGCTCCCCTTTTGGCAGAAGACAAATGAGAAGATATAATTCATAACCATTTTCACACAGTACAGGAAAAGCAGCTTGATATTTAATCTGGCAACCTTTCCCAATGAAGTTCTCCTGAATCTTAGGATCAAGTTCTATGAATAAATTGTCATTTTCAACCTTCTGTGTGGGATATTCTTTCCCATTGAATCCAGGAATATATCTACATAAGTATGAATATTAACATGCAAATGCATGGAAATGAGGCCCAAACGGGGCTAAATTTAGGGTTGTAAATGAAGATTAACTTGTATATGTGAGCATATGAATGCTCTATATGAAAAAGGCATTCAGTTATTGCTCTCTACATTCATGAAATCTACTCAGGAGGAAATTGCCTACAACAAGAGAGATCTTAATTAAACATAAGGAAGAACTACTTAATTTTCTCAGAGCAGGGAGATAAACACAAGTCCAGAATGGTCTGCTGAGGAAAAGTATGTCATCTCTGTCCAGTCGGTTTTAGCCAAAACATGGAAAATGTTTGAACATCAATATGCCTAGAGGCAGGAAGAAGGAAAAAATAGGTTTGTTTCACAACATGTAAAGGCAGGGAGAGATCTGAACACTTCTTCACTCCAAGCCTTCCACTACCATATTTTATATGTAAGGAAACTAAAGCCCAGGATAATAGGTAGGCCTTCATCCCTCAGGACTTCTACTGCCCCTATGCTGATGGAATGTTCTGGAAAAAGACCTGGGGAAAGCAAAGAGAGAAATGTGAATGAGGTGAGAACAAAGGGAAGCAAGGGAGAGTGAGACCTCCGTGGAGCAGAGAGGTCTTTGGCAATTTCACCCTACTCCTCATCAGAGTGATCACCAGCATTCACTCCAGTCTGGAGCTCACTCTTGAAAATCTGGGACATATCTCCAGTATGAACCAAGGCCCCAATCTTATATCCCTAGGACAATGCTTCTGCTGGGCCACACCTAGAGCTGCTACAACCCAATCTGGGGGAAATCAGAGGGATACTCAGGATGGATCTGCACAAAGATGCGTCTTATCTCACCTCTTGCATGGGAAATGATTTCTGGAGAAAGCCTAATGGGCTGTGTCCTTCTCATCGAGAAGGCCCCTCAGCACACAATACAGAGCCTTTTAAATGGTGGATTATTGAATAAAATGCCCCACACATCCCATGACTAACTTACTCAGACTTTACTAGACTTCCCTGCCATGACAGCCATGACTTCCCTGCCATGTCCCACATGAGAGCCTCCTCCAGGCTGCCATTACAGCCACCCAGAGCCAGCATCTTTCAGCTACAAATCAGCCAGTGTGCCTTCCTTGACTTCCTATCACTATGGAACTGGGGTCATTAATGTAGCCTCATATCCAAGGGCAGAGCCACTTTGCTTCCAAGCTCCTTCTGTGTCATTTGTCCCTTTGCCTACTCATCTGCTAAGATTTTCCAAAACCCTCCTGTCTCCATGGTCTTTCCATTTAAGAAGTAAAGCATGGCTGAACTCATCTGAAGCTCAGATGGAACCTACCTTTTCTCTCCAGGATAAAAATCCAGTTGCTTAAAGGAGTAAAACAAAGGATGTGGGATCCCTGCGTGGCTCAGTGGTTTGGAGCCTGCCTTTGGCCCAGGGCGTGATCCTGGAGTCCCTGGATCGAGTCCCATGTCGGGCTCCTGGCATGGAGCCTGCTTCTCCCTCCTCCTGTGTCTCTGCCTCTCTCTTTCTCTCTGTGTCTATCATAAATAAAAATAAATAAATAAATCTTAAAAAAAAAACAAAGGATGGAGGAGGAACAAGAGTAGGGATGGGAAGAACACAACCAAAGTGAATAAACTTTGACCATGTTTGACAAAGAAGCCCATGTTTACCCCTTCTGTATGTTGCAAAGAAAGTACTCTGGTTTATTTTGAGTTTTCTGAATGGACACAGAAGAGTGAGGTGAGCTTTTTAGCAAGACACTAGGGAAGACAAGAGAGCCTAGGTAGGCAGAGGCCCTGAAGTATGCAGAAGGGGGACTGTTTGGGAAGATCAACATCTAGAATGTGCCTAGGCTGCATCCTTCAGACAATTTTTTCAAAACTGGTATTTGAGCCAGACAGCCAATGAGAGATGGTGAGTTAACAATAGGTTCTGAATCCCACCCTCCCCGCCCCCCCGCCCTTTCCTTCATATACAAGGGACCAGGAAGAGAGAATACCTTTGCCAGACCTGGCCTGAGGAAACAGGCCCTGCCTCGGTCTGCTTACTTTCCTTGAGGGCACAAGAGAGAGAAAAAGCAAGAGAGAGGAACATATAGGGCTCCTACCTATATGGCAGGAGACCTCTCCTCCAGGTCCAAGGTCACTCAGTGTTTCTCTTGGGTTCTCACCAGTCCTATCCTTCCTCCTCCCTTGCCAAGTGTGCTTACCAGGAAGTGGGTGGGAATAGGCCAGCCTGGTAGGAGCAGATGGCTGGAGCCCACCTGTCCCACACTTGGCACTCAGAGACATGCAACATAAATAGTTTTGTACATAGAAATAATAATCGGAATAATAGCTAACATTTACTGAAGTGACACTGAAGCCCACATTGAAAAGTGCCTATAAGATCTGCCTTATAGATAGGATCTATTTTTATTCTCACAAAAATCCCATGAGGTTTGCATTACTAGTACCCTCTCTATTCAACAGATAAGGAAACTGAGACAGATGGAAGCTCTGTGATCTGTAATCTAGAGAAGCACAGAATGTTCTGGAAGCCCATATAAGAGTGTATGGAGGGGGAGGGTCATGTGACCCAACTTGAAGAAAATATAGAAATACAACAAAAATAGTGACTTTGGAGTCATCCCTGACTCCTCTTTCTTTCATTTCCCACATACACTCTATGAGAAATACTTCTTGCTCTATCTTGAACATATATCTGTACTCTGACCACCCCTCACCACCTCCCCTGGTGCCACACTGGTCCAGGCGACCATCACCCCCCTTAATTGGGTAACCAATTAATAACCTCTTAATTGTTCTCTCTGTTTCCACTCTTACCCCCCTTATCCTATCTCAACCCAGCCAGGAGACCTCGTTAAGACCTACATCAGTTCAGACCACTCTTCTGCTGGCAATCCCCAAACAGTTTCCCATCTCATCCAGAGTTAGAGCAAAATCCTTAAAATAGTCAAAACTTCTCTATAAGCTGACTCCAGTTTGCTGTCTGACTTCATTTTATATTTTCTGTCTTTTCTTTTACACATTCCAGATGCCCTGGCCCCCTCCTTGTCCCTAGAATAGGCAAAGCACACCTTTTCCTCAGCACCTTTGCATGGCTTGCACCCTCTTCCTTAATGCATCTCCTTCAAATATCCAAAAGTCTTGCAGCCTTCCAGTCTTTTCTTGAAACTCTTCTCTCAGTGAGGCTTTCTAGATATCCTGCATAAGATTCACTTGCTAAATTTTTCTCCTTAGCCCCAATCGCTAACACCATTACCATACTCATCATTTCTGAGATGATTTTATTTTATGTTTTAAAATCTTTGAAGTCAGGATGTATCTTATAATTGGTGGTAAGTCTTGGGTGTGTTCCCTTGAGGAGTTCCCTGGCTTGAGACACTAAATGCTGATGCCCACCCCCCCCCCCACGTCATTAACTCCCCCAACTTCAGGGTTATGTCCGTGGTCTGGGCTCAGAGCTCTTGTGGCATCTAAGAAGCCAAGCAGATTTTTTTTTTAAAGTCATCCTGGTGCACATGGGATGCAGACCTCTGGCAAATGTGGGTATGACCACTACAACTGTGGGACATCAGGTGGCAGGAGGGATCACCAGTGTCCACTCTAGCACTTCTGGGTTTTCTTGGCATCATATTTCTTTCTCAGTGGCCCATAAAACAGTGGTACAAATTACAATCAATAATATATTTGACTTAATGAAAGATAGATAGATATTTTCTTACATGCTAGGTGTCTCTGTCACTGGAATCCAGTCTCCATCTTAGCACCCACTGCTCCAAGATGGATGCAAGAAGGACAAGCTGCCTTTCTTAGATATGCCTGGCACACAGTAAGATTTAACAAATTGTTGTTGGATGAATGAAGTGGCCAAATAAATAAATCCTGCATGAAAATACAACTAAATGAATCATCACAGAGAGCATATCCCAAAACTCCAACTACAAGTGCAGTTAGCAGGATCATTTAAGTTACTTTACAACCAGAGATGATCTCCTTGATAGGGTTAGTGACAGCAGTCCCCAGAAAAGATCCAACACCCTTTACCCCACATATAAAGAGAGGAGAGTTTAGATAAGAGAAGGAGGTTTAGATATAAAAGATGAAGATGTTATTAGGATGCCAAGTTGTAGAATAGGAGTGTTTGGCTGGGTCTTGGAGGTAGAACAAGAGAAAGTACTTTTGGAGTGAGGAGCAAGAGTTAGGTGAAGGTTCTCACATCAATGTGGTATGGTCTTTCCTCTGGAAAGTCTTTGGTTCCTTTAGAATGTATCTTTTCCTCCTCCCCATACTGGGAGCTGCTGTAATATCAGGGACCAGGAGAAGGAGATTCACTCACTTGTGAGATATCTAGAAGGAAACAGCCCTGGGGGAATGTACAGCTCTTATAGAGACCTCTGTGGTCTAAGCAACAAAGGATCCCTTTCATTGGCGAGGTGCTTTGGGCCACATGCAGTTCACAGGTATTCCTTTGGACCCAATCTAGCTCCTTAACACTGGAATTCCCTATAAGGGACCAAAGCCAAATAGTCACAAGTGGTGAATTTTTTCATATAGTCCTATCCACCTGTTTTTCATGTGAAAATTTTCATCATTTGGCAGCTGCAGGGGGAGGTGGGAGTTTGACATCATTTGAAAATATGTCTGTCATATTCCAAGGAACCACTACAAAATCATTAATCATAAAGGGATAGTTCTGTGAATGTATTTCTGGGGGCTTCTTACCATCTAGGTTTCTATAGTTCCAGAATCTATTATGGTGCCCGCAAATAATAGAGACTCAATAAAACTGTAAGAAAGAGGGTAGAGGGAAAGCTTCATAATAAATAAACCAACATTCATTGGCATTTTGCCTTATATTTTCCTTTCCACTATTTTACAATGAAATAAGCATAACAGGGCTCTATTTGACCCTGGGCAATCACTTCTCATGCTGGGGATCCATTTTTCCTCTATCAAAAAGGGCACAATTGGTATTAACCCTCATATCTTTACGATCTCTATTGTTTAATGGATAGATGGGATCCTAGATTTCTGACCACTAATTGTTATCTCCAGTAATAAAATTCAATGGATCTACACTAGAGGTCTTATATGTCCTGTCCCTTTACCTTAGAAAAGGGAAGGCTTTCCAAAAATCCCTATCTTGCCCTAATTGGTTACCTTTACCACTGCCCCACCACACACAAATTCTTATGTTTTCAAAACACCCAAAAGAAACATTGGGATTTTCTTTAGATTTTTAGTTCTGTGACCTACTCCCTAACCACAAAAGCTTTATGTGATTCAGCACACTGATTAGTGGCATCTGTAAAACGAGGAGAGAGTAGATGTACCAGGTATCCTCAGGATGGCTTTTCTTCCATCCAAGCTTTCTGTTTCCCCTCCTGCTGCTGGAGTCTCTTCCCCATCTCTGCTGCACATGCAGCATAAAACTACAAGGATTTAGCTTTCCTTAAAGCCCCCTCACCCCTCAGCTTCAGCTTAACCTTGCTGGCCTCCCTATTGCACTATTGCCCTCCACTTACTCAGTGCTGCAACCAAAGTCTTTTCTGAGAACAAATACAAAAGGAATGGTCAGCTCTGCAATAGACTGGATGTGAGAGGCTAAGGGGACAGGAGAAACCAAATCAACTCTTGAAGATGAGGCAAGAGGAAGTGTGTTATCACTAACAGTGCAGACTCCTCCTGAAGAAAGCCACGCTGAAAGAACACGTTACCCTCTACCTGTAATGAGATGTTTCCCAAACTAAGTAGTCACTTTATGGGGAACACATTGATGTAACAATGTTAAGGCCATGCCACTTATTCAGCAGAATATCTGGTATACAAACCCTGGGAGGGCCTTGCTCTGAAGGCCTTGCTCTTTTCTCTGCTTGACATTGTGTCTAGAAGGATGAATTTCAAGGAGGATCTACACGGAACAGATCATAGATCGAGTACATTGATTGAAAAACCACCTTTATATCTGAAAAGATAACACCATTATGCATTTCCTTGCTGGCATTTCTCCAGGTTAATTATGTTTACCCCATTTGACAGATGGACAAATCAAGACAAGCCTAGAATGATCATTGACCTGCTCCAATCAGATCATTTGGGTCTGTTTGGTTTTGCCTTTGGTATAATGTAAGAGCTGTAACCTAATGGATTCCATATGTATCCATTATAGATGCTTTGTCTGCAGGTAGTGGAAACCCCAATATAGAGGGACTCTGAGCAATAAAGACATCGAATTACCTCATGGAATCCCAAGACCAGAGCTTCTGTTCTGAGGCTTAAGTGGCCCAGCAAACACTCAGTCTCTTCTAATCTTCCTGGTCAGCTAACCTCACGGACTCGAAGATCTTTCATTTTCCTTTGTTTATTGCCTTAGGGTCACAGAAAAACTTCAGCTCCAGGCACATCCTTTCAATGATATCCCTCTCAGGAAAAAGAGAGAAGGGGCAAAATGCTTTCTCCCTTTAGGATCTGATTTCTATTTGAAAAAGAAGCCCCTCACACACTCCCTTTTATAACTCACTGGGCAGAGTTGGGTTATGTAGTATGCCAAACACTGGCAAAGACTATGATGTTTCCATAGCAGCTGTAGATCAATGAAAATTGATTCTCGAGGGGCTGAGGGAGGGGGTCCTTTCCCAAAAGTCATCACTCAAGTGCTGTGGGTCAGACTGAGACTAGAACTCGAATCCTCTAACTGCTCCCTGCAATGACTAGAGTCCTCCTCATCAAAGCCAGAGAAGAAACCACCAGCAAATCAAAAGCTAAACTTGCATTATTCCCTACGGTATTTTTTGAGGTCTATGTTTCAATATGCAAATAGGGATGAAATGTTTCGATGCATTTTCTAAAGCCAAAGACTATCAACAGATCGTCTCTCCAGATGAATCAGGAAACAATGATTTGAAACATGGTTCTTAACCTAGATACCATTTCACAGAGCTTTGACTCTGGCAATGAGATCTTCAGGACCCTTCACCACTCAAATCAAGGCCAGCCCAGCCCCACCATAGGCTCTCTTTCTAAATGAATCTCAACTAGGTGTCAACACAGGGGCAGCTGAAGTGGAGTCAAGAACTTGAATCTGAGGTCAGGAGTGGGTTCCACTCAAAGCTCTACCATTTAAAACCTCAGTGAACTGTAATTCGTTCTGTATAAAGACAAGGACCCTGTTCAGGGGAGGGGTTGTGACAGGGCCTCCCCTAACTGCAGTACATACCAAGTGCCTACTATACTGTTGAGACTCAATAAATTCATTCATTCATTAATCCATCTGTACAAGGTCCTATCTAGGTGGTGGAGACATACCAGTGAAAAAACAGATCTATCCATGTCTCCAGAACATGCAGTCTAGCCGACAGCAATGCAGACAATGAAATAAGCAGTTACAATAGAGAACTATCAGTGTCTCTGTGAGGGGAGGTGGTCCTGCAGAAGCATGTATGAGGGGCAGCAGTTGCAAGTCTGAGAAATCCCCATTTATTGTTTAATGGGATGTGTCAGCTGGGCTTTGAAGCATGACTGAAAATTAGCCAGGTGAAAAGGGAGAGGAGAGGGAGAGCACCCCAAGGGGATGGAACAAAGACCTGAGTACAGGAGAGAACTTGATGCCTTTGAGGAAGTAAAAGCAATTCCAAATGACTGGAGTACAAAGTACACATGCATTTGAGATCAGGTATATGGGGGAGGGATGGCTGCTGGTGTCAGCAGTGTTGAGAATAGAAGATATGAACCTGGAGAAGCGTATCCTCAACCCTTGTTCCTGGCATTCCCTACAGTTTTAGTTTTCCTTACTCTCCCTATTGTCTGAAACCCTTTAAGACTTCATACACACACACACACACACACACACACACACACACACACTTCCTTGGAGAAGCCTCCCTTGATTTTACCAGGCAGATTTTACACCTCTGCTCCTGAGCTCCCACACTCTTGGCATGTGTCAATTTTAACACTCATTTCACTCTGACTCATATGAAACTAATTTCTGTATGGCCTCAATATCATGAGACCGGGGACCTTGGCTCATTCATCTTTGAGGAGTCTAGCACAGTGTCTGGCCACCAGAGTTGTCAAATATGTGCTTTTTTTAAAATGGTGAAAGTGTTGACAATAAAATTTTCATTGGTTCAAAGACTATCAGTTTGAGCTCCGTAGCAACATCTACATTGAAAATCCAAGCCCAAAGGACATATTTGAACTTTCTGGGTTGGTTACAAATCTTCAACTATTCTACAAATAGGTACAAATCTTAAAGTTCTGAAATGTTCCATTAAACTAGAGGAAAGTGTGAGACCAGTTTTGCTCATAGTATTTCAACTTGACAGTTTCTGGGCTCAGTTGGAATCAATGAAGAAATTTAAATAATGGAAAAGGTCCACAAACAAGGCCTTTTGGAGTAAGAAGAGATGTGGGGGGGGGGGGAGCCTGACCATCTCATTTCTGTGCTTCTGGGACAGTTCTTATAGTGCCAAACAGTCATGTTGAAAGAGAAAAAAAATCTAGTCATCCTGCTCCAGGTTTGCAAATAAACATCTGGATCCTTGGCATGATAAAGACCCTCCCTGGGAAACTCAGATGATTTTTTATCATTTGTACGGATGTTGTAATGTCAAGAAAACTCAACTTATAGAACAGTTTCTACCAATATGACTGCTCATCGACGATTCAGAAGGAACTAAACATGAAACTGATGCCTTGGGTATAACGCAGTCTGAAAACACACATCTTTAATCTGTAAGATTTGCAACTCATGTCACTTTTACACAAGATGTAAAAATCACCCAGGTTCAGCAGAGCACCTTGATGACCTGCCAGCCCCTTGGGGTGGTCCAAGGGAGTGATAGGTTTGAGTCATAGAGGCCATACTCACCCGGCTGCCCATGGAGGCAGCTTCCAGGGCCTAGTCAAAGAGACCGAAACACTAGACTTTATGAACCAGAAGTCAGGCTTTATAAATAATGTCCTTAAAACTTTCATACAAATATAGATGATGCTTATTGCAAAGTTAAGTCTAAAATAATGAGTCAACTGCACAGAAGACCAACTACACACACACACATACACACCCACACATACATATACATATATATGCACATATATATTTGCAGGTTTTATGGATATACATGAGAGATACTGTTACAAGAGAAAGACTCCTTTGACAGGTTTACTGTAGTCCAGGTTCTGGGCTATAGCCTTGCAGATCCAGAAGAACAATATTCTCAAAATATTCTCAAAAATATTCTCCTACTCAGAGACACTCAAACATGAGCGATAGGCTGACATTGACTAAATTAGCAGAATAACAATGTATTAATTCATAATGAAGACTTCATTACAACAGCCCAAATCCTTATGTTCCTTACCCAAGGCATTGCTGAGACATAGGAAAAGTCACTATAATAATTAGGAGGTTGATGTGTATTTCAATTAGGACTTTTCCAGTTGTGAATGGCAGAAATCCTGAAATGATTGAAAGAACTACTTCATGTAACTAAATATTCCAAAATACTTTTTTCAGGCATGGCTTGATCAGGAACAGGACCTGGTCACTTTATCTTTATCTCTGTCTTCCTCCATGTTGCTTTCTTCCCCAGACATGATTTCACCTTTAGACAAAGGAAGGCTTCAGCAGCTTCAGATCTTATATCCTCTTCAATTAAATACTGTAGTTAGATACTGAGTTCACTTTCCAGAACTATATCTGAAATTCTGTTGCCTTTGATTGCATTATGTGCCCATTCTTGAGTCTCACAAAGTCCAAGGAAAAGTAATGCCCACCTGTGCTTGGTCCCAAGAGCTGGGATTTCAGCCCCAACCAAACGGATAGAATACAAATAGTAACTGTCACTAGAACCAAGGATGCTGGGTGACTAAAATAAATGAATGCCAAGGTCACTATGACAGAGCATGGAATTAACATACGAAGAGGTACATGATTCTGAAAACTTGTCTGCAAATGCTGGCTGCCCTTCCTCCTGACAGGCTTCCTCTGTGTATAAATGATTATCATGAATTAGCCATAAACAAATCACCATTCGACTCTAGAAAGATCTATGGACTATGCTGTCCCAACCCGATCACACATAATGTTGACATTAAGCATGTGAAAAATAAACACTAGGAAAAAAGTAAATCTTTCTTTTATTTAATTACTATTTCTTAAATACATGCCATGTTACTGTTACCGACATTGATAATACAGAAGTAAGAAAATTGCTACCATCAAGTTGTGTATAATTTAAAACGGGGACAATTAGAACAGAAAAACAATTATAATTTATTGTGGGAGGACCCATAAACAAATGTAGAGACACTCCATCCTCCTCTTGACCTACCTTTGCCTTTTTTCTCCCTAACCCAAATTTCTTCTTCTTCTATTAAAAAACAGAGTACTTTACTCATATCAATGGCAATAAATAGATATTGGAGGAAGGGGGAGAAAGAATTGTGAGAGGTCTAGGATGTGTGCCCGGGTCCTAGTCTACATGGCCAAAAAGCTTTGCTCCATATAAACAGAATATTGGGCAGCCCAGGTGGCTCAGAGGCTTAGCACCACCTTCAGCCTAGGGTGTGGTCCTGGAGACCTGGGATCAAGTCCCACATCGGGCTCCCTGCATGGAACCTGTTTCTTCCTCTGCCTGTGTCTGTGCTTCTGTGTGTGTGTGTGTCTCTCATGAATAAATAAATAAAATCTTTAAAAAAAAAAGAATATTAATCACCCTGTGCTACCCACACATTAGTCTGGTTTTATGCTTTTGAGGAGTTTAGTTTTTTGTCCTTATGAAGCTTTGATCTCAACACACAAAATAAGAGTTCCTCAAAACAGAAAAAAATAAAAAGGCCACTCCAAAGGAAAAAATCATTTTAACTAATTGCTACTTACCAGAAAAATTAAACAATAGTACAACGACTTAAATTAAAAAAATATCCCTGAAAAACAAAATACACTGGCCCACACATGCATGCACACATTTATCTACTACTAAAGCATACAATTTTGGACACACTGTATGCAGATGCTGCACTGCACAGAGGCGAGAAGTTTGGGAAGCTGCTGGCAAACAGCACACAGATCAGTGAAGACAGCAGGTAATTCAGGACTTCTTGACACCAATGTGGTGTGCATTGCAGTGGAAGTGTGAAGGGGTGCCAGAGAGTCTGGGGGAAGGCAAGAGCTCCTGGGAAAAGAAGAGAGTTTGAGAGAGATTCAGAGGAAAAGATGTCTGGGCTGGGTTGCCACAAGTTGGATAATCATAAAGTTCACCCAGAGAAGTGGGCAGGGAACAACGTAGGCACACACACTTGTGAAATGGAATCCTGCCGTGTCTGGGGAGTGTTGAGGAGCCCCGTGTGTCTCTCCTCCTCAGTGTTAGAATGCAAGTGGAAGGATAGAATTATACTGGCTGAGTATTCTGGAATCTTATTCTGGGCTGAGCCAGCCAGTCAGTGCCTGGTAGCAATCTATCACTGGAAATGTGAGTTAAAGGTTGTTTATCAAAATGCTCTGGGAAAAATGTTTTGATAAGACATTTAGGGGCCAATGGAGAGTGAACCCTCACCAAAGAGCATGAGACCTCAGATGGGCAGTAAATAGGCTTCCAGGGAGAATAAAACCGGGTCCTCCTAGAACTTGCTCTGCAAGGGGAAGCAAGTCTGTTGTGGCTACACCAAAGAACCAGAGTCCTACACTGGTAGGTCGGCCTCTTTCTCCAAATTTCCTCTATGCAAGACTCAGCCTTTTCCTAATACTGCTTAATAATTGCTATTATCATGCAGTTCTGTTGCTTCATGAATTTTAGGCATATTTTCAAGAAATATCAGCTTGGGGAGTACTGAGTTACAAGTCTGCATAGAGGTAGACCTGTCTTGGTCTAGCCTGATGACAGCCTGCTCTGCATAAGAGATCTCAGGGCTTTCACCTCACTGGCTGACTCATCCTCATGAGAAGGTTCGTATAATTTAGGACAATTTTCCAAAATGTGGAGGCCGAGGCTCAGAGATGGAAAATGACTTTTCCAGGTTCTCAAAGCTAGAGGCATCAGATCTGACATGTGAATGCTTTATCACTGATTCAATCGAGGAATCTTGCCATAAGCCTCACCCGAGGCCCTCACCTCATGCTGTCTTCTCTTCCTTCCTCCTCCGCCGAAGAACACCAACTATCCTGAACTTTCCTCCCTCATGGAGCACCTGCAAGGATTTCACCTGGTATCGGGGCAGACAACCTCTAAGTTCCAGTCCTAATAATGAGCCATAACACTGCCCCCAAATGAATTGATTACAGTGCATGGGAGCCAATACCAGCCTTACCTACCGGGCTGGCTTTCCTTGGGGCTTGAGGGTGACACGGCTGGTTAGGTGATTAATGAGTTAATAATGAAGATGAAGGTTTCCGGGTGCTTGAGCAGAGGGTAGCTGTCCGCCAAAATGGATTAGCCTCATCCAGCGGGTGTGGCCCTGGGGAGAGTGTTGCTTTATGCTCCTCCAGGGATGTTGTTTAGCACCAACCACCTTGTCATAAGGATATATTAAAGGAAAAGTAGTTTGGGCTGCCTGCTTGGAGGTGCAGGAGTAGCCTGCTTAATGATTTTAAGTTTGTAGAGCTGGCTCTGTTGCAGAGGAGGAGGGGCAGGGAGGGAGAAGAAACCTGGCTTCTCTGACTCCTCTGGAGCTAATTTGTATGTGACCTTGGAGGAGTCACTCCTTTCTGAGCCTCAGAATCCTCACGTATAAAATAAGAGTACAGGACAAGGTGATGACCAAGACCCTTTCTGGAAAAGATGATACATGATCCTATTATTTAAGCCACTGAGTAAACTGTCAGTAAGAGCAACTCACTGTCACCACGAAGAGCAGCTGCTGTTAAAATGGAGTCACAGTCATCAATTGAAAGTTGCCTCCCAGTACAACACAAGAATCCTCTCACTTCAAAGCATTAAAACCTCAGTCTCAGCTGCCACTGTAGAAGGGAAGGATCATAATCTCCAGGGAAGGATCCTGAAATCAGTGTTTTTTAAGCAAACACCTTAGGCAATTTTCATGATGATGCCAGTTGGGAAACAGAAATGGGGCCTGGATGGTGTCACGTGGAGTTTGCGAAGGTCCCAGACCCACAGCTGTCAAGCTTGGGAGCACAGGAACCAAGCAGGAGCTTTGCAAACCCTGCTGCTCCAGAGCCATCTCCAGACAGTCAGACTGACTTGATCTGGGGTGTAGCCTGGGCTTTGGTGGTTTTAAAGATTCCCCACATAATCCTTATATGCAGCCGGGGTTGAGAATCCCTGTCCCAGACTCAAACTGTGTGAGTCCTATGCTCTCAACATTCCTCCTCTAGAACCAACGGGAGAAGGGGCAGTCCAACCAAGCTCTGGTGTTCCCATAAGGACTGCTGGGCCACTCAGTGCCCAGAGAGATTCTGAAGACCAGAGGATCATATATTGTTCCACCACAAACCAGCATGGAGGCAAGGGATAGGGGTCTCCTCTTGTAATGGGGGCATCCCCCGCTCCCTCCATGTTGCCTGGAAGAAGGAACTCAGGTAATATCTCCTGATATCATGAGTGCCCAGTGACTACTTGTTGGATTAAAATCTGGGAAGAATCAAGAGGGCTTTTATGAGATGCCAGGGGTCTTACTCAGTCCTAACATACTCAGCAAATAGCTGTCTGATAAGCATGCTTATCATTTTATTTAATTTTTAAAATTCCTTTTCATTTGTTTTTATTTAAGTTCGGTTTGCCAACATAGAGTATAACACCCAGTGCTCATCCCGTCAAGTGCCCTCCTCAGTGCCCATCCCCCAGTTACCCCATCCCCCCCACCCACCTCCCATCCCTCAATCCTTTGTTTCCCAGAGTTAGGACTCTCTCATTTTATTTAATTTTTAAAAATGAAAATAGTAGTAACTTTAGCTGCCCTTTTTTGAGTTCCAGTGGTGTCCTCTGCACCGGGTGAGACTCCACAGTTAGCACGGCCAACCTCCACACCATCCACACAAAGCAGGGGTTTGACCCCACGTGCCTCAGGTGAGAAAACTCCAGGTCAGAGATGAAGGCCACACAGCAAGCACAGAACAGAGGTCCAAATCCACATCTGCCTGGTCCCCATGCCACACCAGTCCTGCAATTTGTTCGGTAGATTGTTTTAGTTCTGAGTAATAAAGTCTCCCCCTCTGCCCATCACCTAATTCCATATAATTTACGTGAGAGCTCTGTCACTGGAGTATTGTCTCTGTGGGAGATGTCAGCCCATCTCAGCCTTTTGAAATGTCTAGAGCAGGAGCTGGGCGCCTATCTGTGGGAGGCGTTGTAGCATTTAAGTGATCAGCATGAGTCTATTAATGGAGGAGCGTCCATTTTGAGAGTGACTTGACATTTTTAAAATGTCTATTTGTCACCAACAATATTCTTTCAAACCTTTCAAAATCTTCTAAAACCAACAACATCAGCCACAGTGTGAATCAGCCTGACTTCCCTGTCACTGCTGAGTAGTGATATTTTAGCAACAAAGGAGATGCATGTGTATGTATAGATGCATATGCGTATATGTGTGTGTGCATGTGTATATGTGTGTTCATGTGTGTGTACATGCATGAGCCTTGTGTTTGTGTATGTGTGTGCATGTGTATGCATACATGTGTGTGCATGCATACGTCTCTCTGTGTGTATATGTGTATGCCTGGACATGTGTGTGCGTGTATACATCTATGTGTGGGCATGTATGTACGTATGGACACATGTGTGAGTGCTTATATCTATGTGTGTGCGTGTATGTGTGTGCATGAACAAGTCTATTGCAGGCATGTATGTGTATGTGTGGGCACATGTGTGTGCATATGTACATCTATGTGTAGGCATGTGTGTATGTGTATGTGTGTTAGTGTGTGCATGTGTGCAGAGGAACACACGTGCATGCATGTATGTGTGCATGTGTGCAAGTTGAATCCCATGGTCTGAGGAGGCAACAGGGACTAGCATTTAGACAAGACAGACAGAAAGATTGAACTCCAATAAAAAATATAAATAAATAAATAAATAAATAAACAAACTTAGATTTTACATTAAAAAAAACCAAACTAAAAGTGAGGTAGACGTAGGATGGCACCAGGAGGTCTGGGTTCCACCCACTTTCCCCACCAAAGTGAAGAGAAAGGCACAGATCTGAATGCATCACCAGCTAATGAATCTCAGCTCACACCCAGGAATTTAACAAACAGATTAGGGACCCAGACCCCTCATCTCTAAAAGGACAAAACAGTGACATATGGGCTTGACTCCCACCTTGATCACCTGCAACTCCCAGTAAGTCATGTGATTTCTTGGTGCCTCAGTTTCCCCATAGGACTGTAATGATGATTAAGTGAGCTAATAAATGTAAAACAATATATATGGCATATAATAATGAACATTGTTATTATTCCTAACTCAAAGATATTATTGGTTCATTCTGCTTCACTATCTTGGGGAAGAGATTAAAGACATATTTCCTTTAATATTCAAATTAGAAGAACTCCCACCTCCATGACTATAGATCAACAGAACATCCACTCTTTCCCTTGGGTTTCCCTCTCCCCAAATATCCCTGACTTTCCAAACACTGTTTGTAGGTTCGGCTAACCGACTCTGATTACAGATTTTTCATTTTCTAGCTATCCATGCTCCAAGTTGTCATCACTCTAGAATTTCTTTAACAGAAAGTATCATAGTTTGCTCTAAGCTTAAACAAAATCTCCCCCTAAATTTCTGCCTCAAATATCTCAGTATTGTATGGGAGATAGCAAGCCTTACTCCATGCTTCAGGAATAAAGAAGAATAAAGCAAAGAATGACTAAGATGGCTCCCAAGGTGGTCCGTGAACCCCACAAACTGTTAACTGGAACTCTGGATTTCATTTCACACCTGGCAGGCTTCCTAGTGGAGGAGGCATCCAACTTTCACTGATGAGACATCCCCAGCCATACCCTCCTTCAGAAACCAGACAGTCATTCCTTAGCTCACAGAAAGAAGGTCCCTTCTCACTCTCTGCCCACATCCAGTACATGCTGGCTGCTTTTTCACCCAGAATTAGAAATAACAGGAGGACCTATTTCTTTGGGAAACACCCTGCTCTTCCTTCCACCCACAAGATGGAGGCTGAGTGCCTGGGACAGGACAGTTGCTGGCATTTCTTGAGGTCTGAGTTGTTCAATCTTAAATAACACTCTTTGAGAGCACCAAGAGTTCAGTATAAATCTAGATTTAGGAGGAGTAATCCTTCAAGGACCCAGACAGGAGTGAAGTATACTCAAATTGCATCAAAAATCCAAATGTTCAAAAAAAAATCCAAATGTTCAGTTCAGTAGAACAATAGGTGGTAGGTTTGCTGATATGTAGAAGGAATCAGCACTAATTCTCCAAGAGTAATTGATGTTCCCCAATTTCAGGAAGCAAGTGTTATCTGTGACCCCAAAATGTCTATATTCCAATGAAAGAAAAAAATATTAAAGGCTTCTTCCTTGGGCACCTCATCAACAGGGATGTGGTGAAGACAAATTGAAACGTGCTTTGTGAATTTTAGAGCATTCAGCAAATGAGGGCACGGGAGGCCTCAAGAGGAAGACACCAATTTTTCTGCAAATCAGGGTAAATAGATCCTAGAGCAGTAACTCAAAGAATTTAAGAAACAGCAGTGTTTTTGCCCCAAGGTGGTGACACCAGCCATATCTGGAGCCTGAGGGCAGCTGACTACCTTACAAGCTGTTGTGTGGAGCAAATAAACTAATGGATATGGACATGGCATTTCAGTGTAGTTAATTGCTCCCCACTGCCTCTCTTCTTTGCACTGTACCCAGAACTGCAACACATTCATTGCAAAACCTCAGACACTTGTTATATAGTAGGTGATGAATTTAAAGTTGGAGTCTGGGGAGGAGGTGAATGGCACACTCTGCTATCCTAGGGTCAAAGGAACTGAGGGCTCAAAAGGACCTCAGAGATCACGCCAGCCCAATCTCCTGCTGTGCAGATTAGGAAACAGATGTCTGGAATGGCTGAGGAGACTTCCCAAGGCCATGGGATGAGCCTCCTCATTTTTAGAAGGAAGGAAGTCTCTCTATAATGGCACACAGCCTCCTCTTCCCTTTCTCCTGTCATACACACAGCCTCCAGCTTTTACTGCTCCACATCAGGACAAAGTAGCAGCAGCTGATTTTTTAACTGCAGATACATGCTTGTTCAAATACATTAAGTCACCCCCCTCACTGAATAATTCCTTAGGAGCAAACGTGCAGGCTGGCAAGTACAGAGAGGTGGGTGGGGGTGTATAAGAACTGAGGGGGGATGGGAGAGACATTTCACAATTTATCAAAATTATGACCATTGGCACATCATCTTTCACAGTAGAAGTACTATTTGTATAGACTACACATATGTGTGTGTGGAAAAGAGAAAAAAATGGTAAGATAAAATATCTCAGGTTCCTGTAGCCAAGGTATAGTTGGTATTGCAAATGAGAATCAAACCTGCACCCTGGATCCTTCCAGATGCCTTTTTATCAGCCCTTTCCCACAGATTGCGTGGAATGGATAGAGCAAATCACACAGCCATGCAGATCGGTATCACTGTGAAGGAATGGTCATTAGCCTGAGATAGCTTTAGCCCTTACTCTGCATCCTGGAAGAGAGGAAAGCAAGAGGCCAGTGCTTTCTTCAAGCAGGCATGAGGTGAGTGCTAGTAAGTCATCCCCTCATCTCACTAGGCTGGCCCAATATGAGCAAAGAAGAGGATATTAGGGCCAGTGGTTACAATGATCATGTCCCCACTGGGGCACCTCCATGACATTAGATGGGTCTCATGGATGGAGGCAAATCATGCAGGCCTCTATAAACCTCAGATGATGGTATTGACAGAGACACAGAGGCAGGGAAAGTAAACACCTGTCAGTTCCAGGAATGACAAATCACTCCCCTTTGCAGACTATAAGGACCCCCACAGAAGCAAACTCCCACCAGTGTAGCTGGCGGGCTCCTCAAGGAACAGTGCCATAGCATGAGCTCAGAATCGGCCTCCGCAGCTGACAGGTCAGATTTGTCAGCAGTGAAACCCAGGCTGGCCCTGGTGAGAGGGAGCTTATGCTATTGGGTCCATGAATAGCAGTCCTAAGGCTCATTCTGCAGGCAGTGGACGCTGGGCTAGCTGAGGACAGAAGACAGAGTGGACATCCAGGGAAGAGTCCTGTCTGCCTGCTGTTTGAGTGTCTCCTCTATAGTGCATGCAGCCCAGTGGACAAGAAAACAGCAAATATATAGTGTGCCCATACCCACAGTCTCATCACCTGCCTCTTTCTGGAATATCCTTGTCTCTGATATTCAAATCATGTTCCTTTTTGGCCTCTGCCCAACCGGCCCAAACCATTTTCCTTGGCTAGGATTTTGCCCAAGCCTCTAACTTAGGCCATGTTTTCCCCTATGCCTATTTGATGTGCTGTATGCAGCCTGGCCTCCTCACTATTTTCTTTCAGGGCCTCTTTCAAATCATCTGCAGTACCCTTTTTCCTAAGACACAAACATGCAGAGCTGACCCATCCATGAAGTAGGCCAGAATAGTTCTCTCTTCTGTCTGTTAGTTGCAGGGAAGCACACATGAATGAAGCCATAGATGTGAGAGCTCAAGGTGTAAGTGTTCCTATGATAGAACAAGTGATTGGGATCTGGCCCACCTCTCTAGGAACTTCCTTTTTCCCTCTGGGCCTGCTCAATCTTGATCCCAATTATACCATTCCGTAAGATGGTTGTTAGCTGGTGTGCCCACGTGACCTTATGATTGGGTGGGCCTGACCAGATCCAGCTCGTAAAGGGTGGCTCTGACTGCATTTCCCTGTCCCATGATGTCTCATGATCAACCTCTCAGTCTCCACTAGACACCAGTAGCACAACAGTGGCTGCTTGCTCAGTTGACAGCAGTGGGACTTGAAGCCCCTTCTGCCTGCATTCTCTCTACCCTACAAATATCCCCAAGTCACTTCTTGGGAACCTGAAGGTTCTGTGAATCACATTTGACAAATAAACAACTTGGGTATTTTTTTCTGATGCTTTCTTATTTGGCTCTGATGTTTATATGCAGTTCTTGGGTCAATTTCCATTGTTGAAGAAGAAATAGAACTCCTTCTCAGTTTCAACATGTGACTACTGTGTCTCCCCTCACCATCCCCAGGACCCAGGTGGCCTCTTGCCCCACTACCAACTGCAGGTGACCAAGCAAGCTGCAATATTCTCCCCATTTATTGCAGTTTGGGGTTTCATACATCACACTGTCGATTGTAATCGCAAGTCTTGGCAATCAAATGTCCACTTACAGTCTGAATGCCAAAGTGGGCAGTGCCTATTTCCTAGGGCAATTCTGTCTTTCTGTAAGAATTCACTATCTCTCATTTCACCTATCAGCCCCCTTCCAAAATTACATTGGAAGCCTCTGATTTAACCCATCGGTCAAGTGTTACAGAGCAACATTTGGGGAGGAATGTAAATGACCAGGATCTTGGTCCTCAAGAGCAACAGCAATTCAATACTCTTCCATTCATAAACTAATTTCATACTCATTAAATTAAATAATGTCCTCCTCTCTGGCAGAAATATTTATGCCTGAGGTTCTTTGAAAAACCCACATATAAACTTCAGAACCCAAATGAGGTACTTGGGATGTACCAGGAAGAAGGTGGCCCTGAATGGACATCATGGGGAAGAACATTTGAATAAGGAGACAGTAATGGTTTACTCTGGCTGAGACTAATTTTCTTGCCTCAAAAGCCAGCAATGCTGAAATAATCTCCCAACTTCCTCTGCTCGGAGGATGAGGCATGGCATGGCTTCCAACACAGGCCACTGATGAAGGCATTGTGGCAAAAACAAAGGAGAATTACCTCCCCAGAATTTGTGTAGAGTTTGGTGTCATAAAAAGTGACAGGCGTAAAGCCTTTGAAAGACAGCAGATGCAGCCACAAATCTTCCAGTTTGAACATTAAGTCACTGAAGAATAAGAAGGATTTTAAAGTCTTGGGGCATCATCCCAGTTATAAGGAAACCTGAATTTGCTATAGACCAAAAGAAGCAACAGCAGATTCACACCCTTTAAGGGGCGTGTGAGAAATCTGCAGAAGATGGGACAGTCCTCAAAAATGAAAGGAGAACCTGCCAAAGCCAGCAACTCCTCTCTCAAGACTTCTGTCAGACTCTTGAGAGGAAGGGTGATTAGTTAGCACTTGAGGGATACCTCAGAGAAGCTGTGATCTCAGAGGGCTTTGGGGATATAACAGAACTTGGCTTGTCCAATTATATGCTAGTGTATGACCTAGGGGAAGTTAATTATCACTGCTAAGCATTCACTTCTTCTGGAAACTGGAATAATGTTTAATTCACAGAGTGGTTGTAAGAATAAAATGATGCCTCTAACTTTCTTAACATAATTTCTGATATAAAACAGGTGGTTAAAAATGTCAGTTCCCCTTTTCCTTCCCCTTGCATATGATGTGATTAAACATATATGCTTTACAAAATAAAACAGCTGCCTGTGAAAGTCAACCATTTCTGACAATAAGTAATGGAATAAAAGAAAATACATGTGTAGATTCATTACATGGGATATACTTAATTGTTAAAAAAGAAAGGTTGCCAGTTATTAAGGTGAACTTCTTTTAGCTTATTCTAATTAGTAAATCCAAACACATCCTTTCATTCTGCTGTTTTCCACATGGCTGCACCAGTTTGCACTCTGACCAAGAGTTCCTCAGAAAGTTAAAAACAGAACTATCCAATGATCCAGTAATTTGCACCACTGCGTATTTATCCCCCAAATACAAAAACACTAAAAAAATAGAAAAATACAAAATAACTAATTGAAAGGGATACATGCACCCCTATGTTTACAGCAGCATTATTCACAACAGTCAAGTTTTGGAAGCACCCCAAGTATCCAGTGATAGATAAATTGATAAAGATTTGGTACGTATGCACAATGGGATATTACTGAGTCATAAAAAAGAATGAAATCTTGCCATTTGTAATGATATAGATGGAGCTAAAAAGTATAATACTAAGTGCAATAACTCAGTCAGAGAAAGCAAATATCATGTGATTTCAGTCATATGTGGAATTTAAGAAACAAATGAAGAAATAGCCTTTTAATGCTATAGAGAGCAAACTAATGGTTACCAGAGGGAAGATGGGTGAAGGATGGGTAAAACGGGCAGTGAGGATTAAGGATTACTTTTGTCCTGATTGAGTACCAGGTGATGTATGGAGGTGTTGAATCACTACATGATGCACCTAAAACTAATATAACATTGTTAATTATACTGGAAGTTAAAATTAAAAAAAATAAGATTTATTTATCTATTTATTTTGAGAGAGAGAGAGCAGGGTGGGGTGCAGAGGGAAAGCGGAAGAGAGAATCTCAAGCAGAGTCTCCCCCTGAGCGCAGAGCCCAACATGGGGCTCAATCCCATGACCTTGAGATCATGACCTGAGTCAAAAACAAGAGTCAGATGATTAACCCAACTCAGGTGAGCCATTCAGGTGCCCTGAAAATCATTTTTTTTAAAAAACTCTTGACTCTACCCTCAAAACAGCTCAATTTTATGACTTCTTTGTGCTTAATACTTGTCATAATTGACATGACCATCTCACCAGTCCTAAGACCAGAAACATTAGAGTGACATATGGCACCTATCAACAATGGTTGATACCCCTAACCCATCCTTCCCTCTATCCCTAAACCATCACTGCTCTCTTCTCCAGATAACTTGTTCCACTCTTCCCCATTTCCTCTAATACAAATAGTACTGAATCCTTCATTCATGATATCTTTCAAAAAACTAGACAAAACAATCTTGGTGGTTCACTTCCCACTACCCTAAACCATCACTGCTCCTTCTCTAGATAACTTGTTCCACGCTTTCCCCATTTCCTCTAATACAAATAGTACTGAATCCTTCATTCATGATATCTTTCAAAACTAGACAAAACAATCTTGGTGGTTCATCATTGCCTACTGAAGGCAAGATCAACTCTTCTGTGGTAGTCTCCCTTAGAATCCTTGAGCACCCACCTTTGGCCAGGAGCTATTTCCAGTTAGAGGATAAAGGGATGCTTGGAGCCTGGTCCCTGCCCTTGAGAATCAAACATTCTGAGAGAAGATGATGAAATCAACAAGTTAACAGAGAATATTAACTCTGTGCTGTGCATGGGTCCGCAGGAGACCCATCCGATGAAAGGGTTCAGAGGGAGGAAGAAGAAGGGAACGACTTGATTTTATTCATATATACATTCTGATGTCTAGAATACAGGTCACCAGAATATGGTCCATGGACTAAATCCAGCCCATTATCTATTTCCATAGGTCTTCAAGACAAGAAACAGTGTTTAAAGATGAACATTTTCATCAGTTTGATGATAGAAAACCCTAACTTGAACCCCAGTTAAGTGAAATGTTACCCACTTGTGTTAGAGTTCCCCAGAAAAACAGAACCAATAAGCTGTTCTACAGAAACTTAGCTCTAAATGTCTTGGTCCACCATGTGAAAGCCTCCTCATTATCTAACTCGTGACTACTGGTGCTTCCTCCTTTTTGCCTCATCTTTAGTTCATGTCCTGTATCACTGTCCTAGGCCTTGCAATGACATCCAAAGCTTGAGCTTTTAGGACCCAAGGGCAAGAGCAGGAAGTTCACAAAGCAAAAACACAAATGGGTAATAAGTATAGGAAAAAATATTTACCCACACCAAGGATAAAAAAAGCCTTGATTTTTATTTTTTATTTTTATTTATCAAATTATCACATCACTTTTAATTTAATGCTCACAACTGCTGATGTTCAGCGAAACAGAATCTCCGTAGCCCTAGAATGTCAACACCCCTGTGACCCCATTCGATAGATGTGATCTCTATTTCATATTCAGGAAAATGAGTCTCCAAGAAGATAAAGCCTCTGACTGTTTAAATCATCCCACCCCCAATCTCAAATCCCCTTCATCCCTTAAGACTATTTTCAGGCATTATCTCTTTTAGGAAACTTTCTAGGATATGCCATCTTAAGCTGGGCTTGGCACACCCCATAATCTCCTGTGATTCCTCTATCTCTGAACTTGCACGGCATTTTATATACATTTGCTTAGAGATCGCCCTCCCCTAATAGAATGTGATCATCATGGAAGTATTGACTGCTCCAGTTAGTCTCTACATGCCCCATCCGGCATCTGCTGCCCCCCTCCCTTACCATGGACTGGGCTGGCCTCAATGAGTGTGTTAAATTAAGACTGAAAAATGGGGAGCCAGATCCAAACTTCTGCCTTTCTGACCTCAACACTCAGGCTCTTTCTGATACATAATACTGCCTTGCTGAATTTCCTGATGTCCGGCATCTGGTGGGTTTGTAAATGTGGCCTGCAGGGCTAGCAAACCAAGACTCCTCTCCTTTGCCTGGTAGGTAGGCTACACCTTGCTTGAAAAAAAGCTTGCTTCACCCAGACAAGTGTCCAATAATAAACATTGTATTCTCTAGAGAAGCCCTCCAGGAAGCCTTACCTGTTCTTCGTCTGCCAGGCAACCAGATGCTCTGGAGACACGCCTTACTCAATGAGATTGACAACTTACTCCTGTTCTCTCCTGGCTTCTGGATATAGAGTCCAGGATCCTCTGATAAACAAACCCTAAAATAGATGATTCCTTGAGCTTTTACATGCTCCAGGAAATAAGTTATTTTACTTGATTTATCAAATTTGACATCAAACTAATTTGAGGTAGACATTAGAATTTCTATTTTTTTCGGCTAAGGGTATCACAGTTCAGAGAGGTAAGAAAGTTGACTCATGGTCTCCCAGAGCCTGAAAGTCCCACTTGGAGTACAACCAGGTCCATCTGACTCCTGACTCTGATGCTGCATGTGGCCTAGGCCTCCTGACTTTCCCTTCGTGCTTTGCAATTCAGTCCTGCAGAGCCATCTCTGGGGCATCCCACTGACATAGCCAACCTGCAGTGACAATGATTTGTGCCCGCCATTCCCACGTCCAGTCACTCACCTCTCTGTACTGCTCTGTGACAGCAACCTCTGCCCCTCGAAGCAACACTCCTCTCCATCCCCACCCACCTACAACTTTTCTAGACCTCTCCAGACACAGCACAATCAAATTTTCCCATTATGTTAGCCAGCTACAGGTCAGCACCTCTCTCCAATTGAAAATTATTATAGATAGGCCTCACACAACTTTATTTTTCTTCCCCTGTGTGTACCTTTCAGAAAATAGAGATGTTTTATTTCTCCACCTTCTCATCTTCTTGGGCAGCTGAGGTGGACAAGTGGTTTCTCCTATAATTTCCTCCAGGCAGCATCTTTCCTTCAATGCCTTTTATTCAGTTGGATTTAAAACCCCAGACAAAAATAAATATGTGGCAAGCAGCAGGCAATTCTCAGGAAGAAAGGAAGGGAGGCTTCCAGGCAGATGAAATACTTATGCTAAATTTAATTCAGTCCAATACGTCTTTTGGTCATCTTCTCCAGGAAAAGGAAACAATGAAAGACAATGGATATTTACTGAGCACCTACTATGTGCCAGGCCAGTGCTAGGTGCGTCACAACCCCCCCATAAGATATTTTCCTTATTTTACTCCAATATGTGGGTGGATAGGGATTTATCAGAAACTAAGTTCATAGCAAATTATGCAGATAGTCAGAGAGATCTGAAATTATTTCTGCAGTTGTGGGAGCCAGCCGGCCAGCCACAAACACCCACAGGCCCCACCATCAGAGCCAGAAATGCATCAGTAGCCTCCAGCTGGCAGCAGGAGGGTCTGGAAATCATGGGTCTGGACTTGGTGACCATTAGGATCCACCCTATCTCCTGACTCAGTCTCTGGGATTGGGCACCGTCTTTCCTATGGACCACTCATGTTCCCTGTTTCTAATTTGAAACCCCTATGCACACCTGGACACCCGTCTCAGACCTGCCTATAGTCAGCCAGATTCCAATCTGCACCTTGTCCTCCTGCTCTGCCTTTGCCTCCCCCACACTAGCCTGGGCTCTGCCTTGAATGAACTGTCTGCAAATCCTCAGAATATAATGGGCACATTTAAACAAATAATAATAATAGGCACATTTTATGTTCTGTGACAAGGTGATATTCCTACATCCTCTGGGTGTGTTCTTTCCTACAATCTGAAGAAATCCATAATGTGCTCCCTAGCTGGGAAGAGAGCTCTGGCCCTGCTTCCCCACCCACATCTCCATGCTGGCTTGTGTCCCCCCAATCCAGTCTGGTTGTCCTGCACTGGGAGTTGGCTGTGTGAACTGAGTGGTCATCTCATGGGACAAACCTGGCCGACTTTTCCCTTGAGGTATCAGGCTCTTCTCATGCTCTGTGGTGGGACACCAAGGTCCTCAGTTTCCCCAACTACTTCTTGGGACAGAGACTGAACAGATTGGCTTTAGACCTGGGTTTGTTCAGGGTGCCTGCCCAGCAGGTGAGTGAGTAACATCTGTCTGCTGCTGGGAAGTCTCTGAAGCTGGCCGAGCATGACTTTGAGTTCTCTATTATCAGTTGTTATTGGTAACCCCTCAAAAAAGTTTGAGATGGATGAAGGTTAGCTACTCCTCCCAGTCTTGTTACTAGGTTATATTGAAAGCACATCTTAAGCCAAAATCTATCACAAAGTAGGTATTGGTAAATAACCACTTGGTAAGAAAGACGGCAAACATAGTTCATAAAATCTGTATAAATAAGCACTCCCTTTCTGGGACTATGGATATTCCCTGCATGGAAGGTTCAAGAGGGGCAAACCCCAAGATTCCAGTTCTGGGGCTCTGTTTATGTACAGCCAACAGCATCTAGAACTCACACAGGGACACAGATCCTTAGAGGATTAGTGCCAGGTATCCCTGACAGTGAAGGGCTGGGCTTTACAACCTATTCATTGAGGGCAGAAGTATTTCTAAAAGTCAGGCATGTATTCTGAACACCTTGACTTTTATCAAAAAGAGCTCTTTGTAAGTCCTTATCAAGTGAATAAACAAGTCACTGCTCTCATCAATAAGAATTTATTTTTAGTTTCGGGATGTTCATTAGCCACTCCTCCCTTGGGGTGAGGGAGATCAGATGCTTGTAGCAGCTGCCTCTGGATTTTAGCTCTTCAGACAGAAGGTTAAAATTCCACACTGTCCTGCCAAAATTGAAAAAGGTCTAAAAGCAAAAAGATTTGGTGACACATTTGCAGGAAAAATCTGACCTGCTCTGAACTTGTTGGGTGGTAATATCTAACATAGGGAGACCTTTCAATGGCCTTGAGAATCTGACTTCACCTTAATATTAGTGTTTTACTGCAAAAGAATTACAGGTTTTGTATTCCAGGGTGCAGCCTCAGACCCCCTGAGTGATACATAATACCCAGTGTATGCACAGAGTCACCTTCCTAAAATCCAGAAAACAATTCTTTTTTTTTTTAATTTTTATTTATTTATGATAGTCACATACAGAGAGAGAGAGAGAGAGGCAGAGACACAGGCAGAGGGAGAAGCAGGCTCCATGCACCGGGAGCCCGACGTGGGATTCGATCCCGGGTCTCCAGGATCGCGCCCTGGGCCAAAGGCAGGCGCCAAACCGCTGCGCCACCCAGGGATCCCTTTTGTGGTTTGTTTTTTGTTTTTAATTCAGAAAACAATTCTTAAACACAACCCTCCCCCATCCCCCTGGTTCAAAGGCTTCGGACAAGAGATTGGATCCATGAAGTACAAGGCAGTCGCCCCTAGACTTGCCGAGATGAGGAGGTGTAAGGGACACGTAGATAGACTAGCTTTCCTTTTAGCCCTCTGTTCCTCCCCACCCAGACTCCCAGGGCTGAGGAGTTAGGACCCAGGAGACCATCCCTGACTGCCTCTTCCTGCAGGTTTAGAGGTAGATCCTGGCCTTAGAAGTGCCTGAAGGAGGGAGAGAGAGACCTGAGCCTTTGGCCCTCCCCTTTAGCTTTGAATGGGAGGGCAAGACTAGAGTCTGGCCTCAGACCCTTTCCCAGCACTGATGTCTCTGAGTAGCAGACACCTGCAAAGAAATATGAGCTCAAAATGCAAGACCCCTGTGACCCCCTAGAAAACAAAACTGGAACCTAGAAGATACAAGCAGCAAAACCTGAAGGAGAAACCGTCCAGGAATAGAAAACAAGCATTCTCAGGGCACATTAGGAGCCAAGGAAGAGGTTAGCTCTATGCAACAAGTTTTTCCTTAAATACTCATCTATAGGGCAGCCCGGATGGCTCAGCAGTTTAGCACCACCTTCAGCCCAGGGCGTGATCCTGGAGACCTGGAATCGAGTCCCACGTCCGGCTCCCTGCATGGAGCCGGCTTCTCCCTCTGCCTGTGCCTCTGCTTCTCTCCCTCTCTCTCTCTGAATAAATAAATAAAAATATTTTAAAAAAATACTCATCTATAAAAAGATCTGGTCTTGC
Organism: Canis aureus; assembly: GCF_053574225.1. Taxonomy (NCBI): domain Eukaryota; kingdom Metazoa; phylum Chordata; class Mammalia; order Carnivora; family Canidae; genus Canis; species Canis aureus. Next base: position 34,865,671 of record NC_135624.1, on the reverse strand, counting down.
TAACCCTGCTAATCACATATATGTACGCATTAATAGTAGATTCCTCACTATGCTACCTCTTAATTTACTCTCTTCAACTGTGTTCTAAACTGGAAGCTCCCCCTTTCCTGCTTTCCTTCTCTTCCCTCTTTTCTCTTCCCATCACCTTCAGGGGCCCCCAAAATCCCAGCATGCTTTTCCCACATTTCGACTCTAAGGGTCCCAGCAGGAGACAGAAGCCACATTCAAATTAGGAAAAGTTTAGGACAGATTAAAAAAGGTCTATTTCAGGGGTGAAAGCAGGGCATGGGCAGACCACAAGGACGGCATGGCTCTGGCTTGTAACCACCCATAGGTCTGCAGGGATGAGGGGAAGGAATGATTGTCTGAATCCAGAAGAGCTTCCTTCTAAACATAAAATCCAACAGAGATGTGACCGTTCAGTGAGTTAGTAGATACTTAAGCCACTTTCCTTCCTCTCAAGTCCTACTGGGTCTCCCATTGCCTCAATCCATTAAGTGTCGTTCAACCTGATCTATAGAAGTCGGCTTCCCAGGGCAGCAAGTAAATTGGAGAACAAACATGTTACCCAGCATACTTGACCTCATCCAAATGACTGAGGAAGAAAATGAGGCGGTTCACAACCAACCTGGCAGATGCAGTCATGGCATGAGGCCTTGGGAGATAGTTCAGTGCACTCGTCATCAGTGGGTCTACTTGTTTGTTTTCGGCAGCTCCTGCGGAATAGAGTGGTTTGCTCATCTTCCTTTTACCAGCACCCAGTCCCAAACCATGTGCTCAGTCGATTGTAGAGGAATGAAATTCTGAAGATATCATGTGACCTTGAGTGAGTCACATGACCTTTCAGATCTAGTTGGTTTTGTTTTATCTGAGGAGGTGGGATGAACACTTGGGCTGGAACATCTCTAAGTTCCATGAGAACAATGGTCATCCTTGTGGCCATGGCTCTAAGAGCACTTCATTCATCTTTGTCAATGAACTTTGAAAATGCCCATTGTTGTTATTTAGGCCCTGGGGATTCCGGTTAGCCTGAAAAAACTGTTAACAGGAACTGGAGCCTTTGGGTAAAGTTAACAAGTAAGCCCAGATCCTCCACTGCCTACCGCCCTCCCAGCTGCATGGCTCATTCATGCCTTTGTTAATTCATGGCTGCCGTGTCCCATCTGCCCTGCTGTGGCCTCCACGGCCAAATTTCCAGCTATTCAGGAAACCCCAGCTGCCTCTGCTTCATGAGCACAATGGCTTCTCGGGAAGCCAAGCATATTATATGAGAAAGACACTTTTGGATTCATCTCATCTGGTGCTTTATTGGTTCACAAAAAATGTTCTGTGCGCACACCTAGTATAGAGGAAGGAATTAGCATTTACTGAGCACCTGCTTGGTTGCTTTACTTGATCAGTCCAGGAGTCCTTAGACCCCAAGTCCCCTGCCATGTAAGGAGGAGAAGAGACATGTCCAGTCTAGATGAGACCCTAAGGCAGTAAGACACTGTGTCTCCCAGAAAATGAGTGGCAGAGCAAGGAGAAATAAGTCCAGCCTTCCTGATCCCAATCTAACACTGTTTTCTGGAGGTGTATGGCCAATGATTACTGTACAGGTTTCACACATCTCCTGGGCCAGTTGTAGCATGCTGAACGTGGCTACTCAAACCTTATCAGAATCCTCTGCTTTTGCTGCCTGGCAGCTAACAAAGTCTAATGCACATGCTCTAATGGTGCTGATAGTGATTTTAATTTGTATTACTAATATCATTTAATTTAATAGTGATAATAATAGGAGCAAATATTTAGGCAGTTACTCTGTGCCTATCCCTCACCAAGAACTTTACCAACATGAACTCCTTTACCTCTTACAATCACTTTTTGCTGCAGGGATCAATATTATCCCCATTTTACCCATGAAGAAACTGGGACAAAAGAAGCTAAATCCCTTGACAGGCAGCAAACTGGGAAGCTGAGATCCAGCACAGGATCCCATGTGCTTTACTCTCTTACTCACACTGTACTTTGTAGGGAATGTAGGGTGGGGCTTTGTGAATAGTATTTTATAGATCGGGAACCTGAAGTGAGCAGAGGGGACTTGATGGTAAACAAAATACTGCCTCAGGGGTTAGTGGATAAATCTAAAGTACTGTAGAGCCATGAGTGTCTCCCAGTCCACCATCCCAAGAATATATGTCCATTCCTATGTCTTTGGGCACTTGTGGGGATTAAATCATAATGAATATGGAAGCATCTAGTAATGAAATTAGTTCCTTAGTTACCTTTGGTTTCTTTATAGTTTCTATTCTCTCTCTCTCTCTCTCTCAAGTCTGAAATCCCTTTAGCAAGTGATAGAGCCAACGGTCTTGATGCTTGGAAATATGTATACACAAGGTGGGTGGTGTTTAGAGAATAATAAGAAAGGTATATACCTCATTCATTCTAAGGCTAGCTTAACATGACCCAACCCCTAAAGACAGTACGAGAAAAGAAAGTAGTTCGAGCCCACCTCATTCATGAACATAGGTGCCATGATTATAATCAGAGTATTAGTAACCCTAACCCAGAAGTAGATAATAGATCGATAAATCTGATTGCCAACTGGTCTCAGCTTTATGCGATTGAGTTCAACAGCTTCCATACAAGATGAACTTCAGAGGGAACAGAGTTCTAGAAAGGAAATAGAGCAGCCTTCATCAGAGGCCTTGAGTAGGTCAAACTAAACTGAAAGCCTAGAAGGCACATAAAGATGGGATCATGTATCAGATGAAGGAGGGAACACCCCAAGAAAAACCCTGAAGACTTAGCATGGAAAGTCTGGACAGCAGTCTCATTACTGGAATTAGAGAAAGGCGTCTCTCTTCATCATTCACCACGTTTTTGACAGATACTTATTGGGCACTCCTTTTATCACAAGCTAGCTTCCATCCATCCAAGGTGAGTACAATGCATGATTCCTTCCCTCGGGAAACTTACAGTCCGATGGAGGATACAGATAAGTAAGCAGGGTCCTGAAATACCAGGTAAGAAGTGTCACAGTGGGGCAGCGGGCCCACACTAGAAGCACTTTCTAAAATTTTTAAAATTTTAGAAAGCTTTTTAAAATTTTTTTATTCGAATTCAATTTAGGTAACATATAGTGTATTATTAATTTCAAGGGTAGAATTTAATGGTTCATCTGTTGCATATAACACCCAGTGCTCATTCTGTCATGTGCCTTCCCTTCCTCTTTTGACCACCCGCCCCAGAATCCCTCATTTTGTTTCCTAGAGTTTAGTGTCTCTTATGGTTTCTCTATCTCTCTGATTTCATCTTATTTTATCTTTCCTTCCCTTTCCCTATGTTTATGTTTTGTTTCTTAAATTCCACAAATGAGTGAAATGGTATTTATCTTTCTCACTGACTTATGTGGTTTAGCATAATATCCTCTAGTTCTATCCGTGTTGTAAATGGAAAGATTTCATTCTTTTTGATGACTGAGTTATATTCCATTGCATATATATGCCACAACTTCTTTATCATTCATCTGTCAATGGACATCTGGGCTCTTTCCATAGTCTGGTTATTGTGGACATTGCTGCTATAAACTCTGGGTTGCAGGTGTCCCTTTGAATCACTATATTTGTACCTTTTGGATGAATACCCAGTAGTACAATCGCTGGGTCATAGGGTAGCTCTATTTTTAATTTCTTGAGGAACCTCCATACTGTTTCCCAGAGTGGCTGCACCAGCTGGCATTCACCCCAACAGTGTAAGAGGGTTCCCCTTTTCTTGCATCTTCATCAGCATTTGTTTTCTTTTCTCCTGACTTGTTAATTTTAGCCATTCTGACCAGTGTGAAGTGGCATCTCATTGTGGTTTTGACTTGTATTTCCCTGATGTCAAGTGATATGGAGCATTTTTTCATTTTGGCCATGTGTATGTCTTCTTTGGAGAAATGTCTGTTCATATCTTCTGCCCATTTCTTGACTGGACTGTTTTTTGGGTATTGAGTTCAATAAGTCTTTTATAGATCTTAGATACTAGCCCTTTATCTGATATATCATTTGCAAATATTTTCTCCCATTCTGTAGGTTGCTTTTAAGTTTTGTTGACTGTTTTCTTTGCTGTGCAGAAGCTTTTTATCTTGATGAAATCCCAATAATTCATTTTTGCTTTTGTCTCCCTTGCCCTTGGAGACATGTCTAGCCAGGAGTTACTGCAACCAAGGTCAAAGAGGTTGTTGCCTGCATTCTCCTCTAGGATTTTGATGGACAGTTTTTTTTTTTTTTAAATCAATGGTAACAGGAGATATGCCATACTATTTGAATCAGAATCTATAGAGTTAGGACCTGGGAATCATTATGAGAGTTCCCCCATGGGAAGCTCTGAAGGGAAGTTAGGCCAGTCAGCTGTGACTTACCAGTCGGATTTCAACTCAAATCACTTCGTCCAGGAAGTTCCCTGGATACACAAAATGGAACTAAGTCCCACACACTAGCATTTTGTGGTGTTCATCATAGTGTTCATTATAATTACAATTGTTTGGTCAGCATCTGTCTTTGCTGAGAGTCTTGAAGGTCATGACAGTAGGCATCCACATGCCTTGTTTACAGTGCTATTCTAATAACTTAGAAGCATGCCTGGAATATAGCTGCAAGTTGAGAAATGCTGATGCGGTAAATAAGTGTGTGGAACCATGAATAAATGGATGGGTAGATGTTGGAGTGAAAGAGGAGGAAAAATTGTAGAATTCCTTTCTCCTTGAGATATGCCTAACTTCTAGCATCTGGCCTCCAGGAGAACAGGGTGCTACTGCTGCAATTTCACTATTCTTAGGCCTTATCCTGGGACTAACCTACCAACTAATGCAGACTCAGCTACAGACAGGCTGGGATTCCTTTGTACCTTCATCAGGTGACATTAAATCGCTGAGCCTCAATTTCCCACCTTGTAAATTGAAAATTGTAACACCACCTCACAGGGATTTCTAAGGAAGAAATAAGCAGAGCACCAAATAGACTGCTGGGTACTCAGTTGAAATGCAAGAGAGAGACTTTCTGTTCCCTTCTCTCATACTTGCTCCCTCCTCATGCTAGTTTTCTGTTTAGTTTTTGCACCACAGTATCTACAAGCAGGGAGATGAACATATAGTGCTCTTTTCTTCCTCTCCTAAGTTCAAAACTTATTAAGGAATAGAAAATAGAGAAATAAAGATCAAAATATCAATTTAATTATTGGTCCATCCATATCAGAGGAGGTGGCTTAGATGTGTGGCTACATGAGACTGGCTAATTAGATCTGTTCTCCTGCAACTGGCACAGCCAAACCATGGAAAGACCCTCCACCCCAACTCCAGCACACTGTGGGAAGTTTCAGAACTATTTCTGGCCCTGGGAGCGGATTATAATTCCCCACTCCTTTGACCTCAGATTTGGCCATATGACTTTTGGGAGTAATGAAAATGCAAGAGAGAGACTTTCTGTTCCCTTCTTTCATACTTGCTTGCTCATGATGAAAATGTAAGCACAAGTGATAAGTAAGACTTCTGAATACAAGTTCTACTGACACAGGTGGTTTGCCACAGGACCAGAGTGTTGGTTGGCTTGGGATGCCATAGGAAAATACCATAAACTGGGTGGCTTAACCAACAGAAATTATTTCTCACAGTTCTGGTGATTGAAAGTTCAAGATCAGGGTGCCAGCATGGTAGTTTGGTGACAGCCCTCTCCCTCTCTGTGTCCTCACATGGCAGAAAAAGAGAGAAAAGTCTCTCGTAAGGTGTGTCTTCTCATAAGGGCACTAATCCCATCATGAGGGCCTCACCTTCATGACCTCATCTAAACCTAATTATCTTCCAAATACAATCGCACTGGGGTGAGAGCTTCAATATATGGATTTTGGGGGTAATAGGACTTGGTCCATAGCAACCAGTAACAGTCCAGAAAAAGGATTTCCATAAGCCTGGTACCATAAGCAAAGACCCTTTGCAAAGACCCTCTACTCTCTTCTGGAGTAGAGACATAGTTGACTCTGGTGGATAAGTGTCACTTCAGAAACATTGAAGCAGGGCAGCCCGGGTGGCTCAGCGGTTCAGCACCACCTTCAGCCCAGGGCCTGATCCTGGAGACCCAGGATCAAGTCTCACGTCTCCCTGCATGGAGCCTGCTTCTCCCTCTGCCTGTGTCTCTCATGAATAAATAAATAAAATTAAAAAAAAATCTTAAGAAACATTGAGAATAATGTTCTTAAGAGAATAATGTTCTTAAGAAACATTGACCAATAATTTGTCATTGCAGCATGCCCTAGCCCACCCTGACCAAAATACCACCCTACTCCCTAACATCTTCCCCAGATGAGCTTGCCCCAGAGATGGATGGAAAACTCACTTTCTCTCTAGAAAGACAGATTTGAAGGCAAAGAGAGAAACACAGAGATGGACATGCTCAGTTTCTTTTCCCAAATTCACAGATTAGTTACATTACTTCTGTGGAAGTCTGGGACTCTTCACTTCATATTTTCCCCTCCTGGACAGAGAAGCAAAAATCTCCATCTTATTATGGAAGTATATTCAGTGGTTAACAAAATGAATCTATTTTCACACAAGTCTGCTCAGTACAGGACACTGATACTAAGCACAGAAACAATATGAGTTTTGTAAGAGCCATATAAACACTATAATTTTAGTATTCTCATTTGGAACCCAGATGTTGAAGGATTCTACGTGTCCTGTCCTTAGAATTGATTCTCAATACTCCATTTTTGTTCTTTCCTTGGTTATCTCTACCATAAGGTCCTTGCAAGGCCGGTACCAGGTCTACTTCAGATCATGTTCCTCACACAACCTCTACCCTTCCAGCCAAGATCAGCTCTCGGCATTAGTAGGTTTTCAATAAATCATTGTTTATTATGTCTTTGCAACTTGAAGTATGCCCCGAACCCCTGCCCTCTCCTCTTTCCCATTCACATTTTTCCCCAATCTCCATTTCCCTATAATTTAGAAACACATTCTGAATCCTAAGGAATGTGTACTCAGAGCCCTGGGGCCAGTGAAGAGGCATTATCCAATCCTTTCACTGTGGCATTGTGCATCTCTGACAGTCCTGAATCTCTTCTCATCTTGCTCTCTCCTGGCTAGTGGGATCCACTAGCTCACTGTCACAGCTGCTCCTGCCAAATCCTATTCCCAGGGACTGCACTTGGCTCTTTTGCAGTGCTAGCTCCAATCCTCCTGCCAAGAATAGAGGAAGGCAAATGACACTGTGCACAGATGAAATAAATCCCAGCTACAGAAATCGTGCTGTATTTTTTTAGACCTAGATTTTTAAAAAATAGACAACTCAGGGAAGATCTTACATAACATTTGGCCCAATCATCTAACTTCCCACATTGAAAAAAATAAGACTGAAAGAGTTTGTGGGATTTGGGCATGGTTATACAATGAGGAGAGTCACGTCTCTTTCAAGCATTGTCCTGCAGAGCACTGATTAATTAAAGTGCTGCACATCTCAGGAATATTCTCATATTATAAAGATATAAGTAAATATTTAAATTCACCTCAACAGTCAGTGTACTGAACATCTTGGTTAATGAATGTTTCCCTTAGGCCAGATCATCCAGTAGAATAGAGAGAAACTTCCATAATCACATCAGGCAATATTTTAGAGTAAGTATCTCTCTGTCTCTGTCTCTCTTTCTCTCATCCTCCATTGATTCTATTGATTCTGTTTCTCTGGAGAACCTGGACTAATATAATACCTCAGTGAGGCAACGGTGTGGCTTGATACCCCTTTAATGAGGCCATTGTTAACTCCTCCTCTTCACTCTACCACCTGTGTCAGCTTTAGATCTTTGTTTTCTCTCCCCTGGATTATTGCAATTACTAATCAATGATTTCCCTGCTCTCTTTTCCATCCCCTTCTAATCCATCTCCCTCCTTGTTACAAAGTTCATTCATCTAGAAGTCCATTTGTTTAACTTTTCCTTCTGAAAACCCATAAATAATAGTAACATAGCATCATTAGCTTAAAGGCATGAATCTAATCCATAATCTAATCTTAAAGGCCGGATTCTAATCCATAATTCTTCACATAATCCAACTCATTAAAATCTCCCAACAATACTATGAAGTGGATACTTTTGCTATTCCCACTTTGCAGATGAGGAAATCAAGGTAGAGAGTGAATAAGTATCTTGTCTGCACCACATGGTAGTAGAAGGAGGATACAAACCCTGGTAGTGCAATGCCTGTGCCTGTGTCTTAACCTCTACTGTATTGGACATCTTATTTCTCTTTTTCATCTAGAAAAACCCTGGTCCTTAGCACGCGGTCCTTGGTGGCATTGCCTTATAGCAGCTCCATTGGACAACTCCAAAAGCATCACTCACAGACTAGTGCACCTTGCCAGGTATGAATTCTCATGACTCAGTATTTTAAAATCTTGCATATGTTGTGCTCCACCTTCAAGAAATTACTTAAAATCCCTAAACATACCATACAGAATCCCACTTCGCTCCCTTACACAGGTGCCTATCTCTGTCTGGGATGTCCTTTCCCATGGGCCACTTGGGAAACTTCCTCTTTGAGCCCCCACTCATCTTACCTCCTCTGTAACTCCTCTTCTGAGAAACTTGGGGCCAGGCAGGACCTCCAAATGCCCATAGAGGGCTTACCTCTCTCCACGCCAGAATAACCCATCTTAACTGGAGTCCTCAATTTTGTACTTCTGCTTCTCTGGGTCTATGGCTGGGTATAGACTCTTCTAGACCTTAATATAGACTAACTGAGTAAACTGAATAAGTAACTAAATGAATGGGTTCTTAGTGTTTATTGAAACAGAGTGAATTAGAGATTCCAGAGGATTAACAAGAACCATAGGGGCAAGGCTGACCTAATTCTCAGTACAGACACAGGGCCATGTCCTCAGAAGTATTGCCTTGCTGAGTAGTTAAAGCCCATGATTCCACCATTAGCATTCGACTCTTCTAGCTTAAAGTTGTAACCAACTTAAGAAGTAAGTCCCCATGTGAGAGGTCACACCAAAGCTACCATTCAACGGTATTTCAGTGAGGCGAGCCAATCCAGTACTTCCCCCAGAACAGGTCTGAAGAGGATCAGAGTCCATGGAGAAGAGAAGGGATCAGGCTGGTGGGCAGGGGCAGTGGACCACTGAGTCATTTTTCTGGGTTTGTTTGGTGAAGACATGGAGTAAACAGCCCAAGCCCCACATGGAATAATTTTGTGGTGACCTTCCTTCTCACAGACACATCCCTCCTCCACATTTTGTCCCCAGGCTAAGTCGTGCCAACTGAGTCACTCTATTTGGGGGTGGGGGTGCTTTGGGGGCTTTTTTGTTTTGTTTTTATTTTTTGAGGTGAAGGGAGGTGGTAGAAAGAGCACTTATTTGGAGTCATAGCCTCCAACATCAGCCCTGGCTATGCTATTTCCAGCTGTGCGTGTGTCCCTGACTGTCCTTTAGCTACTGCACATCATATTTTTCCAGCATTCTAGTGGAATCCAATGCTCAGGATTTCACATCTAGTGTCTTCACTCAACTCCATGAAGCAGGTAGTTCTGTTATCCTGTTACACATGAGGAGAAAGGGGTACAGGGATGTGGCCAAGGCCATAGGACCAGCAGCAAGTTCGCTTGGACCCTAGCTCTGCCTGTGTCCCATGAGCCTCACTCAGTTTGTTCATCTGTAAAAAGAAGGGGCTGGAATGGTTGTCTTTCCAGCTCTTTCATTTTATGACTTGATATTCACTCATGATTGGGGCAGGTTCGAAATTACTTCAGAGACCTAGCCTCTGCCAAATCGTAATCAAATTGGCTGCCCAGCCTTAGGTCCAATGAACAATACTGTGTCCGTGGCTCAGCCCCACTTGATGGTGGCAGTGGCACAGTTTCTGGGATTTCTGGAGCCTGCCTGGGGGCTGGCCCTGTGTCACTTCACCCCTTACACTCAGCACAATAAGACACTAGCCTTTCAAAACACATCAGCATGTTCTTTTTTGCTGCATCAAGACCTCTGCTCATATGATGACTCAATCACTGTGATTTATTTTAATTGAAAAGTCTACTGGCCACCTTTTGCCAAAGCATCTGGCCACGTCCTATTTGATTTCCAACCAGAAAACACCCTGCTAGGTTGCAATGACTACACAGGCCAGCGAGGGAGGAGCGGGATGTGATAGGCTATTTGGCTTCCATCTGACATTTAAGGAGATCTTCAAATTCAAATTTTAAACTTGTTTTCTAAATGATTAGATATATATATATATATATCATGATGTATATATACATACATGTAGATATATATATATATATATCAATGATATATATATATATCATTACATAGATTTTGGCAACAGTTTTAAAAGTAGTTACTTTTAATAAATAGAACTTGATATTTTACCCTGTTTTTATGGTTTCTTCCTCTTTGAATTTAGTGAAAGTATCAAACATACGCGAGAAGCGAGGGTCCCCACAGTGGTTGAGGTAGTGGCTTCATGACTCTTTCCTGTGTCCTCATAAATTCCACATATGAGTGAAATCATATGATACTTGTCTTTCTCTGACTGACTTATTTCACTTAGCATAATGCCCTCTAGTTCCATCCACATCATTGCAAATAGGAAGATTGCAATTCTTTTTCATGGCAGAGTAATATTCCAGGGTGTATATAGCCCACATCTACAGTCATATCTCCCTGAATGTGTCCAATCTTATCATCCCTGTATCTTCAGACAACTTGCTAAATTTCTTTTCATCTTGACTTTCTCATCTACAAAGCCAAGCTAATGCCACCTGCACGTAAGAGGTTTTGCTTGCTTGTTTCTCTTTATCCTTTTTCCTTTCTTGATTCTCCCCTTCACTCTTCGCACACTTGTTAATTTTTTGGTGCAAACCAGCTGAGAAAGCATCTGAACATACAAGTTCAACAGGACCAGGAAAAATTAAGAAATGTCTACTGATATCAGGGAAAGTGAAAGGGAAGAAATCCAAAAAGGAAAAACAAGTAGAGAGAGAGGAGACAAGAAGAGGAAAGTCTATGAGATGGAGAGGAGCCACGAGAATCGTTTCTGTGAGGTTCACTGTTGTTCTAAATTTTCCCAGTTTGTCGTGTTTTAATTTTCCAAAAAGGCCCGAGATCAGTGATTCCTCATTCTTATTTTACAGACTGGGAAAACCAGCCTCAAAGAGTTTGCAACACTTGTCCCAGGTAACTCTCTTATGGGAAGAGTGGTCAAGATGTAAATGTAGCTTTTCTCATTCCAGAGCCCAGGCAATGTTCCCCACATGGGAGTAGAGGACATATAGCGGGAGTGTCCACTCTGAGGTGGCTATGGCGTCCATAGTCATCGAGGGCGTCATGAGGTTATTAAGCTCCTCTGGGTTAGATTCAACAACAGTGGGAAGTGCCAAAAAAAAACTTGCCGCATTTGTATATTGGTAGGAAGCAGATATGGTTGTGGCAGTTTCTAGGAAGATACAAAGGAGGAAAAAAATCCCTTCTGATAGCTCATGAATTTATAGCATTTTAAGGATAGACGGGAACCAGTCTAACCTCCACTCAGTGCAAAAATCCTTGATACAACCTCACAATGAATGGGCTCTTAACTTTGGCTTGATTACCTCAGCCAGTATGAGATCACTCCTTACATGGCAGGATCCTATACAGGAGCATCCTTGTGTTCCTAGACTGAACTGACAAGATGTATTCATTGGTGGTAACTCTGCCCTCTAATCTTAATCTCTGTGGGTCATGAAGGACCTTACAATATAGGTTCATGTCTCTTCTAAAGACTCTTATTTAGAAAAATAAAACTTCTATGGCAATTCCTCCCATGACATGGTCATGGTATTCATTACCCACTATAGGGCATTTGTGTACAGAAAGGCCCTTGGATGTCTTGCTTGTCAGAACACCTGTCAGGCTCCCACTCCTTCACTTTCTCTTTATAATATTGATTGGGTTTTCTTCTGATTGATGAAGTAATACATATTAATTGTAGACACCTTAGAAAATAATATCGACAAATAGGTCATTATTAACTTCTGATTCTGAACCAGGCACTGTGTAATATACACTTTAACATATATTATCTCATTGAAAATTCACAACAGCCCTGCAGGGTCATCTTTACTTCCATTTTAGGAGGAAGACTCGGAGGATGCAGGTCATTTTCTCAAGTTCACATCCATTAAAAGAAATTGCAAACCCAAGTCTCTGCCATAGCCCAACAAAGAAAATGAAAACCACTAGCAAGTTGGAGGAATTATGCCAGTGTATTTTAATATATCTTCCCTGTGTTTAGTCTGCCTATAAACATTCATATTTTTTCTTCAAATTGGAAACATACTATACGTACTGGACAATGGGTAGACATAAAGTACCATTCAGCAGCAATGCTGCCAATTTATTCAAACTTTTCCCTGTTGATAAACATTTAGATTTCTCTGCTCATTTGCTAACATGAATAATTTTGTGAAACACATTCTTATAAACAGATTTGTGCTATTTGTGACCATTTTTTTCTTAAAATAAATTCCTAGGAGTAGAATTCTCTTATAAAAGTACCTGAAGCTGACCATAATCCTCCAAAAGGGGTACTTCCACATGTAAGATAAAAACCACTGTGCCAAAAAAAAAAAAAAAAACCCACAACACTGTGCCCAGAAAATGCTTTACTTTTTTCCCAGAAATTATATGAAAACTGCATCCTTAATTAATTAGGCAGGCTTTGTACTCCAAGCCCTAGAACGACATTGGGCATGTACTAATATTTTTTGAATGATTGACTACATGAATGAACGAAATGAAAGTGACTTCATGAGCCTCCCTTAAGGGAAGGTCCTTGTATTCTCTGAGATTCCTGGGGAGTGAATGACCAAACTTATGAAAAAAATACAAGCAAATACAGGAAGGCGCATAAGCTTTAGACTCCAAAGCACTGGAATGCAACCCAGTTCTCCTCCATACACTAGCATGTACCATTCTTTGGTGTATAGCAGTGTGCATACACCAGCTGGAACAGCCTGACGTTTCCAGACAGCAGCCACTCATCACCACAGCAGGTTAGATCACATGATGTCTAGGTAAAATTCTCTATGTCTGAGTCAATAAGAGGATATTTGTCTTTAACGGTAGGATTTGGGTAGAAAGAAAGTAATCTGGAAAACCTCAGTTAGTTAATCATCTGATTTCCATTTCTGTAGCACTTTACAGTTTATACAAACTTGCATGCATAAGTCATACAATAAGGTATACATTATTATTTCCATGTAACAGATTTGGAAACTAGTATCTGAAATTTATTTTCTTAACTAACTCAAGATCACATAGGTAGTAACTGGAGGCATCAGAATCTGTAGCCATGCATGTCTGTAACCCAAACAGGGATTCTCTCCCCTACATCAGTCTGCTGACCCCACTACCTGCCTCCCACCTCACTTCTCCCATCTGATAAGCTCTCTCCAACTTCTGTATTTCCTGAGTTATCCAGTTGCACATGGACATGCTCAGACCCACCAATCAAGTATCTCAGGCTACCTGTCCAAAGATCTAGCTCCTGCCATCTGCCTCAAGGACCATGCTCACAGAGAAGAAATGGACAGGCTTGCTGTTGAGTCTGTCCTCACCACAAAAATAAGAAACAATTATTTACTAAGGCTTGGCTTGAAAGCGTATCATTTCTCAGGCACACTGCAGCCCAGCTGTCAAACAGAAGCACTTTTTATCACCAGGAATCTGGCTGTTTTCAAACCAGTGACCTCAAGGTAAAAAGATTCAGCCAAGTAGCTCATTAGCAAGACAGAAAGCCTTTGAAGCCAGCCATTCTGCCCCAACTGGCTTGCCCAAATGTGGGATCATTTAGGAGGATGTATCGAAGGGTGCCATCTGCGGTGATGCATCTAACTGGTGTCATGTTTATTTCCCAAGAGGAGTTCAGTGCATTCCAAGTTTCCTTGCCCAGCCTTGGAATAAATCAAAGACAGCAGCTGGGACCTTGGTTTTCATGGAAATGGTGCTATTTTAAAGCAAGGGACACTTCCTTGATCATTCAGAGATTAGGAATGGCAGTAGCATTTTGAAGGGCCAGTCCTGGGTGTGGCTGAAGAGGTGTCTATGGACAGAGCCTGGGAACTGAGGTCTTCATCAGGGACATTTGGAAGCAGATAAAACTGTGGGAGGATAGTGGGACACAAATAAGTCAATGGGTGAGAAAGCACAGTTGCACAAACTAAATTTGAGAGCAAAGACTGAACAAAAACAGATCTATCTCAGGAAATTCATTCATTCACTAATTTGTTCATTCATTTACCAAAATGTTTTTGAAACACAGTTCTGGATCATGAAAGTATCACTGAATAAAATTGACAAATATCCCTGTCCCAGAGTAGGTTGTATTCTGGTGGGGGAGGACAGACAAAAGACAACTAACCTAAGAAGTAAATAAATTATAGAATGTTACCATAGAAAAATAATGAAATCCCAAGGAAGGGCTCAGAAGCCAAGAGAGGATAAAATGTGAAGGCAGGTGCAGGTAAGAATTTGAAGGTGAGACCAAATGGACCAGGGCAGGGAGCTGAAGAGCCCACAGGGACAGATGGAGAGTTAGTTTGTTTTGATGCCACTCACAGCATTGACATTCATTCTCATTCACTCATTCAGTTAATGATTGTGCATCACCCACCTTCTGTATAGGAGTCACTCTGCCAAACACACAATGTTTATGAAAGATGCCCAAGCCCAAGGAACTCACAATTCAGAAAAATGGTTTTGAATACACATGACATCATCTGGAAAAGATATTAAAATTCAAACTTCTAGGCTTCACTCTTGAGGAGTCTGATTCTATATCATTGGCATTTTCAACAAGATTTCCAGGTGGCTGGACATATAAATAGTTGATGATAAGTAGGAAGAGCAAAGGTAGACACATATACACAAAAGTCATTTAATGAAAACGGAAGGTTATATCAACAAAGGCTTCCTGCAGAAGGAGTCATGACCTAATTCTTCAAGGTTAAATAGGAGTTGCCCAGGCAAATATGAAGAAGAGGAGTCTAGCAGCCAGAGGGGAAAGCATGAGCAATGACCAAAAAATAGGGATCTATTGGTCCTCCATTCCACAGGCTCACTTTTCTCCTTGAAGAAAATGACAGGTATTCTAATGTGGACTTGGCCAACCATTGGCCATTATTCTCAGCCCTCACTTCTTGTGTTCTAACCTGGTGTCCACCCACCCTCAAGTACTGATAAGATGCATGCCAGAACATGGGGCTCTATTCCTGAAACAGAATAGCTAATCCACAAATGTTTGCTAGTAAATTCATTCCCCAAGCAGTTGTTGGTTTGGGAAGATGTTGCGCAGAGATGACATTTAAGTTGTATCTTAAAAGTTCACCACGGGTTATCTCAAAAAATGCATAGGGTATATAAGAATCCAAGCCTACTTGGGAAATTTTGATAGCTTCAATAAGGTTGGTCAGCAAGGGCCAGGAGAAAGTAGAAAATAAGGCTAGTTACAAAGCTTAAAGACAGATTTTGAAGTGTTTGAATGTTACACAAAACAGCCTGAACTTTAGTTTGAAGATAAAAGGGCCATCTGTTTTTTGTTTGTTTGTTTGTTTGTCTTTAATATGGGTTGAACAATTGCTATATGTTGGTCACTGTGATAGAAACTGAAGATATGACAATGATCAGAGGTGGTTCTGTCTTCTTAGAACTTAGTTGAGAGGGAAAAAGAGACAACCGATCAGTGGGCTGGGTGAGTGTCTAGCATTGTCCACGTTGGATGAGGGATCCTATGTTGGCCACTGTGGTGATGTATGAAGGTCCTCCCTTCACACCACCACAAACCCTCCCATAGCCCCAGATCCTGTCCTCTATCCCTGAGGAATTATGAATTTCCTAGAGAACTAAATAAGATGTTGACTACTCAGGTAGGTCAGATTGAAAACTGAGCAGAGCATGGGATATAGACAAGTCTTGGGTCTAGCTGATGGCTCAAAGGCAATACATTGGCTGTTGTCAGCAAGAGGCCTTCAGTGGTTGGTATCAAGAAAGAAAACTGGACATTGCCCAGGTTTGCACATTGCTCTGGTTCCCTGATGCTCATCATGGAGACTTTATCCAGTCCACAAGTAGGAATACTCTTCACGGTGATTGACTGTTGGCATCCTTCTGCCTTATGTTGGAAACAGTGCCTTTAAATCTTTAAATAGTCAAGTACTCCAAACAAATGTAATCACAAAATGCCAAGAAGCAAAACCCACATAAATAAATGATCATTTTCCTTCTCACCGCTTTCTGAAAGCTCATTATATCTGAACTCACTAAACAAGATTTCACAGACTCTATTTGTCTAGCTTGTAATTAAAGCACTAGTTTTCCCCAGTCTGAAGTCACGTGGTGGTGGTGGGGGAACTTCGGCAAATTGTTCTCAAAATGGCATTCTTTCTAAATTAGTTGTAAAATTTACATTGCAACTTACTCCCCATTAATGGACTGTATATTTTAAATTTGTGTTATTCTAACTTAATTAGCTATTTGCTACTCAGGGAAAAGGTAATCAGGAAGGCAGGGGATGGAAAATGCACAATGTGTATGTCTAATAACTGCTTAATAATTGCAATGGAGCCTTCATAGCCAGCATTCCTTCAGGTACTCCAAAGTCTAAAAGTGCTGGGTTTTCTCTACTGGAAGATCCACCTACAGAAGAGTCTCTAGGATTTATTAGAAGGAAAACAGGTGGTCGGATTGTGAACTTTATCTTAAATTCTGCTAAATGGTAACATGGAACACGATGAGAACTGTAGTTAAAAGGAGTTGCATCAGTTCATATAAGGTCCATCTGAGAACGATAGGCACAAATATATTTCTCTCACCCATAATGGATATAGGCAATATTGGGCAGGGTAGCTTTTTTAATTTGTCAGGACCAAAGAACCTTATATCTTGCTGTTCTGGAATCCTTGGCACATGACTTCTACCTCAGAGTCCAGCATGGCTGCTCAAGTACCAGCCATCACATCTCTCAGTAGAAAGAAAGAGGGTAAACACAGAGACTGCCTTTGGAAACATTTCCTTCAAATCACAAATGACCTGCTTATGTACCATGAGCCAGAACATGGTCATTTAGACACATTGAACTGTATAAGAGGATGGGAAATGTAATTCTATTCATGACAAGCATGCATTCAGCTATAAAAATTGTTTCTGAATGAAGAATAAAAGAATAATATTTGGAGTAAGACAAATTAGTCTCTGCTGGGGTCAGGGAGTAGGGTACAATTTCTTAACCCAAGAGGAGCACCCATCCTAGGCACTAGAGGAAAATTAGCTTGAGCACTGCTGAAGGCAGAAAGCCTCAGGCCTTCTAGAGCCCATCAACTGCTTTCTCAGATGCCATAGAATCCTTTCACCTTTCATTTCCCTTGCTGAAAAAGAAGAGACACAAAAATTCTGCACATCTGTGAGGGAGATTTTTGGCTCCTTTTCCCTCCACACTAGCCAATGAAAGCTTCCCTTGTTCAATGAGAAAGTTCAAATCATTTTGTATTTCAGATGGAATTTTCATATATATATATATTCATTTTGATCTGATTAAGAGACCTACCTGGTACAACTATTCATGCTCCTTCAGATGACATTGGTAGGCTGTGGGCAAGGGAAAAAAAGAGAGTTACTCTCCATGGTGAGACATCACGGCATTTGCCAAGAGTAAAAAGCCTGGCATGCCAGAAATCCAGCTTCTGGGAAACCACCCAAGGATTGTTTGCCCATTCATCCCTGCTGTTCAGAGGAAACAGCCCCTCTTTTTACACAAGTTCCATCCTTTTGTTCTTACAAATTCTTCAAATGCAGACTCTTGAAAGAGGGGGAAAACGCAACAATCAAATGTCAAAAATCTTCCCAGGTTCATGAAGTGGAGCTAAGGCGGGAAATCAGGGTCAAGTGTGGTTTTGTTCAAAGATAAAAATCCAAGTGTTGCAGAGTGGTGTTAGAATCAGAAATGATGTACAAAAATGCTAGGTGACATCTTCCAATCCCTTGGATATGCTCTGAGTCCTATTTTTGTGTTTATTATGTTAAATCAGCTTTTAACATTTCAAAAACAATCCTTGTTAATTTCAGATCATATGAAAAATAAAATAATACAAAAACTAAATGAGGAAGTAGAAATTCCCTCTTGTTATGGGAGGTTTTCCTTTAAATACCCTGGTGGTCAGACTTCTCTGTTCACCAAGTAATGCTTTCTATTGCTTTTTATGTGGGGTTTCCTGCTGCTATTATAGGAAATATTCTAAAGTCTACATGAGCATTGTATGAAATTCCTGGAACTATGCTAAATATAAAGGATACCAACAATCTAGCCAGTTTAAGATAATATAGATAAGTCCCCTCCAATTATAAAATCACATATTACTGAAAATATATAACAAACTGTTTAATACAGAAATTGACTAAAAAGAAATATAGGGATTCCTAGGCTTCAGGAATAAAAAAAGAAGTAAAATCAGTATGATCAGCTCAGAGTGATGCTGGGAGGGCTCTCAGGGTTTAGCACCAAGATATGTATCATAGGTGATGAGGACTCGAGTTCTGCTATCCAGGAAGATGCAGGAGATATGGTGATAGGTCCATGAATATAAAGAGCTGGAGCTGAGTCTTTGCATAAATTCCAGATTCCTAAAGGGTTGTTGCCTCAATGAGAACACTGCTTACTGCCCTGGGAAATAGCAAGGAAGCTTAGCTCTGTCAAGAGGATTAAATGTGGTTAAAAGGCATTAATGAGAAACTGACACCCAGGCTTGTGTAATTAAGTTAATAAATTATAGTAAAAACTAGTCTGATAATGATGAGTACATGTCATTATACATTTGTCCAAATACAGAGAATATGCAACACCAAGAGTGAACCCTAATCTAAAGTATAGATTTGAAGTAATAATGATCTGTCAATGTAGGTTCATCAATGGTAGCAAATGCACCGTTCTGGAAAATAAAAAAACAGAAACAAAGATATCCCATTCTGGTGATAATGGGAGAGGCTGTGCATATGTGGGACATGGGATATATGAGAAATCTTTAGACCTTCCTCTCAATTTTGCTGGGAACATAAAGCTGTTCTAAAAAAATAGTTTAGGGGTGCCTGGTGGCTCAGTCGGTTAGATGTCTGCCTTCGGCTCAGGTCATGATCTCAGAGTCCTGGAACCAGGCCCAACATCAGGCTCCCTGCTCAGCCAGGAGTCTGCTTCTCCCTTGGCCCCTTACCTTGCTCATGCTCACTCTCTTGCTCTCTCATAAATAGATAAAACCATAAAAAAAGAAAAATTAAAAAGAAAAATATAGTCTAAAAAAAGCTAATTCCAGTCCATTAAAAATCCAAGGACAAACATTATATGGTCTCATTCATTTGGGGAATATAAATAATAGTGAAAGGGAATAGAGGGGAAGGGAGAAGAAATGGGTAGGAAATATCAGAAAGGGAGACAGAACATGGAAGACTCCTAACTCTGGGAAACGAACTAGGGGTGGTGGAAGGGGAGGAGGGCGGGGGGTGGGGGTGAATGGGTGACGGGCACTAAGGGGGGCACTTGATGGGATGAGTACTGGGTATCATTCTGTACGTTGGCAAATTAAACACCGATAAAAAATAAATTTATTATTAAACAAAAAAAAAATCCAAGACTCCCCCAGGATGATTTTCCAAAAAAACTTAACAACCACATAAAGAAACAAGCTACCACAATGGATTATCAGGTGCAATGTGTATAAGAAATATGCTTTAAGAATTGGTAATAACAACAACAACCAAAAAAAAAAACAAGAATTAAAACCAAATATTAAATATACATTCTTTTAAATAAGTAAATACTAAAGAGTTAAAGGAAATTAAAATAGAAGAATCAAGACTAACTTAAGCAGCAAATACAGTGTGAAATAAGTAAGCAAGCAAATTTGAAAATGTCCAAAATAAGACTTCCACTCATAAACAAAAAGGTTGCTGTTTAAATAGAATAAATTTAACTAAAATTCAGTATTATTGAGATAACTTTTAGTAAGCTGAATGATCTGAACAAGTCATCAAAAATGTAGGAGACCAGGAGATGGAGAATCAGTAACAAAGAGAGAAAGAGAGATACAGAGATAAAGGAAGTCCAATACACATCTCAGAGGAATTCAAAGACTCGAGAGAATGAGAAGGTCTTATATTTGAAGAAACACAGATGAGAAGTTTTTCAGCATTGAAGAAAGATACTCATCTCCAGATTGATGAATGACAAGTTCTCAGCAAGATAAATACAAATACACCATAGTTTTCCCATGAAAAAACAAACAACAATGAGATCCCACCTCACACCAGTGAGAATGGGGAAAATTAACAAGGCAGGAAACCACAAATGTTGGAGAGGATGCGGAGAAAAGGGAACGCTCTTTTTTTTTTCATTTCTTTTTTTTAATAATAAATTTATTTTTTATTGGTGTTCAGTTTGTCAACATACAGAATAACACCCAGTGCTCATCCCGTCAAGTGCCCCCCTCAGTGCCCATCACCCATTCACCCCCAGCCCCCACCCTCCTCCCCTTCCACCACCCCTAGTTCGTTTCCCAGAGTTAGGAGTCTTCATGTTCTGTCTCCCTTTCTGATATTTCCTACCCATCTCTTCTCCCTTCCCCTCTATTCCCTTTCACTATTATCTATATTCCCCAAATGAATGAGAACATATAATGTTTGTCCTTCTCCGATTGACTCATTTCACTCAGCATAATACCCTCCAGTTCCATCCACGTTGAAGCAAATGGTGGGTATTTGTCGTTTCTAATGGCTGAGGAATATTCCATTGTATACATAGACCACAGCTTCTTTAGCCATTCATCTTTCTTTTTTTTTTTTTTTTATTGGTGTTCAATTTACTAACATACAGAATAACACCCAGTGCCCGTCACCCATTCACTCCCACCCCCCGCCCTCCTCCCCTTCTACCACCCCTAGTTCGTTTCCCAGAGTTAGCAGTCTTTATGTTCTGTCTCCCTTTCTGATATTTCCCACACATTTCTTCTCCCTTCCCTTATTTTCCCTTTCACTATTATTTATATTCCCCAAATGAATGAGAACATATAATGTTTGTCCTTCGACTGACTTACTTCACTCAGCATAATACCCTCCAATTCCATCCACGTTGAAGCAAATGGTGGGTATTTGTCATTTCTAATAGCTGAGTAATATTCCATTGTATACATAAACCACATCTTCTTTATCCATTCATCTTTCGTTGGACACCGAGGCTCCTTCCACAGTTTGGCTATCGTGGCCATTGCTGCTAGAAACATTGGGGTGCAGGTGTCCCGGCGTTTCATTGCATCTGTATCTTTGGGGTAAATCCCCAGCTGTGCAATTGCTGGGTCGTAGGGCAGTGGAACAGGTTCCTCAAAGACTTAAAAATAGACCTGCAGTGCAGGTGTCCATCGAAAGATGAATGGATAAAGAAGATGTGGTTTATGTATACGATGGAATATTACTCAGCCATTAGAAATGACAAATACTCACCATTTGCTGCGACGTGGCTGGAACTGGTGGGTATTATGCTGAGTGAAATGAGTCAATCGGAGAAGGACAAACATTATATGGTCTCATTCATTTGAGGAATATAGATAATAGTGAAAGGGAATAGAGGGGAAGGGAGAAGAAATGGGTAGGAAATATCAGAAAGGGAGACAGAACATAAAGACTCCTAACTCTGGGAAACGAACTAGGGGTGGTGAAGGGGGGACGGGGTTGGGCTGAATAGGTGACGGGCACTGAAGGGGGGCACTTGACGGGATGAGCACTGGGTGTTATTCAGTATGTTGGCAAATGGACACCAATAAAAAATAAATTTATTATAAAAAAAAAAAAAGAAAAAACAAACAGAACAGCACAACATCAAAGTAAAACATCCAGAAAAAAATAAGATTAATTCCTGGAAGAACAAATAGTCAGTAGACTTTTCATCAGCAACAATAGATGCCAGAAAATAATGAAGCATTGTCTTCAAAGTAGCAAAGAAGATCACTATCAGCTCAGAAGCTCTGTCTTCAGCTTAGAGCCAAAGACATTACCACTCAAAAGGGCAGGCAATACCAAACCATCTTTTAAAATATCAATGCTTATAGGCTCTTCCTCAAAAATGCTACATAAAAATGCGTTTTGGAATAAAAGAACATGTGAAGGCAGAAAGAAAGAGCTCAATGCAGTAAGTACAGGTGAACAAATAAAATCCATAAATGTGAGTTTGAAAAAATTGCTTTGTATTAGAGCCACCACCACACATTCATCTTCACATTTTTGGGATGTACTCCATATTTATCATTTTTTTATTTTTTATTTTTTTAAAGATTTTATTTACTTATTCATGAGAGACACAGAGAGAGAGGCAGAGAAATAGGCAGAGGAAGAAGCAGGCTTCTTGCAGGAAGCCCGATGTGGGACTCAATCCCAGGACCCTGGGATCACAACCTGAGCTGAAGGCACATGCTCAACCACTGAACCACCCAGGTGTCCCTATCGTTTATTTTAAGAAAGTGTTTGAATCTTGGTTTGAATCTGTTGGCCTAACAATTTTTTGTTGTTCTTGTTGTTGTTGTTGTTTTGGTTTGTTTTTTTTTGTTTTGTTTTTATTTTATTATTATTATTTTTTGTAGTTACACTTTTCTAAAAGCCTGTGTCCCGTTATCAGGTTAAATAAGCATTAATTATAAGAGTAAAAATTATGATGATGATAATTTGTATTGGCTTAAAAACAAGGTGGAGCTTGAATTGTAGATTGTGTAATGAGGAAGGATAAAAGTATTAATTAACTTTACACACTGTAAGAATGCCTAATACAACTGAAGAGAGCCACGAAATAATTACAATAATTATGCTTAACTTCCAAACACCAAAAGGAAAACAGATTTAGATAAAACCCAAGCTTTCAAGCAGAAGGTGTAAAAAAGAAGAAAACAAAACAATAAAAAGTTAAATACAAAATGCAAAATAAGATGTAAAAATAAATCCAAATATCAGCCCAAAAAATATTGAGTCCTCAGATTTGGTTTAAAAAGTAGGTTGTTTACACTTATTCATGCCTAAAACAAGATCTCTTATTTCAGCAGGTATTTATTATCTATCCACAAGTTACTGTGGATACACCAATAAATATATAATATTTAATATATAATCTTATCTTTATAGAATTTATACTCTAGCAGAGTGAAGTGTACACAAATACATAATATGGATATAAATAAGTGTTCATTGAGTCGAATAGTGTCCCTCAAATTTATGTCCACTCAGAACTTCTGAATGTGATCTTCTTGGAAATAGGATCTTTGCAGATATAATTAAGGTGAAGTCATCCTGAATTAGAATGGGTCCTGTGTCCAGTGACCTGTCATTCTTTTTCTTTTCTTTTTAATTTTTATTTATTTATGATAGTCACAGAGAGAGAGAGGCAGAGACACAGGCAGAGGGAGAAGCAGGCTCCATGCACCGGGAGCCCGACGTGGGACTCGATCCCGGGTCTCCAGGATCGCGCCCTGGGCCAAAGGCAGGTGCCAAACCGCTGCGCCACCCAGAGACCCCAGTGACCTGTCATTCTATGAGGAGGTCACACACCCCCCGGGGAGATGGGCTTTGTGAAGATGGAGGCAGAAGCTGAGTGATGTGTCAACAAGCCAAGGAGCACCAAGGAGTCCACCTTGGTGCCAGGAACCACCTGACACTAGGAAGAGTCAAGGAAGGAATCCATGCCTTCAGAGGGAGCATTGCCCTGTACACAGCTTGGTTTCAGGATTCCAGCCTCTAGAACTGTGAGGGAGTAAGTTGTTTTCAGCCAACCAGTTGTGATACTTTGGTATAGCAGCCCGAGGGAACAAATACAAGGTCTTTTGGGGTTTTGTTTGTTTTACTACTGAAGTATAGTCAACATACAATGTTATATTGCTTTCAGGTGTACAACATATGCCATTCAACAATTCTATACATGATGCAAAGCTCACCAGGGTAAGTGTGGTCGCCATCTGTCACCATATAACATTATTACAATATTATTGACTATATTCCTTGTGCTGTACTTTTCACCCCTGTGACTTATTTAATAACTGGAGGTTTATATCTCTTAATCCCCTTCACCGATTTCACTCATCTTCTCATCCCCCCCTCTGGCCTCCATCAGTTTGTTCTCTGTATTTATGAGTCTGTTTCTGTTTTGTGTTTTGTTTTGTTTGCTTTTTGTTCTTCTGCTTTGAATTTTAGATTCCACATATAAATGAAATCACATGTTTGTCTTTCTCAGTTTGACTTACTTCATTTAGCATAATATATCCTCTAGGTCAATCTGAGTTTGGCAAATGGCGGGATCTCTTCCTTTCTGAAAAACAAAGCTGGTTAAGGCATAATGAGTGATTGCAGGGCAGGGAATGTTAGAGAGGAGTGCCAAGAACGGCCTCTCGGAGGATTAAAATGTGAGCAGAGAGTCAGCCCTGAGGACAGCAGGGGAGGGGTGCACACAGTAGAGGACAAAGCAAGAGCAAAGGCCCTGGAGAGAAAACATTCTTGGGACCTTCTATGAGCAACAAGGAGGCTGGTGCTGCAAGTGGACAAAATGAGGAGGGGATTGGTAGGAAACATAGTCAGGGGCCTATTTTATTGGATTTTATGATCCTTGGTGAAGAGTTTGTTTTATTGTATGTGTAACTGGAAGATCCAGAAGACTTTAAGGTAGGGAGCATACTTATAATATATTTTTTAAAGATTTTATTTATTTATTCATGAAAGACACAGAGAGAGAGACAGGCAGAGACACAAGCAGAGGGAGAAGCAGGCTCCCTGGAGGGAGTCCGATATATAGGACTCGATCCTGGGACTCCAGGATCATGCCCTAAGCTGAAGGCAGACATACTTAGAATATTTAATAAGAAGTAAAACGAATGTTAAATATGAATCAGCATATAAAGGTTTTTAAGGAAAGCACAGAAAAACAAAGCCTGGGCAAATATAAATCAAAGGACAGCTGACGCTGTTAATTAATATCTACCAAAATAAACAAATAAGTTAAAAAAAAAAGGAAGTAGCTAAATTATGATAAAGGAATAGTACCATACAGGTCATAAAACAAGTGTTAACTTCTGTGTAAAGCGGTTTAACCTCAAAATAAATTTGAAGAAGGAGGAAGTGAAGGACAAGAGAAACACAACAAAAATAACAAATACACAGAATAGGAGAGTTTAAAACATCTCTTAGGGATAAAAAAAATATATATATACAGAGATTTGGACAAGTCAGTTAGCTCGTATGATTGCATGTATCAAGCTTAGTTCATTGATACAGCCCTGTACTGAGCAAACAGAAGTTATATACTTTATTTGCAAGTACATATGGAGTATTTTAGAAGTCGGTCACACAGTGATAAAAACCAACATCATATAATTATTCATATCCCCTGAACATCATGTAACAAAATTAGAAGAAAAGTAAACGTGGGGTAAACTTTGGTTAGACTTTCTCTTGTATACATTGAGTATTTAATAAGTGCCAGATATTTTCTGTTTTTAGAAATCCATTCATAACAACCCCAATAGAGCACTCATTTCAAGGTAAGGAGAGAGAAATAGGGAGTTTAAACAACTTCCCGTGGGCAGACAGCACTGTTGGGTAGAGATCTTGTTGGCTCATTCTCTGCTGCTTTTTCATCAACTTAGCCAGTTGTATATTAAATCCCAGCCATAGGCTGGGCAGATGTTTATCTTTATACCGAGAGGCTACAGGTACATGGATATAAATAAAACCTCTGGAGTGAGATCTTTTGAGTCTGATTTTGAATTCAGATATTACAGTGGAAAAACTCAGTTTCCCTCTGGTGTGCCTCCTTCACTGTCACAATCTGCCAATCGCAAGGGCTAAGTCCCCAGGTTACCCACAACTTCTGTCCAAATCAGAGCTTCCCATGACCCCCTGTGTAGGTTTGATTAATTTGCTAGAGCAGCTCACAGAACTCAGGGAAACACATTTACCAGCTCAGTAAAGGATGTGATAAAGGATAAGATGAGCAGCCAGATGAAGAGATACACAGGATGGGGTCTGAAAAGATCCTGAGCTCAGGAGCTTCTGTCCTCTTGGAGTCAGGATGTGTCACCTTCCTAGTGTGGATGTGGTCACCAACCTGGAAGCTTTCTTAACCCTTACTACTGAGATTTTATGGAGGCTTCTCACACAGGCAGGATGAAATATTAACTGCATTTCCAGCCCCTCACCCCTCATCCTCTGGAGGGGTCAGAGCTAAACGGTTCAAGCTTCTAACCATGACTTTGCCTTTCTGGTGACCAGCCTCCATCCAGCAGCCATCCAGGAGCTCACTCAGAATTCCCTTCATTAGAACAAAAGATGTTTCTAGTGCTTTTAGCACTTGGGAATTTACAAGGGTTTTAAGAGCCTTGTGCCAGGAATAGGGAGCAGAGATAAATATATATATATATTTTTTTCTATTATCTCACAGACAGCAAATGAGTAGTTAACTTCCTCTGACTTCATTTCCTCTATATGGGAAACCTATAAAATGGGTTTAATAATATCACCTACTTGAAAAGGCTTATTGAGAGAGTTAAATGAATTAATACATGTAATACATTTTAAGCCATGTAGGGCCCATGGTAATTACCTATTAGGGACTAGCCTTTGTTATGATAAATGTCCATGCCCCCAAGCTTCCATGATCTACTTATTGTCAGTACAGTCTACCATGGGCAAGTTCTAAATTCCCTCTCATTTCACCTCCCATCTGTATACTGATGACACTGGCCTTCCTCTGGGTGGCCAAACTAGGGACAACAAAGCTCTGCCCCGCCCTCACCATCTACTCCTACTTGACCATCTCCCCTCCCCCCCAGGTCTGATCATTCCATCTTCTTTTTTTTTTAAAAAAAGATTTCATTTATCTATTTATGAGAGACAGAGACAGAGAGAGAGAGAGAGAGATAAGCAGAGGGAGAAGCAGGCTCCATGCAGAGAGCCTGATATGGGACTCAATCCTGGGAAGTCCAGGATCATGCCCTGGGCCAAAGGCAGGTGCTAAACCACTGAGCCACCCAGGGATCCCTCATTCCATCTTCTTAAACAATCTTTCCATTTAGGATCATTTTAATTATTTGAGGTCAAAGCCATCATATCAAAGATGTTCAGTGATTCATTTCCTTTTGTTTAGCCCTCACTCTTCCTGGTCTCTGAATCACTCATTATTTTTCATATCAACTATCCCAACATCTTTTTAACAGACCCCTATGCCTTCAGCCAATGTCTTTCCAATCTACCACAAATAAAATTTAATTCTCTAAATAACTATCAAATTTCTCACAATATTAGTCTATTTAATATTTTCTCTTAATAATATTTATCTAGCTGATCTCTTCAGTATGTCCAGAAAGACTTAACTTAGTAGAAATGTAAATTTAATCATGGCATTTCTCTGCTTTCCACTGTCTCAGCCATTCCCCTCGCTACCAAACCAATGGAGCCCCTCAGATGGGTGTGCAAGGTCCCTCCTCAGGATCACAGGATCTCAGAAGCCAAATGGAATTACTCTAATTTTCTTAAAGAGCAACTGCTGATTCATGTTTTCATGCCATCTTAGATAGTTATTCTGCTTACAGTGCTTTTCCCTCTTCTCTCTGTCTGGAGAATGCCTACCTGTAGATAAAATGACAACATAAACACTGTAGCTCTCCGTATATCTTTTCTACTGATTTGTGTCTTTCTGCATAATAGTCAATTAACATGATTTATAAGAGGTATAATTAAACGTCTTGTAAATTTACATTTTTGTGACTTTTTGTATAAGAGGGCCCATGAATCAGAAAAGAATTTGTTGACAGATCCCAGGCCTCCATGTGGGGTTTTTGGAACCTGGTGAACGGTGAGTTTAGGATCTTTCGGAGCAGGGTATAGCAATTACTCAAGCTCTGGAGTACTAGGCAGGGAGTTCTGGGTTATTTGTTTCAAATCCAAACCTCGAGGACTCTGATTTTGCTATTTGTGTTTGTCTAAAGCACATAATTTAACCTCCTAACCTAGAGGAAAGAATTATCCAACCAGCTTTTTTCTCAAACCAAATTTGGAGAGTCAGTCAATGAACCAATTAAAAACCTGGTTTATTCTTCCCTAATAGTACTCAGAGACTGGAAACCATTAAAGGGAATCTTAAAAAAGAAAGAATAAAATAATAAAAGCAAAAATTAAATTCTATGCCTAGTGCTTGGGAAAAACTTGAACATCTGTGTGTTCAGGAAATACAAAATAATTGTACTTATTTAATAAACACCAGAGTTGTTTATCCAGAGTAAGCTAACCCCCCGAAATTCAAATCATATGGATTTTCCTATCCATACAACACAAACTAAGTAAATTAAAATCAGGCCTTGTCTTCTGTATTATGGGGTGCAGAAAAAATATGAGTAAGAGATTATATTTACAATGGCTGAGCTCTGGGTACCAGACACCACACAACACACCGTAAACAGATCCACCCTGCCAGGGTGGCTGTGCTAGCTCCATTTCACAAAGGACACTGATCTTAGAGAAGTCAAGAAATGTGACTCAATTCACACAGCTTGTAAACCAGATGTTGTTGTGAAAACTGTATGTAGTAATTCACATAAAGTACTGAGAAAAATGACTAGCACATAGCACACCTTCAATAATATTGGATGTTAATATTATAATATATTGGGCAAAATTTGACAGTTTGTAAGGTGTGTATGATGTACGTATTTTTTATTTTTTTATTTTATTTTTTTATTTATGATAGTCACAGAGAGAGAGAGAGAGACAGAGACACAGGCAGAAGGAGAAGCAGGCTCCATGCACCGGGAGCCCGACGTGGGACTCGATCCCAGGTCTCCAGGATCGCACCCTGGGCCAAAGGCAGGCGCCAAACCGCTGTGCCACCCAGGGATCCCATGTACGTAGTCATGTTTAGTTAAGTTAGTCAAGTTTCAAAGTAACATCAAAGAAGAAAAACTATGGAAGGATAAGCAAGAAAGTGTTAGTGGAGAAGGGCACTTAGAATTTTGGTAGGAAGATTTAATTTAATTGTGCATCCTTTGGATAGTTTGAATTTTTTCAGTTATGCGTATATGTTTTTATTTTTAAAAAGCCATCATGTTCTTTATCCACTATAGATTAAGATAACAATGTATATTCCAGTTTTAGGTTTAATGCTCTCAATGGAGAAGGATGATGTCACCTCAGATTGTGATTCAGGCTGGCGGGAGATGGTGGCCTGGAAAAGATTATACAATGATTAATCTTACAGTAATTAATCATCCGCTTCATTGACTTTCCCCAAATCCCTCACCATATCCAGATATCAGGCAGGCAGACAAGAGTCCTATCTTCCAAGTTATTGGGTTCAAAAAAAAAAAAATTTGCTCACAGACCATTCAACTTGAAGATAGTCACACTGAACTTCTGCTTTGCAGGTGTTTGTTAAATCTTAGTGCTGTATATATGAAATTTTATTGAATAACTTCCTTGTCTCGCTTCAAGGGTGAATTACTTCATCAAGGTCAATAAATTTTTATTTCTTTTTTGTGTTCCATATTTTTGCTTTTCATTTGTAAGAGCTTTATGGAAGCCTAATTGATATACAATGGACTGCACATACTGAATGTGTATAATTTGATGTTTGAACATAGGCACATACCTGGGATACCATCAGCACCATTGAAGTAAAAACATAGCACCTATATATAGTTAAAAGCACACTATTGTGTGCTTTAAAATGTGTTGAGTGTAGATTTCATGTTAAGTATTATCACCATAAAAAAAAAAATGGAGACAAGGAAGGTGTTGGATATGTCAATAAACTTTTATGGGACAAAGAGATACTAATGCTTACTGAGCATTTTCTAACCTATTACCACTCTCAATTTATGTAATATGAAAAAGAGGTTTAGGGAGTTAGTGACACATGCAAGGTCACACAGTCAGGAGAGGAGGCAAGACCCAAACGCCATCCCACTGACTTCCAAGGCTCATATTTCAATATGACAACAATGCTACCTTAACCAATAAAAGCTACTCCTGTTTCTAGCTACTAATATTTTTAAACTCACTGAATTCCCTCATATGTGAAATGTTTTAAATGTCCTAACAACAACTAAAACATCCACTTTCTTTTCTTTTCACTCATCCAATTTGACCATTACTTGTAAACACTGTGTGGACCACTGACCTTTCAACACATCCAGTCAGGTTGTGATGTGGCTTCCCAGTGTAGACATACACTCAGATGGCCTTTCCACTGGTTTCCTCCTTGCATCCTTCAGGGGCTCCCAGGGTAATATTTTCTATGCTTTGAATTGAAATGATGAGGGATGCTTATCTTAAAATGAGACTAAAGCATATGTTTCTGCCTCTCTCCACTGTATCCCTGAAATTCAGAACTGTCGCATCAAGCCTGACTTCATCCAAAGCCTGGTGAGGTCCTTTTCTCTCTCTGTCCCCACACAGCGGCTTACAGCCTGGCACTCTGCCCACATTGTATCATGTTTCCTTTCATTTGGAGTTTCGCTTTATTCTTCCCCTCTGCTATGAGAGTGATTCCCTCCCAGAGCTGAGGAGCTTGGGTGCCATATAAATTAAAATTTAATATGTGTTATTATGATCACTATTATTATCATTACTGTTATTAATAATGTTCTTTTTGGCAGCGTTTGGAAGCCATTCCAGCAGTGACATTTGGCTCCCTGGATAATGGATCTTTTTATGTACAGGCTTGTAGACTTGATGCCTGCTGTTTTCATTGCAGAGAGAGCAATTGCCTGACATCAGGAGGCCTGCGGGACCTGGAAAACTCTGCGAGTCTTGGTTGTATTTTCCAGTGTGAACCAAATCTCTCTGGATGACCAAGATGGAAACACTCTGCCACAGTCACTGATGAAAACAATGAAGCCATGCAACTATTTATTCACTCATTCATGTAATGAAAGTTCGTTGTTCACTTGTGAACCATTTATTTTATTCTTTTTAAGATAAAGCGGGGACTGAGCACTGTTGTAAATGCTGGGGATAATAGGGTGGAAGACTGTAGCTTTTCTTGCCATCACAGAGCTCAGAGTCTTGCAGTAGACTGTAAAGTGCAACTGAGATGAGTGCCATGAGAGTCAGGGACCTAAGAGTGATGGGGTGGTGCAAGTGAGAGAGATGGTGTCTCTGAGCAAGCGATGATTAGGCAAGAATCTGAAGAACGAGTAGGAATTCACCAAACACATGAAGGGGAGAGCATTCCAGAGAGACAAAATGACATGTGCCAGAGCCCAGTGCATGAAGATGAGAGCCAGTCCTAGCCCTGGTCGAGTGAGAGGAAGTTATGCCTGCAAAGGGATCTGATGAGGGTTGCCATCCATGAACAATGAAGAGATGCAGAATGAGTTATCGATGGGTGCTCGCTGATCTTACCTTGCTCATAGTATAGTAGGGAAATAAGGATTGGCTGGCAGTGTGCGAAGTTCCACATGCTAGAAAATATATGATTCCATTTTGGAAAAGACAGAGAGAGTTGATGGCTGTAGGCTATCAGGAAAGTTCACTGAAGCAGGTAGAATTTGAACATAAGGATGACAGTCCGGCTCCCAGATCAATGATGAGCCCAGGTGGTTTTGGACTAGGTCACACCACCCAGAGTTCAGTGTGGGCATCAGGACAGAGGATGTATGAGGAGGCTACAAGGCATGAAGCCAGGAAGGGTATTCAGGGAGAGATGGGAGGCACATCATGGAACTAAGTTGTGGTCCAGGTAGAGGAGCCCCATTGCAAGTCAGTGGGGAGCCATCCACTGACACCTGGTGGAGGGAATATGCAAAGTGGAAGGAGGGAGTGGCGCTGGGGAAACCTCCCTGGCAAGCAGAAAGTGGCTCAAGTCTGTTTTGTCAGGTGTTACAGACTCTTACATGAGAGAGGGGAGAGACAGGAAAGATCCATCTGGCCTGGGTGGCTTTTCCCGTGTCCACGCACAAGGCCATGCTGCTCTGGCAGACAAGGCCAAAACAAGGATCTAAACCTCTGATTTTCAACCTTGTGTTACTTTATCGCTCTGCCTTGATTTTATTTATTTTCTTCTTTTTACCAAACACAACTTGCTTGGCCCAGAACAACTTGGCTTTTCTAACCCTGAGGATATGAGCAAAGCAACAGCTATGGAATGAGAAGTCTCTGAGGTCCAATATGCAAATGGTCACATTTTTCATGTGCCTGAGGGTTCTCAGAATCACAACTCCCAATAGTTAAATATCCTCCAGAAAGTGGCAGAATGGAAAATTACTTTTTTGGGGAGTGTTTAACCTAATTTACAGAAAATTAATTCCCTTAAACATTTTAAAGATTTTCTGATTCAGACTCACGGCTAGGTTACTTATGTTAAACCCCAAATTGTTCTTTCCTATTTTCCTGGCAACTAGGGATCCTGGAAAGGCTGACCTGGTACAACCTGATGCCCCTCTACCTGCACTGGGGACACATTCAGCAGCTTCATGAATTCCCATTTCCTTTATATCGTGTGAAAATGCTTTCAAAGATGTTCATATGTGTTTGTTCATTGGTCACCATCATTTGATTGCCAGGAAGCTCCTTCTAGTCACGTTCTCCAGGAATAAACCTGAAGCCCCAGATGATCATGGAAACTTCCCAGGTTCATGGAGACCACTTGTGTCTGTCTATCCCAAGCTCTCTGCAATTTCTTCTTCATCCTGAGAACTTCCTCTCCAGCTGGAGCACTGGAAACCCCACTTCCTCTTGGTACTCACAGCCTCCTCAGAAAGTGAGAACAATGTGGAGAGAGATACTGGGAAGGACGTCAGGTGTATAAAGTCAGTGGCTCCTTCCTTCTGCAGAACCAGGGGAAACACTATTTGTGAACAAACCGCATAGAGCTTCAGGTGACCTATGAAGGACTTAAATTCTAGATTATGGTAGCTATTGGTTATTACAGTTTGGCTGTAGTGATTTAGTCATTCATTTAAAAAAATTTTTTGCTTTTGTTTATTGCATGCCTTTCCATACGCAGGCCCGTATCTGCCATTTCCTTTTAAGCCCCATGTAATAAAAGTTCATGTAATTAAAAGTTCATGTATTACTGTGGCTATCTTGATTACCTGAGTTTTGGGGTTTTTTTTTTTTTTTATTACCCGAGTTTTGAAATCATAAAGCATGAGAGCTACTTCATTCTTCTTTTTTAAGATTATTTTAACTCTGTGTGATTTTTTTCCATTTTAACTAGATTAATCTGTCCCCAAATGAACCACTAAAGGTACATTTAGTACATGTGTATTGACTTCTGGGTCCATTTATACAACGGCACAAACTTGGAGCAAGTCAACATGCTGTTAGTGACGCACTAAATGCAAAGTCCGAACCAGTGAAGTAATGACTCAGTCTCCAAGTATCTTTCTTGCTCTCAATAAGGTTGACCTTCTTCCATTCTCATTTTTCTAGCTTTGGCTCTTATTCCTTCTAAGACTCATCAAAATGCATTCCCTTTGATCTCTTATACGCATTTCCAATGTGTATAAATATCAAAAACATAATCTTAGATGCCATTCTTTATAAGATTGCAAAATCTGATACTCATTAGAATGCTATGACGTGTGAACCCTCATCTGACCAAAAATGCAGATGAATGAAGATAATAAAGCAATGTCTATTTCTGCCATGTTCACTGGCTAAGTGCTTTAACAGACCCCATAAACCATCCCAAAGAGGACATGCCTCTTAAAGCATTATCCTTCTCACAAAAGATAAGGGATATTTAAAATTATTGCTCCATCCCAAATAAGAAAGGGGGAAAAAAAAAAAACTCAAGCTAAAGTACCATGCAAATGAGCTGAGTACCATGACAGGAAATTGGGTTCTTCCCTAACAGCTGATGCTGGGAATTACAAGCTGTCTATGTGAGCACTTCAAGACAGCGTGCAGGTGGAAGATGAAAGCAAGCTGAAGAGAACAGAAGAAAAAGCCAATGAACTCAAAGACAAATCAATGTAATGTTGGATCTGATGAACACAATGGAAAAAGATTTTTTTTAATGATCAGGGCCTTGGTAAGATGTAGGATAATTTCAAAAAGTCAACCATAATGTAATACCAGACTCCTAGAGAAGAAATGAATGAAGCATAAAATAAATGACAATTAAATTATGCTCAAAATTTCTCCAAATTTCATAGTACTACTACTAATAATAATAACTTTAACTTACAAATTTAATAATTTACTCAGTAGTTTTGCTAGTTTTGCTACTGAGTTCATTTTGGAAAATGAACACAAAGGGTCGTTATAATCGAACTTCCGAAAACCTAAGATGAAGACAAAAATCTTAAAAAAAACACACACATAAAAAAAAAAATCTCTACTATGAAAGGAACAACAAAGAGGGGAAGACTGTAGAAGTCAATAGACAATAGAAATCCTTAAAATGCTGAAAGAAAAAAAAAAGTCAACCGAAATTTCCACATATGGTTAAAGTGTCCTTCAAAATTAAGGACAAAAATAAGACCTTTTTCAGAGAAACAATATCTGAAAAAAATTGTGGACAATAATCTGCACTGCAAGAAGTGTTAAAGGAAGATATTTGGACTAAAGAAAAATGATACCAGTGGGAAACCAGATCTATCAGAAAACATAAAAAAGTACCTGGCTTATGCTCCTATGCAAGTAAGTATAATAGTTTTTTTTTTTTATAATAGCTTTTTTTTCTTTTACAGTTTTATAGTTTTAGCACTTATGTTTAGGTCTTCAAGCCACTTTGAGTTAATTTTTGTATATGTTGTAAACTAAGGGTCCAACTTCATTCTTTTGCATGTGGCTATTCAGTTGTCCTAGTTGGCCATTTGTTGACATCTATTCTTTCCTCATTGAATGGCTTTGGCACCCTTATTGAAAATTAGCTGACCATTGAGGTAAGGTTTATTTCTGGACTCTCAATTCTACTCCATTGAGATACACATCTGTCCTTGTGCCAGGACCATGCTATCTTGATTACTGTGGCTATCTTGATTACCCGAGTTTTGAAATCATAAAGTGCGAGAGCTACTTCATTCTTCTTTTTTAAGATTCTTTGAACTATGTGTGATTTTTTTTCGATTTTATAATTAACCTGAAGATTTCAAACTGTGTAGGGAAGTAAATGTGTTATTTTTCCTAAAATGTCTTTGGAATTTATATCCATTTTTTGCGATATAATTGACATATAACATCATATTAGTTTCAGGTATACAACATGATTTTTTTAAGATTTATTTATTTTACAGAGAGACAGAGGGACCATGAGTGGGGGGAGGGGCAAAGGGAGAAAGAGAAACCTCAAGTGGACTCCCAGCTCAGTTTAGAGCTCAATATGGGGCTTGGTCTCAGGACCCTGGGATCATGACCTGAGCCAAAATCAAGAATCACCCACTCAACCGACTGAGCCACCCAGGTACCTCAACATGATTTTATTCTTGTATATATTATGAAACGATCACAATGAGTCTAGTTAACATCTCTCATCACACATAGCTCTAATTTTTTCTATGTTTTTCTTGCGATGAGAACTTTTAAAATCTATTCTCTTATCAACTTTTAAATATACAATATAGTATTAACTTTGGTCATGATGCTATACATTACATCCCCATGACTTATTTATTTTATAATTGGAAGTTTGTATATTTTGACCAATGGGTGAAGGTAGTTATATGAATTTTATAATCAACTCATTGATCTCTACAAAGAAATCATCTAGGATTCTGATAAGCATTCATTATACCAAATTTCGTTCAGGGGAAAATGCCATCCTATCAATATTAAGTCTTTCAATTCATGAAATGGGATATTTTTCCATTTTTTTAGATCTTCTTTAATTGCTTTCAGAAATGTTTTACAGTACCAGTTTTTCACTTTTGTCTTTTTTTTTTCACTATTGTGAATGGTATTGTTCTTGAATTTTGTTTTTGGATTGTTCATTGTAAATGTGTCAGAATATAATTGATTTTTTGTATTGATTTTATATCCTGCAACCTTGCTAAACTCATTAATCCTAATAGTTTTTAGAGGATTCCTTAGAATGTTCTACATGAAAGATTATGTCATCTGTGAATGGAGATAGATTTACTTCTTCCTTTCCAATATAGATACCCTTTATTTCTTTTTCTTGCCTAATTGCCCTGGCTGGAACCTCCAGTAAATGTTGAATAGAAGTGGCAAGAGCAGACATGCTTGTTGTCTTTTCCATGATCTTAAAGAGATAGCATCAAATCTTTCTTCATTAAGTATGATGCTAGTTGAGGATTTTTAGTAGATGCCCTTTATATCAAGTTGAATTTCCCTTCTCATACCATTGAATGTTTTTACAAAGCTTCTTTAATTTGTTTTGTTTTCTGTAATGGCTCAAACAATTCTTATACTTTATTCTCTTTATTTATTTAATCTTTCTTTTCTTCTCTCCCTTCCTTCCTTGTGTTAGCAGGGAATAAAATATATACTAAAACGTTGGTAATTCCTTGGTTAACATTCTCTCTACATTTCAGTTTCTCCTGCAAGACATGCTGGAATGGCACACTGGATCTTGCTGAGCCTTAATGTTTAAATAAGAACGTCTGGGATACCTGAGTTGGTCAGTCAGTTAGGCATCTGACTTTGGCTCAGGTCATGATCTCAGGGTTCTGGGATCCAGCACTGCTTTGGGCTCCCTGCTCAGTGGAGAGCCTGCTTCTCTCTGTCCCTCTGCTTCTCCTCTGATCATGCTCTTTCTGCGTGTCAAATAAATAAATAAATAAATAAATAAATAAATAAATAAAATCCTTTTTTAAAAAAGCCTCCAATAAAAGATGAGTATTAGTTTCTAGGATAAGTGCAAACAGTTTATAAGAAAGAACTAGTGGTTCAAACTAGGTAAGCTGCTTATGTTTAGCCAAGAGGGAAGAATAAGATCAGAGACTGGAGATTAAGTCAAAAGGTTTAGGAGCCAGACAAGCCTAAAACTGAGCCAGGGAACAAAGAGCAGGACAAAATTAGATAGGAGAGTTTTAGACTGGGTACATGAGCCCAGCATGAGTAATCAAAGCTCCATAACTGGAGGACAACTAGGTAGCTTGTGGTAGCAAGCCTGGCTGCTTCAGAGGCCCAACACTATGATGCAACATGGAGATGAAGCAATGGGATCACTCTGAAGGAAGAAGTGAGGTATGTAAGATGAGCTGCTTATTATCAGACCCTATGGAGAGGTGTCCTCCAGAGGCCTAAAGGAAGCTAAGAAAAAGGTAGACATAAGTTCACTCTGAAAATTGTTGAGAGTAGCTATTTTCCCCTTTAAAGTTTATTTTATTAACTGAGTGTTGCAAGACATGCTACCAAAAAATCCAAATCCAGGAGACTTACTAAAAAATGAATTTAGTCTGTATGCCTACTAAAATTATCTGTCTTTGTATCAGAAGAGAAAAAAAAAGAAATGGATGGCAATAAAAACAGAATCTTGACATGAAAACATGAAAGAACTGTTCTCCAGAATACTTAATTAAAATACATTTTGCTTTGAAGTTAAATAACCCATAACATAAGGTTTGCTGAAGTTCCATGACAACCTGATCCTGCAAGAATGGAATATAGGGCATGACAGCCAGAATGTTTGTGTTCCCCTAAAAGTCATATGTTGAATCCTAATTTTAATGTGATGATATTCTGATGTGGGGATTTTGGGTGGTGATTAAACTATAAAGGTGGAGCCTCATTGGATCAACGCCCTTATAAAAATTGATAAGAGAGCTAGCTAGCTTTTCTGTCATGTGAGACACAAGAGAGACCCTCTGTAAACCAGGAAGAGAGTTTTCACCAAGAACTTGACCATGATCTCTGGAACACTGAGAAATACATGTTTGTTGTTTAAGGTACCCCAGACTGTGGTAATTTGTTATAGCAGCCCAAACTGACTAAGGCACAGACTATAAGGCTAGAAAGTCAAAGAACCAAGAAAAGGATGGGGGTTTAAAATTATATCATGCATTGAGGTCAATATCCAGATTTTAAACCATCTTGGACAGTGGATACCATCTCAGCCATCAAAGTTTAGAGGCTGGAAGTTGAAGATCCGGCTGCCAGCATGGTCTGGTTCTTAGTGAGTTCCTCTTCCTGGCTTACAGAGGGTCATCTTCTTGCTGTTCTAGACACATCTCCAAGGGCAAGGGAAGCAAAAGCAAAAATGAACTATTGGGACTTCATCAGGATAAAAAGCTTTTACACAGCAAAGGAAACAGTCAATAAAACTAAAAGGAAACCTACAGAATGGAAGAAGATGTTTGCAAATGACATATCAGATACAGGGCTAGTATCCAAGATCTATAAAGAACTTATCAAACTCAACACCCTCAAAATAAATAATCCAGTCAAGAAAGGGGCAGAAGACATGAATAGACATTTCTCCAAAGAAAACATGCAAGTGGCCAACAGACATATGAAAACATGCTCCACATCACTTGGCATCAGGGAAATACAAGTCAAAACTACAATGAGACACCACCTCACACTGGCTAGAATGGCTAAAATTAACAAGTCAGGAAACAACAAATGTTGGCAAGGGTGTGGGGAAAGAAGAACCCTCTTACACTGTTGGTGGGAATGCAAAGTGGTACAGCCACTCTGGAAAACAGCATGGAGGTTCCTCAAGAAGTTAAAAAGAGAGCCACACTATGACCCAGCAATTGCACTACTAGGTACAAATGTAGTGATCCCAAGGAGCACATGCATCTTAGTGATTATAGCAGCAATGTCCACAATAGCCAAACTGTGGAAAAAGCTTAGATGTCCATCGACAGATGAATGGATAAAGAAGATATGAGATATGTATGTAGGTATATAGATATCTAGCTATAGATATATATAATGGAAATTACTCAATCATCAAAAATGATGAAATCTTGCCATTTACACTGACATGGATAGAACTGGAGGATATAATGCTGAGCGAAGTAAGTCAATCAGAGAAAGACAATTACTACATGGTTTCACTCATATGTGGGATATAAGAAATAGTGCAGAGGATCATTGAGGAAGGGAGAGAAAACTGAATGGGAAGAAATCAGAGAGCAACACAAACCACGAGTGACTCTTAACTATAGGAAACAAACTAAGGGTTGCTGGAGGGGAGGTGGGTGAGAGGATGGGGTAACTGGGTGACTGGCATGAAGGAGGGCATGTGATGTGATGAGCACTGAGAGTTATATGCAATGATAAATTACCAAACTCTACATCTGAAACTAATGATGTACTGTATGTTAGTTCATTGAATTTAAATAAAATAAAAAACAAATTACTGCCTCTTCCCCCAAATAATCCAAGTTTGTTTTGTTATCCTTGGTTGCGAGAAGCATAGATATATGAGAAAAAGCAGGATAGTGGGAGGGAATAGAGGTCATTAGAAGGCATCCCACTTAGGAATTTAAGGGAAAAATGACTTGCTTATTCCAAGAGAAGACAGTTGTGCTTCTGAGTGGCTTCACGCTTTGCTTTTCTTCTGGGAGCCCATTAGCCTCAGATTTACTGTGGGGAGAAGATGTACTGGCCCCCAGTCAGCAAAGATAAGAGGCTTCCTGGCGAGAAAGAAACAAAAAAGACAGGAAGCAACGAAGAGAGCCAGAGAAAGAATATGAGAAAATGCTGTCCTGGCAGCAGTAAATAAATCATTTGCTAAAAAGGATATTTGGCTAAATTGCCTCCCAGTGTCTATTCCCACTGGGCGTTTTTGGTCAGCAAATGCAGAGCATCAAGGAAAGAGTTCAGATGCTGGGACGGTGTTGCCCTGAGAACATGGAGGTTGCAAGGGAGAAGCCATGTTGCCAAAGCTCATGGGGGCCCCATTCATACCTTCTGACTTCCCACCTCTATGACTTTGGGCTAGAAATAAATCCAGAGGTCACTGTTCTGTCATCTGTAATACAGAGATGATGTGGAATGAAATCATGTGATGCCTGGCTCACCGTGCTAGTTCCCTCAACCCTTTCTTCCGATAGCATATTTTTTAAAAAGTTCTTCTTTCAGCATGGTCTAACATATTTTCCTGAAAGACTTATTGATGATTAAGGCTAATTAGGAGGTTTAAAAAGGGCAGCTGAAACCCTGAAGCTTGGGACTTGGAACCTGAGTTTCCAAGGCCAATGTTTGAGTCTTGCCTCCTGAATGTTATTAACCTGTGTCAGCTTGCTCAGATTGCCTGGCTTTCTAAATATCAATTTCCTAATCTATAAACTGAGGAAAATAATAGCTATTTAAAAAGACTGCTGTAACTTTCAAATGATGGATGTAAATTTGTTTTATAAGCTATAAAGCCCTTTATCAAAAAGTAGTTGTGTATGTATTCTGTGTTGTTTGATGGGATGGTCAGTCAGGCGCAGCCACAAGAGGAAACACAGGAGAGGCTCAGGAAAACAAAGTCTATTGTACCCAAAGGTCCTAGAAACAAGAGAAATGGTGCATCACACAGGGCCACGTAGGGAAAAAACAGGAGGCAGAGGGGAAGGAGTGAGGGGCAAGGCTATGTACTACAAATCGGAATTTTCACAGGAAAGGAAAGCTAGGGCAGTGTAAACATTTTAGTATTAGCTAGTTTGAATACTTTCAGAGGGTTATAATCTGAGCAGAGGAGTGTGGATATCTCTAGTTATCTGATACCAGAAGAAAAATCTGTTTTCTGGGGTGTACAGATCCAGATAGATAAGGCATGGCTCTAGATTGATTAGTTGCATATCAGAAGCATGGTCCTAGATGTGCCCTTTGCTCTAAGAATTGACTTACTCCCTGGAAGGGTAGGTTCTTTCCAGCCAGAAGGGATTTTAATATGTCAAAACATCATAAAATACAAGGGAGGGAAGTGTGTATATGCATACACATGCGTATATCTAGGGCACTGTATAGTTTACAGAAGACATTGGCACTGCTTGCAATGTCTCTGTGATTCAGGTATAAATATGATGGTGCCCATTTTATAGATGAGGATCAGATTTAATATGACTACTAATTATGGAGAAAGAATAGAAATGGTAGATTGTGGGGATCCCTGGGTGGCGCAGCAGTTTAGCGCCTGCCTTTGGCCCAGGGCGCGATCCTGGAGACCCGGGATCGAATCCCACGTCGGGCTCCCGGTGCATGGAACCTGCTTCTCCCTCTGCCTATGTCTCTGCCTCTCTCTCTCTCACTGTGTGCCTATCATAAATAAATTAAATTAAATTAAATTAAATTAAATTAAATTAAATTAAATTAAAAATTTAAAAAGAAATGGTAGATTGTCCAAATCGATCTCCCTGGATAGTGTCAATTAAAGTCACTAAGCTAAATGTTAAGACTGATTTGGTGGACTTGAAACCATAGGAAAGGAGAACTTTGCAAGTAAAACCATTCATACTTCAAAAAATTGCCGATTCGATCTTGCCTACTCACTCACTCTCTATCCCAAAGACAAAAGATGAAGCTAAGGTTTATTCCCTTCATACCTGAACAACATCCCTTAATTTTATCAACTCTTAGTTTTATCCTCAATGCCTGTCCACAGCTGGTCCATACAATACATTAATACATTCAGTAAATATTGGCTGAATGTATAAGGCATTGGATGAACTTTGAAATAATTCCACCCATAGTCTGGCTCCAGCCACCAATTTGTCAATTCTCGAATCTTGGACTAGACACTAGAGGAAAGAGACAGAACACTCATTTGGTTTTCTAAGGGTGCTGACAAATGTTGGCATCAGGGAATTCAGACAAAACATGGATAAATCTTTGGTCCTGTTCAAACTCTGACTCTATGACTCCATTTCTTTTCTTTTATGACATTCAGATTTTAAGAAAAGTTTGTTATTCACAAAGCAGGGAACACAGAGAACTTAAATAAAGTCTCTAATTCCTTCAACTTACTGCTGTATCTCCTCTTCTTGAGATGATGTCTTTCTTTTTTTCTCTTCTCCTCTTTTCTTTCTTATACCTTCCTTCTCTCACATTTGCCTTTCCTTTTCCCTGTCCTCACTTTGACACTGATTCTCATTGCCAAATAATTAAGATTTTGTCCATTGAAGATATTAATATTTTATGAGTATTAAATAATATGTGTAATGAGTTCATCACAACAATTGCCATAGTAAGAACTCAAGAAATGGTTTGTCATTAAGTCCATCAGATTTAACACTTACAACAACCTTAGCAGGTGAAGAAGTGACTCACCCAAGGCCAATTAGTAAAATTGAGATCTGAATATAGGTCTCTTGATTATAGAAGAAGATTATAGGGATCTGTCTTCCCAGGTTGGAAGAGAAGACAGAGAGGTGCATGGGATTGAGATCACCCTTTGAGAAAGAGAAAAGTTTCTGGGAGGAACCAACTGAACCATGATAGGTGCAGCCCAAAGTCATGGGAAAGGCACAGTACAACTACCACTTACAATAGAAGTGGGCAGCAGACCACAGAGAGCCAAGCTGTAGAGAGTATCAGTACTAAGTTATAGTCAAGTCCAGAGGGATGTCCACAAGCTAGAAAATTCAGAGATACAAGTCTGCAAGAAAGGAGAGGCAACACCAAGCCCAGATTGTGTTCACAGGCAGAAATTGGGGCCAATAACTTGGGGAAAGAGATCAAAGATGAATGAAGCTCTAGCATATGTAGACAGAAGTCTTCCAAGGTTGAAGACCAGGAGGAAGTGTGACCTATTAATAAAAAAATATATTTTACTGACCTTTTACTATTTTTCAAGTGCCTTATGTTGTGGTTTAATTTATTTCTGGCACCATCTCTTTACAGTAGGGGTGATTATTTTTTGATAGCCAAAGACACTTAGACTCAAGATAAATAATTTCTCTTAAATTGTCAACAAGTATACAAGATAGCTAGAAATTCAAAGTCAGTTCTGTTCTGTGCCAAGGTAGGTGTTCTTTCACTCTATCACTGACTTTGTGAATTATACTCAAGGTATTCAGAGCCTCATTTCTTTGTCTAGAGCATGCTAGGGGCAGATCTATGTCTCCATATGGAGTTAAATGGTCTCAGACATGGGGAAGAGCTGAAGTCAAGAGGTTTTCTGGTTCTGAAATTCCCTTTTGGGATGACTGACCATCTTCCCTTCCATTCTGGCCCTGGATAGGCTTCATCCTTTGAATAAGATTAATTGTGTAAATATCACTTCAAATGCACTTTCCATACTTCCCCCAAAAATCTTTTGTCCTCCAGCCCATCTCCCTTCCCACCTTGACTTTCTGCCCTTCCCTTCTGTGAAAGGCAAGTCCTGGTCTCACCTGAGTGCTTCTCTCTGAAGACAAACCACTGGACTGTGTTTCATCAAACAAAGTCACCCAAGCAGAATAAAGGAATGATATGCTATCAGG
Organism: Canis aureus; assembly: GCF_053574225.1. Lineage (NCBI taxonomy): Eukaryota > Metazoa > Chordata > Mammalia > Carnivora > Canidae > Canis > Canis aureus. The sequence goes on along the minus strand of NC_135624.1, from coordinate 34,822,299 downwards.
GGAATGTTCCCTGGCGATGGTATCAGGGCAATCCATCACCAGGAGGGAGGCACATGGCAACATAACTTACCTCATATGCATGACCTGCACTGCCATCTCCCCAAGCACTTTTATACCTATTTTTCCTATTGATAAAGCCTCCTTTATATATTCTAGTTTTCTCAGACACAGCTAATCACATGCAGAAAAAAATGACTGAATATTTGCCCAATGTGTTGGCTATGTAATCTGAGGAATTTGACACAAATGAACTTCTATATCAAAATAAATCAGAATATTACCAACCAAAGTCTTCACTTGGTACTAGTGAAAGTGAAGGAGATGGAACTGTAAGAAAAATCAGTCTAATTCAAGCCTTACAGTGACTCCATGAATTCAATATCAGTATCCCCATTTTGTTACTGGAAACACTGAATCAAAGAAATATGTGAAACTTAGCCAAACTCCCAGTAATTTTAAGTGACAGAAGAGGATCTAAAACAGGTGTAACTGACATTTGTACCTTGTTTTCCATTCTGTTTCCTCTCACAAAACTAATCCATGAAGTTTAAAAAATCATTTAATTATATTTTAGGGGAAGGGAGTTCCTTGGATGCTATCTAGTGCAGCTTCACAAATGCGGAGCTTCTGCTTTATGGCTGAAGAAACTGAAATCCAGAGAGGTTAAATAATCTTCTTAAGGAGTAAGCCCATGGCCTACCTGGGAACAGAGTTCACAGCTTGTAGTGTTCATTGTGATATGCTGCCAAGGTGGCCCTTTCAGGACCAAGACACCTATGTCCTGTCTTGGGGGCATGGGATACCATCCCCTAACAACTGAGTGATGAAAAGAACCACCTTCCAAAAGGCAAGTACCCTCCTTGGGAGTAGCCAACATCCAATGACTGTTCAATGGCTTGCCACAAAAAAATTAAAAAAAATATTTTATAAATGACCATTTATAAATGCTTCAAATCCCAGTGCCAGGGCTTCTGCATGATCTGTTGACCCCCTGGTTCGATAGCATCACTGTCCAACCTCTTCCTCCTTCTAATTATCACTCCCTTACACGTAGGTGTTGTTCTTGAGAGCAGAAGCACTTCTCAACAGACTTCCTGCATACAAATCTCTGTCTCAGAGTCTGTTTCCAGCAATTCTGTTCTAAGACAGCTGATGTCTGGAGAAGTGCCAGAAATCCGACACTAAAATGGGATGTGGGAGCATATTGTTGACCCCCCAGCAGACAATGAGGACTCCATCTCTCGCAGCAGATGAAGTGCCAAGAGCTACCTGCATTCTGTAATGATGAAGTTGCTCAAACTTCTCAAGTGGACTGCGATGGGGTAGATGAGGAAAGGATTTTGCTGACTGGTTTCCTGATAAAGTAGTGATTTTAAGGGTTATGGTAACTGATAGCTATTGTTGAGGGCAACAACTTACTTATGGATGCATTAAAACAAGAGTGAAAGAGAACCACCAATTTAAAGAGATCACTTTGGGAGCACATAAAGGAAATTTAACTCCTCCAGACAGAAGGCTTAATTATAAGGGCCTCATCTTCCCCAAGGATAGCTTACAACCAAAAACGGATCAAATACAATCTCGATTCTGACATCTCTAAGGAAGATGCTATCTCCAGAATTCCCTACAAGACTGGGGTTACAACTGCCTCCTGGTGCAACCTCTCCTTGGCCCAATCCTGCTTTCCTCACCTCCTCTAGAAGTTGTTCTCAGAGCATTCTCCATCAGATTTACTGCACACAACTCTCATAGTGTCTGAAACCCAACCTATGATGGTATACGTTTTAGTGATTAAAGTCAGACTTTGGAAATAGACAGGTCTGGATCAAACTCCCTCCAAGCTGTATAACCAGGGAAGTGACTGAACTCACCTGAGCCTCTCTATAAAAGCGGAAGGGACCAAATCACTCAGATGGGTGTGCAATCATCTCATCAGCTGTTGTCTCCAGTTGTCATCATTGTTGAAGACCATGAAGGGGGAGACTTTAGTGGAGTGTATATGGACCCTAGTAGACATCCTCATGGCATGAGTGAAGAACCCAAACGTTTAACATGAGCTCCTGGGTTCACCATTTCATCTCAGGAGAGTAATATGGAAGAGGGGAGGCAAGGATTAGAGACGTCATTATTTGATTTTTGGATAAAGTAGAATTTGTATCTTCCTGCTGCTGCTGACATATTCCAACCAGTTTAACTTATTTCAGATTAATGCATCATAGCTTCATAAGAATGATTTCATAATTCTCCAAAAGATGATACATTGACTGCCAGCAAGTCGCCTTTGGATTGCTATCCTGTCCTTTGGGAGGTACTGCATGGGGATGAAAGCCCTGAACACCAACCCCCTCCCCTGAGCATGGGAACGTTCTCTGGACAGCTGCTTCCCCAGCCTTCCAGGCTGCCTATTCTTTACCCCTCATCTTTTCCCCACCTACTGTAGCGTATTTTTGGAGACAGAGCAAGTTGTTTCAACATTGCAATAATTAAAGAGCAATCACTGAGAAAAAGCAAACAAATTAAAACCAAATGCATGTGGGATGTGGCACATTAGGAGGCTGTTTCTAGTTGGCAGACAAGAATTTATTTTTAAAGTTACAAGAATGTGTTTTCTAACTTGGTTTTCTCACTACCCAAAGGCCCCGGAGTCTTGCGGCGAGGGCTGTATTTACCCTCTTGTAGGAAATCCCTTGGGACTAATGCTGGCTGCAAACTTCAAATGAACTCATCAACTTAATCGTGCCACATGGCCTTGAGATAAGTACAAGCGCAAAAATATTGCTGTGCTCTCAAGAAGTCAGACTCAGCTCAAATATACCAAAGAGGTCATGTTACCCATTGGGAAGGATTCTAGCCAGGAAGTCAGGCAAGCTGGAGGCAGTGTGGTAAAGCTCAAAAAATCTAGATTTCAGGGTCAGGAATGCTTTGAGCTTAAAATTGGACTTTACTCCCTGTAAAACCTTTTTTGTTTTGTTTTTGTTTTTGTTTTGCACGAAGAAGCTATTTGCTGTATCTGACACTCTTGATATTTGCCTGGAGAGAAACAGACAAAAAGATTCTAAATCATAGTTTATAAACTTGATGAGTTGTGCATGATGACAGAGAAAGAAACTAAACCAGTAATTATTTTTAAAAATTTGTTTTCTGTTTATGCTAGTTTCAAAGCACTAAATATGTATCCAACTATCTTTAAAACAAGAACAAGAAAGATTTAAAAAATTTAATCCAGGAGAAATGGGGATTGTACGTAACGCTCTAGTTTATGACATCCTAATTTTCCTCTATGACTTGAATGGATTTGAGGAGAAAGGAGAACATCCAGTGGGTGTTGTTGAAATTCTAATCTATCATGTTTTTTAAAGTTTTCTCCTAATTAAAATGGAAATGAATGTCCCAGTGCTAAAGAAAAAATTACTTTCCATCATAAGAACCAGAGACCAATTGTCAAATTAGCGTTTGCACCTGTTAAAAACCACTAACTTCCAGATGACTAGAAATAGTCACAGAGTCACAAGAAACCAGAGCGCCCAGGACAGCCTTAGGCTAAGTAAGGGACCCTATGTCATTTGACCCTGCTAACAAATCCAAATGAGGCATTAAAGAAGAATGATCATTTCTAGTGTGCAAATAAAAGTGATGGGGCAAAGAGTGAGGAGGTAATTTCCACCTCAGCTCCATAACTCATAAAGGATGGAGCATGTGCTCAGACCTATACAGGCTGACAACCCAGTGATAGTGTTAATCTGAAGGTGGGGTGATTGGAGGATGTTGTCTGTGGTCCTACCTAAATGTGCATCCTCCTGTTCTTCCCCTTTTGCAAGAATCCCTGAGTTTACCAGGGCTGGCCTTATGCCCTCCCTCCCACATTTGTCTCCCTTTGCCCCTTGCACATCCACAGCTCTCAAATCACTCCCTCCAGTCTCTGCCTGTCCTCGGAGCCACAGATGTCTAGGTGTGACACCTGCTGGAAGGCTCGGTCTGAGCGTCCTCCACTCACAACTCATGTTAGCCTGTCCCAAATCAGCTGATGAGAGATCCACCTGGCCCGCCTTTCCTCTACTATCCTCCATCGTAAAGCAGCCCTTTCTGAGGGCACCTTAGCCTTTACTCCTGGAAGGAGACAAGGTGGTAAGCAGAGAGGGCTGTGTGCAAAGTAAGGACCATAGAGTGAAAGGGATGGTCAACACCAAACTTCCCAAATCAGAGTTAGTTCCAGAATTCCATGTGACAAGCAGGCTGCACCTGCTATAAGAGAAATGATTCCCTGCTCGGGGTCAGTCTCAGTTCTTGCACATCATGCAAGTCACTGGCTTCCCAGTCTGAGAGGCTGATTATCTGTCCGCTCACCTTTGGAGGTTGACTCTCCCCACCTGTCAGCGACCTCAACCAATAGAATCGCTCATATCTGCAGTATGTGTAAGCAGTAATAATTTTTAAAAACTTGCACATTTGCCTCTTTTTTAAATGCCTTTGTCTTATGCCCTGAATCTGTTCCAGGCCATCAAGGAGATCCCTTGGTGGTGTGAATTTTCCAGTCATCACACATGAGTAATGGACTCATGTCTGCTTGCATTTTACTTTCTTTGCACCAGGTAAAATATGTTCCAGTTTAGATCAAAGTCCGTTTTCCTAAGCTGCTACCTTTATCTGTGCCCCATCCATCAGATGAGTAGATGTTGTTAACACAGATGTTACCAAAAACAAATAAGCCAAAACACTTGCAGCAATGTTATTTCATTGAAGTGCACAATGTTCCTTAGGGAGGCCTTCAAAATTATCTCTTTCTTGCCCACAGTCTTCTCTCCTTTTTATTCTCAACCTTCTTCCAGAACATTTGCTTTTTTTACTGATCAGAAAATTATTTTCTCCTACTGCTATTTCACTTTGGACATTGCTGTTTCAAACCTAGAGCTTATAAAGGAGGTCCCTCAATCACAAAAAGATGTCATTTTGATTATTTGAGAGATGAGAGGTGGCCTAAAGCAAAATGGGCCAAGACCATGGGAGAAAGAGCATGGTATTGGAAGACAGAACATTTTATTCCAATTTCTGGGGCCATCAGTTTCCAATGCATGAGAAGGAGGAACCAGGAGAGGAAATGGCCTGGTCTCGTTGCTGCCTTCTCTGCCCCAACATGCCTGTGGAAGATTCCAACTCTGAACTTCCCCCAGGATGTCATTCAAGACATTCCTTCCTCTGCTATAGTCCAGGGCCTGAGTTACTGAGGCAGGTCATCACCAAGGTCCCCTGCCTCCTTCCCATGTGTGATGCTCCACTCTGCTTAGACCTCAAGTGTTCTAATTTCTCACTAATTTGCTTATGCGATTTGTATTTATTTCCCTAAAGATCCACTTCCCCATCTGTACAAAAATTAGATAGTCATTAAAATCCTAGGTATAGGGAATTTGCAAAGAGTTTTGAGTGCTATACAGGTCCCATATGAGAGTTAGCCCATAGCACACAGGTTTCAACACACTGCCTCACAGTCAAGCTGTGTGATCTTCAACAAGCTCTTACTGTATCTGAGCATCTCTGTCCTTTTCTGCAAAGTGGAAAAAAAAATTTTAAACAAATGGTCACTTTGGCCTGCAGAGGACCAAGTGAGCTCATCTTGGAAAAATACTCAACACAGAGGCTCCTGACTGGCTCAGTTGGTAGAGCATGAGACTCTTAATCTTGGGGTCATGAGTTCAAGCCTCATGTTGGGTCTAGAGCTTACTTAAAAAGAAAAAATACTTGACACAGTGCTTGGCATACAGTCAGTACAAATTAATGGTAGTCATTACCAGTGAGTGATCAATATAAATGCTAGTTATTTACGCTTTCCTCAATTAGAGATTATTCCAGAGAAAAAACTGGCTAGAATAGTTTGGAACAACAACAAAAATAACAATACACACACATTATTTTTACCCACAGATAGATTACATATATAAATACACATGTATTCACCTAAACATAACTACATAGTTCCAGTTATCATCCTTGTGGTATTACAATTGTCCTCTCTGACCCTTACAATAACTTCAGGGTAGAGACAAATGTGTTGTCCTCCCTGCCTGACAGATCAGGAAACTGAGGACAGGAATACTAGACTGTATGTCTAGCTATTCCCATGACTGACTGGCAGCAGGACCCTGGCCAACTTCCAAATTTCCTGACACACAACCCAGTTTATTTTTCGTCACCAGACAGTAGTACCAAGACAATTTTCCAAGAGCAGCAATTCATTCATTGGAATATAAAGGAAAAAAAGCAGCAGTGGCAGCCTGCCTTCTTCTGAGGCGGGAGAGTTGGATGCACCAACCTTCCATGACTAGATGTGCTGGTGGTTAGAGAAGTAACTGCCCTTCATAATTCACCCTCAGAAGTGATGAAAAATAATCCTTTATTATCTAGAGCAAAGAAAGAGAGTAATTTATAGCCGACCATGAATACTTAATCATTAGGCCCAGTGACGTTGCTCATATTAACACAGCCAAAATAAATCAGCTGTAAATCGCAGCCGACTTCAACATGGCATCGGGAAGATAAATCAGTGGGGCCTGGCGTGGAGAGTCTGTCTGTGAAACAGCACTATTAATAAGTGGCAACCCTCCACCCTGCCCTTCCCGGGCACCCCGGCCACAACTGCGGCCGCCCAGTAATGAAAGTAGCAGGACTGTACATTTTATAACCAGCAATTAGAGCTCCACAGCAATCCCAAACACATTAATTACTCCTAAAAGGCCCCAGGTTGTCTTTCTGTTCATTTTCCAGTGGGTAAATTCTCTACGATGCGACAAGTCAAGTAAAACTTTGGTAATTGACACTGCCCAGGGACCACAGTCTGACTTAGCGAGAAGCGCAAATTTCACATTTTCGATCAAGGAAATGGGCTGCTTGTGCTTCTGAGAACACGGGGGTAATTGGTAGTAGATTAGCAAAAAAAAAAAAAATTATTTTTTTGGTAGGGCTTTTTAGATCTGTTTTAATTTTTAAAAATGAGGTTATCGTTTATAATGGGCATAGGAATTGTTTGCAAATAGTACTACAAGTGACTTGGAATTAAAAAAAAAAAACTTTTTCAATGTTTTTCTTCCACATTTACCTCTAAAAGTCTTTCAACGTTATATAATCTGCTTAACTTTCTTCTGTGTCTTGGGTAACCGTTAGGCCAGCCTTTTTCCAAATTAGCTCTTACTCCATAAGAACATTCAAATTAATGTGATCACATAATGCCTATTTCTCCTATCTGCCTCTCTTTGCCCTGGTCTACACTTACATCTCGTCATTTGATTAAACCATATGGGTCCTGCCATAGTTGCTTCCTTTGAAGAGTTATTAGAACATATTTATTGTCTGTCTATCCAAGAAGGTCCCCCCTTCTCACCTACTCGTGTTGCATATGAAGCCAACTCTTTCTAAATGAGTATAGTGGCTATTGCTTCCTGCCTTTTCTTTCAACGTCCTTCATTCAAACATATCACAAGTTGCAAGACAGCAGGCAGAGGTCCTCACTCTCCAGATGTCCCATTTTTCCCCTACTGGTGGCAGCATCTGTCCCCAACAATGAGAGCACCAGGAGACTGCTCAATCTCCTTCTCCAAGATCGTGCAGTCCTCAACAATCAGGTGAATCTCAATGAACTACCTACCATGTGTGGAGCATGGGCACAGGGGAGGGAGCCAGGACATCAGAACATTTATACCTCAAAACAACCCTCCAAGCCAGGTAGTTCCACCACTTGGCAGATGAATAGTTGAGAATTATAATAATGACCCACTTACTCAACATGTCACTGTTAGTACCTGAGTTGGGATTTAGATTCAAGTTCACCAATTTAACTCAAGTTAAATGAGAGACATTTAACATTTAACCATGTCCATTGGAAATCCAATTCTATTTCAATTGTCATGGGAAATCTTTCTGAGGTATGTCAGACAACCTTGCTCAGGAGGAGATAAAGGAGGGAGAACATAGGTGGCCCTCTTTGCAGGCTGAGAAGCCAGCTAGTGTCAAGGAGTCATTCATTAACAGAAGCAGTAGAAAGAGAGGGTATAGGAGATGCAGGCTTGCTCCCAACAATGTGAAAATGACTACTTCAAAATAAATTCCTGAAATCAGCTTTCCATGTCTTAACTTTTCTTCCTTATGGTAAAACTTCAGACAGAATGTACATTTTGTGAGCTCATACCTATTGCAGAGCTTGAAGAAATAAAAGGCTGTAAACAGGGGTGCCTGGGTAGCCCAGCTGGTTAAACGTCTGCTTTGGGCTCAAGGCATGATCCTGGGGCTGTGGGATCAAGTCCCACATCAGACTTCCTGTGGGAAGCCTGCTTCTCCTTCTGCCCATGCCTCTGCCTCTCCCTCTCTGTGTCTATCATGAACAAATAAGTAAGTAAGTAAGTAAGTAAGTAAATAAGTAAGTAAATAAATAAATAAATAAACTCTTTAAAAAATTGAAAAGACTGTTACATGTTATTATTATAAATCAATAAGTCAAAATCACCGAGAATCTTTGCCTATCTCACTGACATTTGCCTAGAATCCATTAATTTCTATTATTCTTCAGACTAGAACTTTCTGAGTAGATTCTCTGACACTTGATTTTTTCCAAGGGAAGTATTTTGGGCTCAGGACTCTGTTCAGAATACCTTGAGATCACATAGCCCTGGTCACTGCCTATTCCTCCCACTTCCTTGACCAAGCTTGCTTAAATTGCAGGTCTTATTATTCCTCCCCATGGACAATAAAAAAAAAATCTCCTCAAAGTTCCCTCAATAAATGTTCAGTGTACAAAAGGTGCAAAGAATTAATTATAAACACTTATATCTTCCTCTCTAGAATGAGAGGGAGAAAAAAAGAAGAGATTTTAAAAAAAAAAAGCTTATTTGAAATGGAGTTTAAAAGCTCTCTTGACACAATCCCCCCAAAGGATCTAAATGCTTCAGACTGAAGCCATGAAGAAAGGCATTGTCCAGAGGCAAGTCTCCCTGGATTTGGGGATGGCTGTTCAGCTCCTAAGGCTTAGGGAGCTGTCTTTGGAGCCACTGGTAGACAATCAAACGTGGAGGGGTCTTGTGGGTGTCCAGGGAAATAACAACTCCTGCCTCAGGGTTACTGACATCAGGGTCAGGACAGAAAACACGAGACCTTTGGAGGGTGCTCTTTATTCTGATGAGGACACAGTTTTGACCCCCTTCCATTCCCCATCATACCAGTTCTTTTCTCAGATACCACTTTATCATTCTTTCTTCCATCTCTCCATCCATCCATCTATTTTATTTCTTATTCAATGTACATCACTATGTTCTAATGAGTTTGCTTGGTCTAGAGTGTGTAAAAATACTAAGTGCTACAAATATGCCTCTGCACTCCCATTTAGAGATTATAGAACACTAGAAATTTCACATTGGCTCTCATCTTAAATTGTTGCCAAATGACATCAGAATATCTTGGGTCTCCACTCCAGAGGGAAGAACCAAAGGTTTCCTCACTCTGCTGAAAAAGTAAAACACTTTTTTAAAAAAGATTTATTTATTTATTTATTTATTTATTTATTTATTTATTTATTTATTTATTATAGACAGAGAGAGAGAGGCAGAGACACAGGAGGAGGGAGAAGCAGGCTCCATGCCAGGAGCCCGACATGGGACTTGATCACGGGACCCCAGGATCATGCCCCGGGCCAAAGGCAGGCACTAAACTGCTGAGCCACCCAGTGATCCCCAACATTTTTTTTAATTTAAGAGAGAATAGATAGGCTATACCAAAGCAAGAATATCTTGCCACTCTCCGTGTGTCAACACAATTAAAACTTGTCTCTCCCTCAAGTCACAGTCCTATGATGGCCCAGTAGCCTTAATGACAGTCTTTGTAGTGGTGACCTGAGGCAGAGGCTGCTTCCATCTTGGAGCTGCATCACCTGAGACACATGGCTTCCAAGGAGACTGTAGAGCGGAGAGTGAGGTTGCAGGGTCCTACAGAATGTTTCTAAGTTCCTTATAATATTTGTGTCCACATCTAACCAGCCAGAACCTAGTCACTGTGCCCCCACATAACCAGAAGAATGTCTGGGGAGTAGAGAGGAGCTGAGTATTCAGTGAGCACCAAGAGTCTTGCCACATCCATGGTCCAGGAGTCTGATCCAAAGCTCTCCCCCATACTCTGAACTTTATCATCGGAGTCTCACCTTGGCCCTGTCTAGTCTCTACGAGACCTATGTATGCACACATGTCAGGGGGAGAATGCATTGCAGCACGCCACACAACTCGCTCACTCTTCGTATATATTCACACTTTTTTTTTCTTTTTTCTTTTTTTCTTCCAAGTTTTTATTCAAATTCAAGTTAGTTAACATATTGTGTAGCATTACTTTCAGGAGTAGAATTTAGTGATCCATCACTCACATATAATACCTAGTTCTCATCAAAACAAGTACTCGTCTTGACGCCTATCACTCATTTAGCCCATTCCCCCATCCCCCCCCTCCAGTAACCCTCAGTTTGTTCTCTATAGTTAAGAGTCTCTCAGAGCACCTGGGTGGCTCAGTAGGTTAAGCATCTGACTCTTGGTTTTGGTTCAGGTCATGATCTCATGGGTTGTAGGCTCAAGCCTTGTGTTGTGCTCTGTGCTCAGCAGGGAGTCTGCTTCAAGATTTTTTTCCCACTGCCCTTCCCCACTACTCTTTCTCTCTAAAATAAACAAATAAATCATAAAAAAAAAAGAATCTCAGGATGATGGGTGGCTCAGTGGTTGAGCATCTGCCTTTGGCTCAGGATGTGCTCCCAGAATTCTGGGATCGAGTCCCTGATCAGGGTCCCCACAGGAAGCCTGCTTCTCCCTCTGCCTCTGTCTCTGCCTCTCTCTCTATGTCTTTCATGAATTAATAAATAAAACCTTTTTTAAAAAGGAGTCTCTTATGGTTTGCCTCCCTCTCTGTTTTTATTTTATTTTCATTTTTCCTTCCCTTCCCCTATGTTCATCTATTTCGTTTCTTAAATCCCACATATGAGTGAAATCATATGGTATTTATCTTTGTCTGAGCTATTTTGCTTAGCATAATACATTCTAGTTCTAGCCACATCATTGCAAATGTCAAGATTTCATTCTTTTTGATGGCAGAGTAATCTTCCTATATACATATATACTAACATCAGCTTTATCTGTTCATTTGTTAATGGACAACTGGGCTTTTTCCACATTTTGGCTACTGTGGACATTGCTGTTATAAACATTGGGGTCCATGTTCCCCTTCAAATCGCTATGTTTGTATCCTTTGAAGAAATACATAGTAGTACAATACTAGCTTATAGACTAGATCTATTTTTAACTTTTTGTGGAACCTCCATATTGTTTTCCTGAGTAGCTGCATGAGTTTGCATTCCCAACAACAATGTCAGGGGGTTCCCCTTTATCTCATCCTCAGCAACATCTGCTGTTTCCTGTGCTGTTAATTTTAGCCATTCTGACCACTGTGAAGTGGTATCTCAGTATGATTTTCATTTGTATTTCCCTGATGATGTGTGATGCTGAGCTTCCTTCCTTGTGTCTGTTAGCTATTTGTATGTCTTTAGAGAAATGTCTGTTCATGTCTTCTGCCTATTTCTTAACTGGGTTATTTATTTTTTGGCTGTTGACTTTAATAAATTCTTTATAGATTTTGGATACTAGCCCTTTATCCAATATGTCATTCACAAATATCTTCCCCCATTCCATAGGTTGCTTTTTAATTGTGTTTATTTCTTCCTTCACTGTGCAGAAGCTTTTTATTTTGATGAAAGTCCCAATAGTTCATTTTTTCTTTTGTTTCACTTGCCTCTGGAGATGTGTCCACACTTTTAGAATGGGACAAAGTGGTTCTGAGCTAGCCTGGAATGACCTCCCATATCCCCCACTTGTTAATTGCATAAACTTGAGCAAGTCTCTTGACTTTTTTGAGCATCACTTTTGATACAAAATGGCAACGACCATACCTCTTCATAAAATAGTTAAGAATAATGAAAATAATATTAGTTAAAGGCTCAACAAGGACTTTGATACAGAATGCTAATAATGTTTCTTAGTACCTGTGACAGGTCTCCACTCTTTTGCATACCAAGAGTAGACATCCAAGGCAAAGATAACATTTTGCCATTGCTTCTCTTACTGACAAAATGATACGTTCTCCTTGCATATATCAGCAGTCAGCAGCACA